>NC_064905.1:19117240-19428450 GCF_929443795.1 Astur gentilis | reverse complement strand
TTACTGGGAATTCTTGCCCAGAGATAACATAATATGAAGATGACAGAAAAGAGCAGGCTAGCATTTCTATCACCCTTTTTCCCTGCCTACTAATGGTTTTGATTCTTATTATTTCTCAAATGCCAAGAGTAAAAACCCTCCAGGGTACCAATTAGCTGTGCCCAGTCTGGATACGACTGCTCTCATCCAGGACATATTTTGAGATGCTGAAGCTCTCTTTGGGAAAAGGCAATTTATGTGCAGCTATGTTTGGCATTTTTCAAGGATTTCATCGTGTTGAGAAAGAGAGATGGACTCGTACTTAATTTGATTAAAGCCAAAGCTTTTTATTAATTGAATTTAAATATAACTATAACCAATTACCATAAATGGGAACCTGGGATCTGGGTTTGCAAATAATTTTTATCTGCCTCACTATTATTTTATGATTTCCTTTGAAAAAGAATAAGTGGCACTTTGAATTTACTTCTGAATGAGCTTCTTGCCTTTTCTGCAACCTTTTCCATCTGCTTTTGCATTCTTTTGAATTTAGACAGTTGAACAATGACAGTGACAGAATTTATGACAGCGCGCAACAATATTTTACATTTCTGCTGCTTAAGCATACTGTATAGTTACGGCACATATTTTTATTTCAAGCAGCAAACATAGATAATTCAATGGTTAAAATGATAACATTTTGGGTTACAGCTCACGGCTGAATCTGGTCGGGATCGCTGCGGTATCAGTGGCACTGTGCTTGGTTAATAGGCGCTGATAGAGGTACGTTAGCAATGCCGGGGCTCAGCCTTTCCCCTGCATTAATTACCGCTGGCAGCCCTCTCCCGAGGTAGCGTTCTCCCTGCTTTGGAGATTAGGAAGCAGATCTGCTAAGACTGACGCTTTACGCACATGAATAGCTCCATTGAGTCCAACATGGCTATTAAGTGAGTTAAGTTCAATAATATATTAAATCTTTGCAGGGCCTAAGGCAACCTGGAGGAGGTTATTTAAGAAGTCTGCCCCAGCCTCTTGCCGCAGCCACAAAACCATCCTTGTCAGAGCCCACTGCTTTCCCACCCCTGATTTCGTGGCTTGTGCGTTATTTTGCCCCATTCCTCTTGCAGCCATGGCACCTCTCGCGAGCATCCTGCCTCTTTCTGTCTCTCCATCCCTTGCCCTGGCGCAGCCTCCCCCCCACAGCCCTTTGCATCTCTCCAACCCACCTGTATTCCCTTGAATTTGATTTTTCAGTATTTTAATGGGAGAAAACAAACAACCCCCCCCCCCCCCAACACCAAAGGAGCAGCTTCCATAGCCCCTCCACAGCCAAAATAGCTCCGGCTTTTATGAAATTGCAATACTGGCAAAAGCAATAGAGGGAGCTGCTGCCGATGGCTGGGTCCAGCAAAGCACTATGAGCTGTGCTCCCCGAATCCTCTGCAGCAATCTTCCCCGCAGCACTATCATTTAGGATTCTTTGAAATGGATAAAAAAGAAAAGGAAAAAAAAAAGCAACAGCCTCAATAAGGTTTCTTTGGATCAATATTTAAAGTGCTGGAAAAATTAGGAGAGAAAGGTATTTGTAAAATTCCAAATATTTTCTTAGCCTTAGTGTAAATATTTGTAGAGAAAGCAGTTGTTATGTATGAGAATTTTCTGTTGTGCCTGTTTTGGTTCTGTCAGTGAAATGATTGCTTTTTGGGGCTATCCCTGAATAACTAAGTAGTGGTGATTAAAAACCTTCAAGTCCTTCAAATTTATTGTAACGTAACTATTTTTGAAAGCAGTTTTAATATCAGTACGCTATTTATATTACCCGAGAGCTAACATTTCAGAGACTATACTGATATATCAATGCCTGATGCAAAGCAGATTGCACTGAAGATGTACAAATGTATACAAGAAGAAAACGGCTTATATTTAATAAAGAACCGAAATATAAACATATTTTAATACAATGGCAGAAACAGCCTCAAAAGCACCGAGTTCCTACTGGTTTACTCCATCTACCTCCCCAAAGTTTCTCTTCCACGTCCCGTGTGCAGCACGGAGGGGCACCGACCCGCAGCTCGGTTCCACCTAAGGGGGACGGCAAACGCAGGACTGACGTTTGGTGTGACAGGCGAGTTTCTCCCATGCACATCAGGCTTATTTTTATCCTGAAATGCGTTGTTTCTCCCACGGTCCTGCTGCCCGTCCCAGGGCTGCATGCTGCCCTCCCCTAAGCTCTCCCCTCGCCCCCGGGCACCTTGTCCTGGGATTTCTCGAGGGGAACCCACAGGCTCCTGAAATGCCATCCTTGAGCTCTTCTTGCCCACGGACACGTGCCAGGACACTTGCTGGAGCATCCGTTGTGGATGAAGGTCTGGTCACCCCGTGCAGTGCCAGGCTCTGGTGGGTGGGCTGGGAAGGGATGGCTGTGGGCAGTCCTGGTCCCAGTGCCCAAAAACTGCTCTGAGGTTGAAGGAAAAAAGCAGGCAGGTAGCAAAGCCATGGCAGGGAGGCAGAAGGGTCCGTTCAGGCCGCTGTCAGCTGCCCAGCACTGAGGGGTTCCCACCTCCAGGCTCGTTTCTGGTCTCTGAAGGGACTGGTTACCTCTACGGTAGAGAGTAGAAAACATTTCCTTTTTATACAAGTATTTAATTCCCCTTGGTCCGTGCAGAAAACAATGACTGTAGGGATTTAAGGCCACCAGATCCTGCCTGGCCATGATCCTCATGGATATCCCCGGTGCTATGCTTCACGCCCATGCCACGGCAGAAGGCTGAGACCGGGCTAAAACCTCCCTGCTGCGCTTCTGCCTTTTTTGCATTTCACTGCTGCGCTCCTGCTGCCTCTGCACTGTGGGTTCATACATGGCCGCCTCTGTCCGATATAACCAAAGACGCAGAAACCTTCTGGTCTCCCTGCTAAAACCTTCCACGCTCAGCCCAAGGCGAGGGCCAGGGGCTGCAGAGCCCAACCTAGCTGAGCTGAGCTGAGCTGAGCTGAGCTGAGCCAAGCCAGGGCTGGGCAGCCCAGCAGCTGGCTGCAGCTGGCTCCCCACTGTGGAGCCCCCATGGCCAAACTCCAGATGTGCATGTTTTCACCCCTGTCCTCACCTCTTTTTCCAGGGACGTCCCTCCACTCCTCCCCTCTCTCTGCCTTTGATGCTTCATCTGTATTTTATACCAGCAGCAGCCTCTTGCTCTTCCCAGAAATCTTCTCCCCTCTATTAGCTGCCCCCTCCAGCCAAGTTTAACCACAGCAGTGCCCTATGAGCCCCAGGAAAATTTCACAATTGCCTCTCCTTTGGCCACGAATACTCTGTCTGTATCATCTCCCTCCTTAATTTACACATCGCTCCATCTCTGCGTGGCCAAGCAGTGACTCAGCCACCACTGCTCCCCATCTCACGAGCATCCCCTCCTCGCCCCCAACACCCCGAAAAGCAGCCGAGACCTCCAAAGCCTCCACCACCAACCCAGCCAAAGCAAACCCTTCCTGCAAGCCCACCTAGACGATGTTCAGCCACAGCCTGGAGGGGACAAGCACGAATGTCCAAAACCTCCATGGCCAATGCCACCTCTGCCAGGACAGGCGGTTTTTACCTGGGGAGCAGCATGGGTGCTGGTGGGACCCTCCATCCCTTGCCATCTCCTGCGGCAAAGATATTATTAGAGCATTAATATTTCAGCCGGTTTCCAGCGGGGATTCCCTTCGTGCCACCTGGTGGACAAAGGAGATATTTTCCCCTTTTTATTTTGCAGAAGATGGAAGGAGCACCTGGGAAAGTTCATTTTCAGTGGGGAATCTGGCCGAGCATCACCTGATTTAAATTTTGTGCCATGAGAAACGAGATCCTGCTATATCCTCTACCCCTTTTGGCTAAGGCCAAAACTACCTCAGCGCTATCAAATATCTCTTTCTTACCCACTGCTGATGTTTATGCATAATACTGCTTTTTAATTGTAAGTAAAAGCTGTTCAAAAAAACCCTCAATTCCTACAATCACCTGAACAGGCAAATAACCTTCCCCCTCCCTAAGCTGTGGACAAATTTATTCTTTTATTTAGGTTTGAGCAACTGCTTTCTGATTTTTTAAAAAATGTGCAGTTTGAATCCCTCCTGTGGCCAGTCACAGGCAGGCTGCGAGGGATGGAAGTGCTGGTAAAAAGTTCGTGGAAATAGAAAAATTTAAGTAAATAGTAGTGGATGTTGCTGGCAAGGTGGTTTTTTTTTTTTTTTTCTTCAATTTATGAACACAAACATTGCATGAGAAACTTGGTTCTGAGAGATGTTTTTGTTCGAGGATTAGAAGTAAATCTCTGAACTGAGGTGCTTAATGAAATGAACCAAAATGGCTTTTGCTCTCAAATCCCTGCAAGAAGAAGAGCCCAAACTGAGCTGCGAAATAGCTTCAAATCATGAATAAATAGCGAGAAAACTGCAATGTGCTCACAGCACCTTTCAGAACAGTACAAGACGTTGGTAGCTGGTTGGGAAATTAATCGTCCAGAGTTTTCTCCCACTATTAACAGTTTTACATCCCTCTGCTTTAATCCTCCGGGAGAAACCCTACCTTTAGTGAAGTCCAGGGAAATTTTAGCAGTGATTTGACTTCGGCCAGGATTTTGCCCCAAATCTTTTCATAAACTCAACAAAACGATGACACAAAAATATATAGCATGGACAAAAATCACGGCCAGCAGCTGTTGGTAGCTAACGCAGGGGATAACACGCAGCAGTATGAAGCAACGCTATAGAAAAAGAAAAATTTCTTTGTGTACATAGCCTGAAATCTGCAGGCAGAATGAAGCTGAAATTTGGCTACAACCCTCTAACTGATATCCCGATTGCTGCAAAAAGGCTACCACAAAATCCTTCTGCCTACAATTAGCTTGCACTGCGATTTTATATCTCACTTGAAAGACGACGTCTTCATATTATCCTGCATAATCTTTCGGGGCAGTATCTCTTCTTCTCCAGGACATTCAATTCAGCCACCCAAAGCCCTGATGGCTTTTTTCTAAAAAGAAGGGAAAATCAAGCACAAATTAGAAATACTTTTACTTTGGAATGAAGAAAATTGTATGTTTTACTTGGAAAAGAAACAAATTGCTTTTATTTTCTTCAGTGGCAAAACCCATATAACTTAGACTGTCCAGAAAGGGAAAGCTTTTTATTTTCTAGGGAAACAACCTCCTTCCCTCTCAAAGATTCAGTTGTCACTTAATCGGAATAACTTGCCCTGAGTGAGTTTAAACAAAAAATTTTAGTTCATCTCAGACTTTTTAAAACTGTCTGCAATAGGTTTTTTTTTTAAAAATCAGCTAATAAATAATAATTATAATAATAATAATAATAAAAACCCCCATGAACACATTTCACCTAAAAAATGCTGAAACAAGGACTGTAGGCTTTCCTTACCCTCATTAATTTGTTTTTCCCCTCCCTGAAATTTTTGTTTAGTAAAACATTTGCTGTCGGACGACTTATCTCCGGGGCAGGAGCTGCTCTGCGGGGAAGCAGAGGGTGCCCGGCCACATCCAGCCTGGCGCTGGTGTCCTCTGCACGGCTGCAGAGGTGACGGCACCCGCGCTGGGGACAAAAGCCATCTTCGTCCTTGGACCTCATCAGCCCGGTGTGCCCGGTTGGGGACATCGCTGCCTGGGGAGCCGGGGATGGAGGGGACACGGGCAGTGAGCTGGGATGGGATGTGGGAGGTGGCAGAGGGTCAGGAATGACAAGGGACATTTTTGGGGTGGGGGAGCAGAAGCGGCTTAAGGCAGCTTTATCAGCGTGTTATAAACCGGCAATCAGCGGGGCTGAGATTTGGCAATCAGTCAATACTGGCTCAAAAACAACCTGGAGAAATGAACCTGGGACCCACTTAGGGTGACCTTTGGAAGGAAGAAAAACAAGTTTAAAAGAAAACAAATGTTTCACAGTGGTGTTTCAAACAGCTCTGTTTAACAGAGGGTGTGTAAGGACATTTTTCCTCGGTGTGTGGGAACTCTTTGTGTGCTTGGAGCTTTGTGGTGACACGACACGCTCGCAGCCCTCGGCCGGCTGTGGGTGCCTCACCTGCCTCTACAGGGGACCCACCGGCTCCTGGGTGCTCCTCGGTGCCTAAAGTCGAGCTCAGCAAAGCCGGGCAAAGCTGCTTTACCCTTTCCTGGGACGATCCAGGGGCCCATGCTAACAAAGAGATGGCTGTCAGTCTCCCATATTTATTCTCTTCCCAGATGAAAGCAACAGTTGCAGGTAGCCCGTAACACAGGTCGATATTCAGAGGTGGTTGAAATCCCAACCAAGTTTAGCCCCGGGATTGTATTCCAGTCTGAGGTCGGCTTGTCGTCTCACGGGAACGCGGCAATTACACGAGGCCATTGCACAACACAGCTCAGGAGCAGCGGCAGATTTTTCACCGCCTCAATCTCCTGTTCTGCTGCCCCAGGACTGAATTCCCCACAAAATCCCAAACCCCCCCCCCCCAGCTCTCAACCAGCAGATGCCTATTTCTTTTCCCCAAACTGGCCTTCTAGCAAAAACTCAGCAGTTTGAAACCAACTGCCCTTCAAACGCCGGATATGAAGCCCTACTTCTGCCCAGACTCTCCCTAAAAACCTAACGAGGAATATGTGAAACGTTGGAAGGAGCTGAAATCACCCAGCCGCGGATGGCGTGTAGCAGCCCCACTGAGATATCTGGTTTCTGTTACGTGTTTCTTTTCCTTGCATTATCTGTATTAGAACTTATAAAATGGATGATTTGTATCAGCTGTCCTGCTTTGTTGTTATTGCCATGTTCTGCTAAAATGATAACGAACCGCTTGTCCCAAATCTTCCTCTCCCACAAAATATCCCAGCTATGTGAAATAAAAGATGCCATTTTATTACAGCGCTGAACAAAACTGTGTAAGAGGCAAAACGAAGGGCCTGTGAGGGGCACAACTCCAGGGAAGCGGAGGAAAAGTTGGAGGAAACCATGGTCACAAGGAGTGCAAAAAGCAAAAGCAATTATCAGCTTGGAAATTATTATAATGTCATTTTGCAACCACGGTCAGGAACCTCATACCTTCCTCGCATTGTGTCACAGCCTGGGACACTTGGATTTGAGAGGATGATTCTCAGCTTTCATATGGGAATTCACACTAAGGCATTTTTGGGAGAGCTTATAAATTTCTCCAGGAAATCTGAAGCATCTGGTTTACCTGGATTTCCAGGTGCTGGGCAAAATGAATCCTTGAATATACCTGATTTCATCAGGACATGGAGAGTGGGATATTTTGGATGTGCTTACCCAAATGGATGTTCCTGATCCTTCCCTGGCAAGCCTTGGCCAAGCCATGTGCGTGGCCAGGCGATAGCCATCACGCATTTCTATACAGTAATTCCCTCACTCATGAACTGGGAATTTTTTTCCTGCCACATCTGGTGATGAGATTTTTCTGGAGAGAGACAGCAGAGTCTGCATTTGTGCGTCTGTGAGCTGAAAACCCTTCCCGCGGGTAATTCATTAGATCAACAGCCGCGTTTCCCAGGCTGCAGGAGCCGCTGTGCAAACACACGCCGTCGTGGATCCCATCCTGATTTCAATGAAAATTGCACCCCGAATCATAAGGTTATATATGGATTTGGTCTGGCTCCTCCATCGAACTTTTATGGTGTCCTCCTCTTCAGTGACCATGGTTTCCCTCAAAATATTTAAGGTGTTTATATCCCTTCCTCACTTTATTTCTTCTTTCCACCACTTGTATTATTGTCAGGTTGGTCCAAGCAAATATAATCTGGGGTTTACAGACTACAAAAAGGAGGCAGAGCTGAAGTCATTTAGTGCTAAAGGAACTGAGGTCAGATCCAGAGCTACAGCTCAGGAGAAGCTGCAAATACTCCTCCTTTGCCCAAACCATCGAGCTGGACCCTTCTGAGCTTTGGTAGTCCCGCTTTTGGAAAGCACTTATCTTGTGAGTTGCAAATACTGTGACGTTTCAGATGAAATCTCATCGAGCAAGTCTGCTTCTCAGAGGAAATATTAAGGAACTTAACAACTTAACACTTCAACAGTGATAAAAACATATTTGTCTTTTATACAGAAAAGGGCTGACAGCCAAATTCTGTAATTGAGAATACTTCCTTAAATATGTAACACTGAATGAGCAGCAAAGGGGTCAATTCATATTTTTATGAAAACAAGCAAAAGTGACTGTTCTGTTTATATTATATATGCCTGGAGCGTGGGCATCCTGTCTCATTCCTGTCTTCAGAGGCAATGCAAACTGTCACATACCTTAAAGAAAAAAGCTGGAAAGTCTGGGTGAAAAGAATATCCAGAAATTGGTTTCAAGACAATAAAAGTAAGAATTTATCATCAGAAAAAGTGCCGGGGTCAGAACTTTTATTACCACTTCAGTGAGGCTACACCAAATTTCGTCGGTGGGAGAGAAGGGTTTAGTGAGTATTATTTTAAGTGGTCTGGCTAAAGAATATCTCCTTGCATGGCTTTGCAGTGGATTATTAATTATTATTTAAAAACTCAGTAAAGCTTTTGTTTCTCCATCTTTCTGTTCTCAGCAAAAATATACCTTATTATAGACCTATTATGGCACTTCTGCAAATAGAAGGTGATATGTTTTCCACTTTAATCAGACACTTTCATTTGCATCTAACTTCCTGCTGAACGCTACTGACTTCAAAGGATTAAAATTCCTAATTCTGGTCCAACAAGAAAATTATTTTTTTCAGACGATCAGAATGAGAAGAAAAACTTTCCCTCTTTGCCCCCCCTGCCCCCCCCTTCTGCATATTTTAGAAAAGTCTTGCTTTGTAGATAATTTGGAAACACTTCTCAGTCTTTTTAGTAGAGTCAAGTGCTAAATGCCCCAATAGAAAAAAACAACTAATAAAAGACGTGGTTTGTAACTTTTAATTTTTGCAGCTGTTGGATAAAACCCATACATCTGTTTACGGTGATTCTTTCTTTGCTGATGACATCCATTTATCCTCTTTCCCCTAAATGCCAACATTCCTAAGCAGTTGTAAGCGTGCCCCCTTCTACCTCATTTCAGGAGAGTCAAGACCAAATCTTCCATTAAAAAAAATTGGGAATTGTTCCTTTGCAGCCATGCTGCTGTCTACCTGTTGAACTTCTGGTCCAAAATGCCTGGTTTTCCTTGCTAGGCAAAGGAGTATTGCAAGGAGTTGGTGGAATTTGAAACAAAAACTGCTTGTGGGTCAGCTGGGAATTGCTCTGCAAATTTGTCTTCAGTTGTTGACAGACTCCCTGGATTACAAAGACAGAGGCAGAGAGGAGAAACCCTGCTTAATCCCAAACGCAAAGCACAGGTGGAAACTATCCAATAAAATGGGTTTTGGGAGGGGGGGGTGGTTGGAAAATTCTGTTTCATCAAATTGCAATTGTTTTTGCATGAACATGTTCATTTCAAAAAAAAAAACTTGCAAGGAAGGTTTTTCGAATCCAGGGTGTAGTTTCCTGCCAAGGCTAGAAAAATCAAGGACTGTCACTCTTCCTGCGCAACAGCCCATCCAAATCACCGGCCAATGTAATTTCCCAAAGATAAGGGGACTTAGGTTTCAGAATTTTCCTCTGCCCCTATTTTAACCTTGAAAAGTGCCAACCAAACTTGGCATCGCTTTGGGCCAGAACCAAAGGTCAAGTCCCGATTTCCATCAAGAAACACAATTGCTTTGCAGCCAACCCAGTTTGGAGCGGTGCATCGAACAACAGGGATTAAACATTCGTGCCAGATCATATGGTTCAAAATAAAGAAGGTTCAGTTATTTCCCTTTACTCTTCCCAGCAAAAATGCCTCCCAGCAAAGTACCCTGCGTTTGAATTTTAGATCAAAACAGTTGCTGTGCATCCAAAGCCTGCCTGCAGCGCGGTGGCTCAGCCATGCCTGCAAATAGAAAGGGGCCAAAGGAGAAAACCCTTTAAGACACAAGTTGGAGCGGGGCGGGAGTGGAATAAAAGCTACTGCTTGAAAATCCATTCCAGAGGAGGAGATTTGACATCCCGCAGCTGCCAAGCAGACTGTATGTGTGGCGATGGGTGTTGTCTCCCACGCTGAGCGGGAGAACACGCGGCTGCGAAGGTGTTGCCAAAGGCGGGGGAGAGCTCGCTGCAGAGATGCTCCTGCATTGACTTGCTCCTCCAACGGCTCTGTTGCTTCGAAACACGACAGTCCTGCCTTGCAGAGATGCTGTCCCATACCCAAAAGGCTGGTCAGCCCTTCACACCACCCAGGACCTGTGTTTTGAAGCCTCCATGTGCAGGAGAGGTGCGGGACAGGCGGCTTTGGGGACCGGCAGAAATGAGCTGCGTGCTTCAACGCGGCAACAGGGAGGGAGGGAGGGAAGTAGCTGCTGTTATCTAGAGTCGGGCTGGCCATCGGTTTTCATCCACTTTACAGGTAAATAGTAGCACCAGGTAATTTATTGGGTCTTCTAGGCGACAACAGCAAAAGGAGGGGTGGTGCTGGTCCTGCGTGGGCAGAGGTGGTCGCTGCTGAACTCGCTGGGTTTAATCATGGTCCAGATCTTCCCCTTGCACCCCTCCAAGCTGGTCCTGCTCCCCTCTCTGCTTCCCATTGCCTCGCAGAGGATTTCTTCAAGTGCCGCTCACTGTAAGCCTTGCCTTCGCAAGGGCACTGGGGGTGATGTTTCAATAGGATAATGAGCCGGGGAAAAACGTTTTCAGGAGGGATTTTTCCCTTTGGTGCTTAAGAGGAGTCAAATGATGGGGTAAAATTGTAAGACGGTGTGTGAGCATCACTCCGTATTCAGAGCTGCTGCTGAATCCTTCAGTGTTGTCATTTGAACGTCTGTGTCTCTCTCCAGAGGTGTGTGGGGACTTTCTAGAGCCACTGGAGGATGAAAGAGAGCAAGAGCCAACTTGCTTTTGTGATGAGAAGATCCTGCCAAAGAATATCTGGCCACCAGCTATTTGAATAGAGAGAGCTGGACCTTTCATGGTGCCCTGAACTCTATTCCAGATGGTATGCTACAAATTGTTATATGAAGATTTATTAATTTTCAAGGCATTGGATGCATGGCAGCCATCCAGTTAGGAAAATGGAAAATAGAAATAAAGAAGTAACTAGGAAACTGCAGGTACAACATGCCCAGAGACATCTGGCAAACACTTGTCCCCAGTGCCCAAACTTCTCAGCAGGGTGGTTACGTCCAGTTGTCAAATCTTGACCACTCTCAAAAAATTTGTTCTCTGCAATGCCCTCTGAGCCCTTCTTTAAAAGCCACTTTTTTAAAAAAGAGCATTTTCTGTATCATCATTGCCATAGGTTTTTTTTCTTTTTTTTTTTTTTGTTATCTTTAGAGTGGCCACCAAGCCTGCTGAGAGGAGGTTTGCCCTAGATTAGATGCAACAGCAGATGCAGCTTTTCTGCCCTCCCAATGCCACTGTAGCTTCTTGGACCATACATATACCTCACTCTTAATTATAACATAAATTAAAAAACCAACAAATCTCTTTGGGATACTACCTCAGGAAAGGACAAGTAACAATAATATTTGGAGACCTGTTGGGAGGAGCATTATCCACAACCTATTTAGATTTCAAAAGTAAGTTGAAATGCTGCAAGCCACTCCACCGCTTCTCCTTGTTTTGGCAGTAGAATTTTGGCCACATCCAGTTTTCCTGCAGTATTATTTCCATTTCCCATCACCACCTCCCATGCACGGTAATGACCGAACACTTTAAAAGCAAAAAAATCCCCCAGCACTTACCAAAGAAAAGATGTTTAACAAACATTTGGGGTCCAACGAAGGGGGGACTGCAACGGCACAGGCACGTCCCAGCCTAACCTGCCTTTCCAGGAATGCAGGTTTCCTGCAAAATTGCCCTCCCCGCCTCAGGGCAACACCCCCGGCACCTCTCCTCCTGCCCTGCTCTGCGGTTATTGTGTGTGCAGAGGAATGGCGCAGACCTGTGTGCTGGGATGTTATTGCTGGATAAAGCTAATAAAACATTTGACTCACTGCAAGGAAGCTTTCCCATCCCACTACACGCCTGATCTTCAGGGTTACCCGTGTTTGCCTCCTCACCTTTGCGTTGTATGATGTTATTCTAACCTCTTTCATCTTTGGCTTTTGGCAGTCTTTTCTGCTTTAAGTATATAGTTATCTTAAGTTGAGCAAGATGTTGCAGACTACAATAACTGGCTGATGTTTTAAATTGAAGTCTCCTAATATGCATTCAATTTACATGTACTAAGGCTCTCATTCAATCTGAAATACCAACCGAGTATGAAATAATAGTGACACTTGACATTTTCACAGAGATTTGCGACTTCAAAGGGCTCTACAATATAAACGAACTCTCTCTGTACTTATGAGATGGGTAAGCAAATACTATTAAGACGGAAAACGGACGAGGAGGGACTGCAGAGCTTGCCCAAGGCCAGACAAAGAGCCAGTGTCAGAGCTGGGGTCCTGGCTCTCTCTCATCTACCCAAACCGCTGGACAGCTGTTAACTTTAAAACCTGCATAACTGACACGGACGAGTCATGCAGGTCTACATCCCAAGCAGATATATGTGAAATTTAGGCACTGGAATCAAATGCTGCCATTCAACAAAACACACCCAGCCCTGGGAGCTCCTGGGCGTCGTGGATGCTGCGGTTCCTTATTTCTGAGGTGCCCCTGCACCAACGCTGCGGCTTCGGCACCCAGCCTGGGGACGGGTGGGACGATGGCCGGGGGACAGATCCTGCTTGTGCAGACCTACCGCGGTCCTACCCTGCGGGTGAATGCTAAAACTGGTAGGAAGTCCTACGGACGGACCGTCTTTAGTAACAGCCTGTGCACCTGCCTGTGAGAGTGGTTTCAGCCTAATTTCTCATTTGCAAACACGGGCCGGGTCCCTCCCTTGCGACACTCCTTCGTTTCGGGGGGAGGAGATGGCTTTCGAGCATCGACGTGCGCTTGCGGCGCCTGCTCCAGTAGCCTGAATTAGAAACCTGCACGCTGCTTGATGGATGCTGCTATTGTTAACACAAATAAGCGGGTGGATGTTTCATTAATCACGACCCATAAACCATTTTGACTAACCGAAAAAATATTTCCTCTTTCTTATTCATGCAATAGTTTCTCTGAGCCTTTTAGCCCATTTGTACAGGCTAGAGAATGAGTTGCTACCCGTTATACAGCATGTCCTGCCCTTCCCTTTCTTTGTAAACATGAACAGCTCGATTCCATGATGTGTTTTGATCAACTGCCAAGAGCCAGCTAATGTACTGTTTGCTGACAAGTATTTGTCATTAATCCAAAAGCACTGAGCTTGTGGGTTGGGATTTTATTTTTATTTTTTTTTTAAGAAATATAAAAACTAAATTAAACAAGGGTGTGGAGATTCCTCAAATGTAGCTACTGTTTCTTCCGTGATGCAGTTGCAAATATGCAACTCCTCCAATTCCAGGGAATTATTTAAGTCATTCTACCCCTTTATCATATTTATCTTCCTGCAGAAATCACAAAAGCTTAACTGACTGTCCTCTTCTGATGAACATTTTCACTAAAGAGCTAGAATTTTAGAGCAAAAAAAGGGGAATAAACCTGCGGCAGCACTTCCTTGTGCGTGTCTTGCTGCTTCATGCAGCTCCCTGGGACCAGGTGGCGACAACAGGGTGGCAGGGGCTCGTCACCAGCTGAGAACCCCCAAACTCAACATCTGTGTGACCTGCCAGGGAAGTCACACATAACCTAATGGGTTTCTTTTGGTGTCTTTTTGACAAGACCCCACCTTACAGCCTCCATGGCTTTTTGGGATGCGCTCAGGACTCCTCCAGCGTAGAGCTCAGGATGCTTTCCTACCCGGCTGAATATTTTTGCATGAGCAGCCCATTAACTCGTTGCAGAGGGACTTGCAGCACTGACCACAGCCGGGACCATCCCCATCCCATCTCCAGAAATGGAGAGAAGCATGTGGAGGAGGAGGAGGAAGACATGCTGGGAAAGCGTTCCCGAGCCAAGCCCGTTGGAGGGGAGCGTCTCCGCACCAGCCAGCGCAGCACGTCAGGCTGCGGCTCTCGCTGCACCAACAGGTTTGTGCAACGGGACCCCCCACAATGAGGAGCAGAAAGCGCCCCGAGGGCAGATCAATTTTAAGCTTGATGTAAAAAGATGACAACTATATATGAGCCGGGTAGGCAGAAAACACAGGGGCTTTCATTTTCATGCGCGGGGCACCATTTGCCTTCCAAATTCAACTGACAGCTTTTGAGGTAGTTCTTTCAGGTGACAAATGGTAATAAAGCTCCTATTTACACTGGCTATTGACTCATCTTAGGTGGAATTATGTACCGAAATAAGTAAATAGCTTCCTATTCAATGTGATCCATATACAGCTACGGGCCGTAGTACAATGCAAAGCTCCTGTATAGACAAGACTTGTTTGTTGTGTGCTTTTCTAGGTCACTTAGCACTTTGCTTCATAAACGTGCTTTTTAGGAGTGAGACTCCTGGTGTGAATGGTCTTTCCGTTGTACAGAATAATTCACCCTTAAAAGCTAGCAAAGCTATGATTGCTTTTTAATTTGTGTTGTAAATACATTAAAGATGAGCTGAACAAACCAGGACAACTTAGGATGCCTTTTTACATACCTGAATACGAGGGCTTGTGTGGTTTATTTTGTTAGTATCTCCATTTATCTCATGAGTTTTGGGATTGTTAGAAAAAACCACCTTGGCAAAAGGTTCTCAATAGAATTGCATTTCAGGTGGTGCAATTGCTGGACCTTACATGTGCATGTAGCATTTTCATAGCTCTGCTTTCTGTCAGTCAAAGTGGCAGAGGGGGACAGACCCTATTTTGTGTTAGGGCAGTATTTCTCTGGGGCCTTGGAGGCCATTTTGGGGGTATTTAATCCAGTTGAAAATGTGTGATTAAAATTCCCTTAAAGACTAAACAAAACAAACTGAAAGAGCAACAGTCAGCAACGTTAAAAAAAAAAAAAAGTGTAGGATGTTTTCTCTCTCAAAAACACTCAAAATTTAGCATAAGCATTTTTGAACCAGACTCCTCTCTGTGATGCTGCTTGAGGACTTCTGAGCTGCTCCCAAATCACAAGGTAGAAATCAGGAAAAGTAAAGGAACAGGAGATGAGGCAACTTGACAGCTGTCTCAAGGAACACAGTATGCTTATGAACATCTATTCCACTGATTTTATGGCTTTGAAGCACATTTCAGTCCAATTCCTGCTGACTTTCCTGTTGGATGAAGCCGTCTTTCTCTTTTGACTCTCGAAGGATTGTGGAAAAGCAGTGTCCTACCTTAGCTGGCCAAATACCTGGGGTATTTTGGGCCACCTATGCTGTATGGTTGCACATGTAAAATCCTGGTCTTTACCTCTAGAAGCTGCAAGAGAGGCAATATTGTGGTTTTCTGCATACATAGATAAGTTTTTTTTGTCTTAGGCCAGAATAAGTTACATTCCATTATCGATACACACCTACAAATGTAAAAAGAATGTGATTCTCCATGAGGTCAGTCCTCTTGTAATAGAGACTGATTCATCAAGACAGTAGAAAAATGGTGATCCTGTGAATGAAATGGATCTGAAAGTTTCCCCAAACTGTCCTCACCTACCAAATGATGTTTCTGTTCCCAGAATTTTCTAGACCAGCCAGTCTTTGACCTATTTTTCTTTAATCAAAGATAGAGGCCTTGCAATGATTAGAGAAGACGGATGAATTGTGGCAAATAGAAGTTGCATCAAAGATGGTTGAAAAATGCAGTTTTCTTCTTGGCACTGGAATTTGAAGCAGTGTAGGGAACTGCATCTGTTTCTAAGGATTTAAAAATGTAACACAACTTTCTTCTTCCATTAGATTCTTCCAAGAGTGACTGTAATAACTCATCCAGTGTGTTCAGGCTAAGTCGTTATCGAGTTAGCATCCAGCCAAAGGGGCATGACCGCGAGCTCTTAATTCTGTTTCATTTATGATTCTGGACTTGGCTTGAAAGTTCCCAGTATCTTCAGGCTGCCTGGAGATTTTGGCACTTGGGGAAGAGGAAGGCTTGACCAAACTGAGTTTGCAAGGGAGTTTGAGGAGACTCGTCCAAATGAGGCAGCATCTCACGTTCCCTGGGAGCCCTAAGTCATGTGCTGCAGGGGAAGTTACTTCCCCCTTACCTCCTCTTATCTTTTATTACTAGTCTTCATATTTAACTCTTCAGTCTCTCCTTCAACGCAATCCCAGTGGAAAAGCATATAATAATGAAAACAAACATTACTTTCACCCCCATCTTCATTGACTTCTTTCGCTAATATTTCTCTAGTTGATGCTGAAATCACTGCTTTGCAAAAATCACTATCCAATGAACAAGCCGGCTATCGGTGTCACTTTGTGAGTCTTTTTGAGAGGCCTGAGGTGCCACTGCCAGCAGGTAGCTGAGGTGTGTCTGAAGCAGAGGAATCCAGGTCTTCCAGTGATGTTGCAGAGTCGTGTCCCACCATCACCGCTAAGAAGAATCTTTCCCAACTCAGCAGTTTGGGTTTTTCTGTGGAGAAGATCATACCTACACGTCTGATGCGTACATGAATGCACATACACCTCTGCTGGAAGACAATAAGCATTTTCTTCTGTTGCTGGAGAGTAAAAGAGAAGTAGGGGAAGGTGTTGCAGTTCTCCAGAGTGCAAAGTGACCTACAGCCCCTCAGTGGGAGGCATGAAGTTATGTAGCTCATTAAACCTTAAAAAAGCAAGGAGAGAAGCTGCTTCCAATTATCAGGATGAAAATTAATGAAATAAAAACTACAGACAGGCTGCAGAATTATGCAATAAAAAGGGCTTTGCTGGCATTAACAAGGCAGTGTGTAATATTTGTGTGGTTCTAGCTCAGCCTTGGCTTGAACACATGGTGATTCTGCACATAAAATGTATCCAAATTAATGAATTAAAAATCCTTGATAATCCCACACAATTTTCTGTTCATGGTTAAGTATTATTAGTTGGGAAATGTCCTCAGAAAGGGAAAACGATGTTGTGATCTGTTGTCTGAGAAAAAACCCTCTTTGTTAGTACCAAAAGAATCTTGTACTGGAATGGCTGGCCAGATTCATGGAAAAGCCCAACTATTGTCTCGTTGTTGTAGGGAATGAAGATCCAACGTAGCAGTAACTGCATATAACAGGGTCCAGAAGAGACCTACTGTTTGGGTGACAGGGGACCGAAGCAAAGTGAGTGTGGTAGTGAATATGCATGAGAAAAGGTGCCTCTAGGTACAGAAACAGTCTTATTAAAATGTTTCACATCAGCCCACAAAGAATATCTTCCACAATATTAGCTCTGCCTTGGGATTCAAACAGTGTTGCCATATTAGTCCACATCTAAAATCAACCTAGTGTATCCTGCTATAACCAGAGGTCATAGGGTTTAGCAGCTCGCATGCAAAATTCAATAGACTGCATGAGCTTGATGCAGAAAATATTGCTTTTTCCTCTAAAAGCTTGGGCCGCCGCTTCCTTTTTGCTTTCTTTCTCCCATTTTTTATGAAAAGGCACAATTGCCTTTCTAGGCAGCTGAGTGAAAAAGTGTTCCTTTGCTTTGCAAACTCCATAAATGTAACCTTTGTTTTGGTTGCAATGATGTCTGTCTGGCATGGGATACATGTATGATCCGGGAAGGGTTCACCAAGGACTGAAGAGCCTACTGGCCTGGCAAGCAAGGTACAGTGAAAGTCGTACATATGAAACTGCGTTTGCGAGATTGCTGTTCCCATGAACGTAGATACAGAATCTCCAGAAAGGGGCGAATGTTGCAATCTAAACATTTGTATTATAAAAAAATGGGAAATCATTTGCTTAGACATAAATTAGCCCCTGTGAGACAGATTTATTGCAGCATGGAATGTTTTAATGAGAAGAGGAGGTTCCACAATCATAGGATACATTTTGCATCAAAATGCTTGACATACAAATAACATTTGGGTAAAATTTTCAACCCCGTGATATTTAGCACTTAACTGGGGATTTGGAAGGAATTTAAGGAAGAGGGATGTGTAAATTGGTTTCTCAGTTAAATTCGGAGTGCTCTGCAGTCTGACGTCAGGTTTACGCACAGGAGCCGTGCTGGGATGCCTGCCGCAGGGCAGGGGAGAGGTGAGAGCTGAGGTCTGAAAGGCTCACAGAAGTGATTTTTGTGGAGAGCAGCTCTCCCTCTCTCTCTCCTTTATGCAAAACCTTTTCTGTGCCTGGTTCTGGGGATAAGAGAGATGACAGGAGCACAATTGAGAAATATTGTTTCTCTCTTACCCCCTGCTACCCCAAAGTCACGTGCTTCTAAACTGTTTGGTTTAACGCCAGTTATTCTTGGTATAGGAATCGACTCGAGGCTCTCTGGATGAATCTGAAAAAAGAGGTACAATTCGAAGCTGATAAATCAGTCCCTGGCTGTGTGGTGGTGCTGGAGACAGTTGGCAGCAAGTGATTCCCAAAAGGCAAAGAGTAGGATTTTTCCTATTTCACATGGCTATAAGCAGCGAGTTTAACATCCCCTGTAAGAAAATGCCAACACGCATTCAAAGTCATGAGCTGGGTACTCAGCTGAGAACACCTTTCTAGCCTGCACTTCTGCTAGGAATGACTTCTCTTTTTCTTGTCAATTTGTGCTTGAAAGATGACAACAGCAACCCCCAAAACTCTTCCTCCTGGTCTGATTTGGTGAAATGCACCTGAATAGAAAATGGTGGGAAAAACAGGAAAGAATTATGATGAAGTTATGTCATTCCGATTGGCCATGCACTGAGAAATTATAAATATGACAGAATAGGAAGGGATTTGAATTCAGATTTTAACAACTCAGATTTTAACACTTGTGACGATGAGTGTTTTGTAGACCTTGTTTGAATAAATGCAGACAGATGAGCTACGGATTTATGGGCTTGAGCTGGTTTTCACACCAAGCACAACTGCAGCGGGGGATGCTGAGCACTGGCATCGGTTAGACACTTTGGCTGGGACTGATGGCTGAATATTTCAGATCAGAAAGCACATTTTCAAGGTCTCTTTTTTTCACCCCTGAGAACTCAGCAAAGGCTTGGGGGACAGCTATGGCAGAAGCAGCGTGGTGATTTCTGCAGGTATTGCCGATTCTGCCTGAAGATCCCAGAAGTGTTATTGCCCTTCAGCTCCCAAGCTCGGTCCTGTGATCTCTATCCTGGTTATCGGCTGACTTTGCTGGTGTGATGCCCTGAGCACCTGCTGAGGACATGGCCTTTTATTCAAAGAAAAATACTCTTGAAGACATCATCCCAGGAGAGTTTGCGTTGAAATCGATGGGATGCTGTTTCTAGCGGAGGTAGCGGGATGAGCAGGAGAGCACTGCTGCTCCCTCTGCTCCCAGCGGTTTTCCTCGGCTGTCTTTCAGCCACTTTCCCACTCCTCCAGCATGAGGAAAAGGAAAAACACTGGCAGAGTGAGAGCTGGAAATTGCAGGTGTTTAGCGGCCAAAACTGAGGGGAGAGATGGAAAAAACCTGGGACATTTCTGGGACAAGTACTCATACCATGTGCCTGCCACGCTGGCTCTGAAGAACATGAATTATTGTTATTTGGGTGTGTAACTTAAGTATTCTCTCTAGGATGCTTAGAAAGATTGTAATGGTCATTCTGTGTTTCCAAATCCACGGTGAAGAGAAAGCATGTACATAAAGCTTATTTAATGAATGATGCTTATTAAGAAACACAATGCTCAACCACAGCAGTCCTTTGAGTTATTTTGCACGTAAAATTTGCTTTTTAAAATGCTAAGAACAAAACAACATATTTCAACCAATAAGAATAACAATTAAAGAAGTAGAACATCTCTCATATGTGTATGCAAACTGCGCGACGGGAGATGTGCCAGCGTGGGACCGGCGATGCAAAGGCTGATGCAGCCTATGCAGGGCTCAGCACCCAAGGAGCTGGTGACAGAGAGGGTGCGAAGATGACTTTGAGGGACATCTTGGCACTGTCTGCCTTAATTTTCTTCGGCATTCCT
This sequence comes from Astur gentilis, assembly GCF_929443795.1. Taxonomy (NCBI): domain Eukaryota; kingdom Metazoa; phylum Chordata; class Aves; order Accipitriformes; family Accipitridae; genus Astur; species Astur gentilis. The sequence goes on along the minus strand of NC_064905.1, from coordinate 19,408,465 downwards.
TAGAAGTATAAATCCTGTTTTCTTACTCAGGTTTTTTCTTCCTCTTTACTTTCCACCATCTTTCACTGCTGCTGGCATTTCAAAGCCAGCAGTTAAGGAATTACTACAGATAAAAACATGAACATTTTATTCAAGAGCACTATCTTCAATAGCACAGTATTTGAAGGAAATTTTGAAGGAAAATTTGAAGGAAAGTGCAGCGTTCAGTTTTGATGTATATAAATCAGGAGAGGGGAGCAAAATATCCTCTTTCCTGTGCTGATAGAGGAATTTTTAACAGTTTGGGACAGAAAAAGGAATACTGAAGTTTGACCTTGAATTTGTTGTGGTTTTCCACCAGAAAAGATCATGTTTAAACAGTGTAAATGCCTCATCTCTCTAGGAAAAGCTGTTTTCACCTAATTCATAACATGTTTGCAGTTCTTATGTTGGTAATGAACTGCACTGATTTTGCTGTGTAAGTAATAAATTCACTGACTAGATTTTGCAAAAATAGCAACCCCAGCCAAATTTTCAAGATCTTGGGAAAGTCATGAAAACCATCAATCTTGGCATTCAAATTTTACAAAGCGAAACTTTGTTTTACACAAGTGCTGTTATAATAATTTATACATTTCATTTAACATTTATTTTACTTAATAAGTATATAATTCATACAGGACAGAAATTAAATTGTTCAACACTTGGTTTCAATTTTGCAGTTCCTATTAGGGGATTTTAATGCTCTCCTATTATTGCTACAGAGTATTTTCACTGCCATTGGTCCACATCATCTGTGTGTTGGTCAGCTTAGACGAAAAGCCACATTGCATACGCTAAACCTTAATACTAATGCCACCAAATTAATCAATTCCTACTTTCTGACTTCTGAACCTACCCTAAGGTGAAGGAAACACGATCCGCTGAGGATCATCTTGCAATTAAAACAATTCTCTATGAATCAGCATGACAATGCAGGTGCCAAGCAAGCATCTGTTCAATTAAGTTGGTTTAGCAGTTTTGGGGCAAGTCTATTTTGCTTTTTTTTTTCTTCACATCATTAAGCTTACACTTAATGCTCGAAGCAAACAATAGCTCATTAGTGGATTAGGGGTAATTACCAACAGCAGTCATTATTCCTAAGGCTTAATGGGCCAATTTGCTGCTGTAATAGTACCCCAGTATTGTGGTGCTCCAGCAGAAAAGCCGGGGGTGCTGGAATGAGCCATTGCCTTGAAGGCCCTGGAAATGGCTGAGCAATCCCACCCCTTCCCAGCACATCCCACCATGGACTGGATGGGGCCTTGCTGCCAGCTGGCGGGGGGGTCCCATCAGCTCCCAGTCTTGCATTTTGGGAGCTGGGTTCAAGTTGAAGGGCATCCACTTGGGGACAGCTGCCTGTCCCCAAAGCTGCATTGTCCATGAAAAATTCCCTAAGGAAAGGGGGGAACTCCAGAAGCTGTGCCCACAGGTCCAGCCAGCTCTGCCCCACCTGGAGCCTCTCCTGGCTTCTCCTCCCCAGGGCTGCCCGGGGATGTTTTGAACATTTTTCTGTTCTCATTTGGACCGGAGACTGAGAGCCGATATCTGGACGCTGCCCAGGTGCGAAATCTTTTCTGAAGCTCTGTAAGAGGTACCAGCTTAGCTAAACAGCTGGTGGGCTGGAGGAATTCTTAAGGTAAGGAATTAGATTCACTTGCCGTTGCACCACCTTCCAGTTGCATTCTATGACCATAATGAAGAACAAGTGGCAAAAAACGTTCCTGAGCTGGAAACCTGGTACTGTAGGAATAAGGATGAATGGCTCAGCTCCATCTTCTAATTTCCCAGGCAGCTTGGGCTGCCAGCAGGTCTCAGCATCTCCATCCTCCGTACGGTCCATGGGCAGGGGTTAAGCAGGGAAGCCAGGCACCTGAGTGCAGAGGACTGAAGGGACCATTAGAAAAGTCAAAGTATGCAAATTGTAGTCCCATTTGCAAGCAGAGTAAAATGATACTGACAGTTATGTTTTTATTTTTAGCATTATATTTTCAGTCACTCATTTCAACTTAGAGTGCCATATCATTTTTCTGCTTTTAGGAGGGGGATTAAGAAAGAAAAAAAGACATAATGCTATAGTGGAGTTAAGTGCCACTTCTTCAGGCTCCTGTCAATTCTTGTAATTTGGAATAATTACCAGTGTCAGGTTTGGGGAAGGAGTTTGATGTAAATCGCCTCGATCTGTACTCATCCTGTGAGAAAAGAAAACCGGGTTGTTAGAAGGCAGAGGACTGAATAGGCATCACCAGGAAAATCACTGTTTAAGCAGCCTCACTTTAATATAGATGACTGTATTTTATCTCCATTTTTCTTCATGTCATTCAGATCTGGGCAAATCCTGCTCATGCTGAGACCTATGGTGATTTCTCATTTATTTTAATAGCCCAGCCTATAGACTCCTGCTTAGCAGGAGGTCTTGTGGGTTGCTGAGCATTGTATTCATTACTATATATGATCCTTTAAAAAGCAGAGAAAAGCTAACCAGAATTATTTGTAGCTCCGTGCAGGGGAAAGACCCACCATCTTCTGCAACCACCCTCAAAAGAGGTTTGGGGGAACCCATCTGGATTATGTCCAAGCCCTGCAGTCCAGCCTTGGTGTCCTGACAAACCTTAGCAGTGACACGTGTGTTTTCTGGGTAGTACCAGTGAGGGTGATGGCAGTTTTGTGAGGGGATATATCCACTTCAGTCTGAGGCCTCTAGCTGACATGGAGCAAGAGGAGATGCCCAGGCTGGAGCATGGAAAGAAGTCATTCTGGCTTTGGCCTTCTGTCATCTCCCATCCTGTTACTTTCTTGCATCTGCAACTCATCTAAATTTTTAATTTAGAATTTTTTTCTTTTTTTGATGGGGAAAAAATGTCATTCTCAGAAGCATTTGTATACTTTTAGTGAACAGAATCCAAAACCCAAACCCCATAAAAACTTGAAAATAATCAACCCACTCTCTTGGAACATGTCTCAGAAAACGGAGCATTTTTTATTTCTTTCCATTTTGTGTGCATAAAAACCCATGCCTCTTTTTCCCCTCTTTGCAATTTCTTTTGAGTTATGGGAGCAGTTTCTGTCCATGTATTGAAATAAATCACCACCATAAAAATCACAGTGTATTGCCTTCTTCACTTCTTGGAAAATGGCCTTTAGATCCCAGCACCATCATGCGTGCCATGATGGGAGCCCAAATAGGCACTTTTGAGCTAGGAGGCTTTTGCAAACATCCCCCCAAATCGCTGTCCCATTGTCATCCCTAAATCCTGGGAGACGTCAGATAGCATTACTGATCCCGAGTGTTCCCATCATCAATGTGCTGCCTGGGGGTGGCAGGGTGGGATGCCTGATCCGGATCGATTCCCAGCTGAGCACGGCTGCCCACGTGCCCAAGGATGCTGGTGCTTCGCTGCTCATCCCCACCGCAGCAGTCCCAGTGTGACCTGATGATGTATGGAAACGTCATCCTCCCTTGTAATTCTCTTTAATCACAGCAGTAACTAATACAACAGGATGGCTGAGCCACGCAGTGGCTGAAGCAACAGCCAAAACACGGCTGGACATCCACAACCATCGGATTTTGAGAAGAGGCTTCTTGCAACAGGCAGCTCTGGGGCATCTGTCTAAAGGGTCTGAGCAACCTGCGAGTCACCACAGCGAGTTTTCACATGCAGACGATAAATGACCTCACCATTCACACGGGGAAAAAGGTTCCAAACTCCATGAAACCTGTTGCTTTGAGGCGTTCCTAGATTTCAGCACGGTTTTGTGATGAGGTAGAATTGATGGCCAGTCGGAGTCATGAACCGGGGCGTGCTTTCAGCAGCAGCTCTCATAATCATCTTCTGTTCTGTTGCCAGTACTCAATTCCCATCTCAACACTAAATACTAATGACTACTGGAGAGGCTGAGCAAGTAATGAGTCCTTCAAGTGACTGGATACTCCATGAGAGTTACAGAGACGCACTAAGAATAATCAGATGCCAAATGCTCTTTTCTACTTTGAAAGGCACAACCCTTTTTTTAGGGTGACGGTGGCACTGGAGAAAGCCTGTGGTCACAGCAGCGCCCATCTCGATATTTCTCATGCGTGACCTCTTTCTGGTCATCTCTATTCTTGCCAAAACCATCTTGCAGGGTCAGGAAAGTGGAGACATGCAGACGTGGAAAGGGAAGGAAAAACTTAACAGCAGTTTCTTCAAAATGGATTGGATTTCTGTGTGTAGGCATGAGGGCCAGGTTTGCCAAGGATCTGAGAAGGGCTTTGCACTTCTGCTCAAAGCTGTGACCCCCCCAAAGGTCTGTTGCACTATTGCTGAGCCCTGAGTGCACCAGACACCCTGTACAAAGGATGTCCACCCTACTACGTTTGCTGGCAACAGCAGTGATTTATGGGAAGGAGAGATAAGTGCATAGCATGGGGCTGCTCTAGGAATTTAATAGGCAATAAAATCGGGTTTGACAGAATATATATTTAGATTATTTAATTGCATCATCATATTGCAATTATTATGAGTTGTATTACAGCAACAGTGAGGGGCCTAAGTGACGCCCTGCTGTGCATTGTCTAAATATATCAGGAGAGGTTGTTTCTGCTGTGCAGTTAAGCAATCTAAACTGAAAAAAGTTACAATGGAAATCTGAGGCTCAGAGAAATCAAGCAATTGACTCAAATTAATAGGAAATGAATAGAAAATCTTGGGAATCGAAGCCAGACCTATGGGGCTCCAGTTTATATATGTGCTGTTCACTTAATCTTCATCTGTGAGCCTCTTCGAAGCTGTCAATAGGCAGCTCTAATCTTCTGTTCAATGCAACAGAAACATTCAGTCAAAGAGCATGAAGGAAGCAAAATTTATCAATTACTACATAATTTTCTTCTAAAATGTAGGAAATCTGGTTGTCCATATTGTTCGAAAATATTGGCTAGTAATATTCGATTTGCTAATAATCACAAGCCTCCATGAAGGAAGATAAAATTAATACAGAAAAGATAATACTGAGCTCAATTTAGAAGCTCTGTACTGAAGTGACTTGAATCAAGCTGCAAGATTTAGCAGATGATGCTGTATTCCCATCTGTTTACCCTGTGTTAGCTCTTCACTGTAAGCACGCCCTACAGTTTACCATATCATGCGACACTCTTGGTGTTGTTATGTGGGTTGCTCGTCCAAATATTCCCTTGTTACAACTCGTCTTAGGCAACAGATAATCTGATACTATCATAATATATGGTTAAAGCATAAAGGCAGTCAAAGTACATTCATCTGTATCAAATGTGACGGGTGAGAACAGGAATCCTGCCAAGCAACAGCCCAGCAGTCGTCCATCGAGAAGTTCCGAGTGTACGGTTAAGGAGCTCTACAGTGGCTAATCCTGTTGTCATCTGAATTAACTTTCAAACAGGAGAAAAAACCCAACAAACCAGCAGTTGCATAATAAGAGGCTTAAGGTCTTGAGCTGGGGAGTAATGTGTGTATTTTGTGCACGCCTGCTTAGCAGTTGCACTGTGAATGTCATTTTGCTGTAAGAGGATTGTTTTCCTGGGTAAAATGGGTGATGCTCTTCAGCTCGCTCCAGCCCCAAGCTGAGTGTGTGTGTGTGTGCTGAGAGCCTACGATGACAATTACGGATCCCACAAACAGTGGCCAGTACTAGATACCTCAGGCAGTGACTTCGGCGAGACAGCGGCTGATACTCCTCCTTCTGGGAGCTGGCGCTTCCCAAAGGAATCCTTGGCAGAATTCTTACCTGCCTGCACTCATTATAGGCTGGAGCTGCCCGATAGCATTTGGCATGTTTGGCATGATATTTCAGGTGTGTTTTCAAAGAAAATATACTTTCAGTACATCATGCAATGATTCACCTGGCTCTTTTAAAGCTCCGGTGGTCCTCTCCAGTGGAAGGGGCGAGCAGCCGGGTACCAGGGTGCTCAGGTACCGTGTAACCAACTGCTCACGTCAATGGGGGCTCTCACCCATGGTGCTGCAATTGCAGCTTTTTGGAGATCTCTTTCAATCAACCTTTAATTTGCTCTAGAAGAATCATTATCAATATATGCAAATGAAACAGAGAAAAGAACACCAAGGCTCACAGGGGAGGAAGGAAATTGCTTATGTTAAACTCACCTTGTAATACAGCAGTTAAAGAAGCATGGAGGAAAGCACAGCTGGGAACAGCGTTCTTGTTGCTAGAGGTTTGCTGCTTGGTCTGGACTTTTTTTTTTTTCCAAAACAGAGAAATGGGTTGAGATTCAGCACCGAAGATGACCATTTACTGGGGCAAGATGGCATCACGTTCACGAACAGGCTTTTGCGCTGGGACCTGTTTGGTTGTCACTGTCAACGGGGATCTCCTCCCTGACTCTTTACGGGTGTTGTGCTCGGCCAAGCGTGAGCAGAGCTCTTGGCTCACAGTGCATATGTTCACGGCAGACCGGGGAGAGACATTGGCATTCACATCAACCTGAAGTCTCATCATTGTCTCCTGGAGGAAGGAGCTTTTTCCCAGGACTTGGGTTTCAGGTGAGATACTGCTGTCTTTCCAAAGGGCTGATGTGCAATACTTGGCCAAGTTAAGGGTACAGAACAGTGTGTTGCCCAACGATCACCTCATTTGCCCCGGTGACTCATACTGCAGGTGGCTCCTGGTGCAGTCAGAGTGTCCCCACAGGGATCCCACGCAGGGGCCGAGGGAAAAACCTGCGGCCGAGCTACGGGCTCAGCTCTTGCGGCGATAGGGAAGGCAGGGAGCGATGGAGAGCGCACTGCTCTGCTGCTCTGCCAAGGGGCAGAGAGTCTGCTGAAAATGCTCACTGGCTTTTCACTGTTTTATTTCTACAAACAGATGACAGAGCCGAGCCCTAAGGGCGATGACTGCAGTCCAGCGGCTGATTGCAGAACGGAGCTGCAGCCGCTGCTCGGCTGACGGCTTTGTGGGTTTGCCAGCCATTTAAAATGTTTGCCAATATTGAAAGCGTGCATTGTTGTGGTTTAAATTTGGGAAGGATTTTTTTTTGGAAAGCTTCATCTGAGGATAAATGCCCAAAAAAACAGCCTACAGCTGGTCATGCACATATTGCTGCAGATGCTCTCGCGCAGGCTGTTTGCTTTGCAGCGGCGTTTCTCCGCTGCGCGCGTCCCGGTGCTGGACCTGGAAAGCACGTTCACGAGACAGATCGATTTTGAGGGAGTTGCTCCTCTCTCAGCTGGACAGGGAGATGTTTCTGCCGCTACGATCTATTTTACAAGTCAGAAATGGAGAGGTTTTACTCATAACCATTATCGGTCCGGCTCTTCCGCCCCCTCTGCTGGCTGCCGGGCGTGCGAGGTCCGAGGCCGAAGGCTCTGGAGAGCCATGGTGGGGCTTCAACCAGGAGAAAGGGGCTGGAGCAGCTTGGCCCCACTGTGTGTCCATGGCCGCCTTCGTCTCCCGTGCCATGAGAAGTGGCTGTTGGTATGGGATGGAGGAGGGACAAGGGTAGTCCTCAACCAAAAATCGCTGCTCGCTTCCCTTGGGTCTCCCATCCCTCCTGTCTCTGCTGCAAGGGCAAGCAGTTGTGGACTTCACCATCAAATAGTTCAGGGGACGGACGATGAGAGTTTTGAAGTCAGTTTTTGCCTTTCGTGGTTGGGTTGTTCTGTACCTAACGCTAAATGCTCTTTTTTTCCCACCGGTTGAGGTACTCATTAATCTGTCATGCTGGTATTTTGGTGTCTTAAAACATAACTGGACTCACACTTAAGACTTTCCTCATGGTGTAAAGTCTCTCATGCCTATTTTTGCAGAATTTGTGGGAACTCAGCATCTGTGAGACCTCTACAGTTTTGTCACATTTGGCTGAGTTGGACTACAGGTTTGGTATCAGCAAATCGAATGAGAAATGGGTTGGCTGGTGGCTTCACACCAGGATGGCAAGGCTGAGAATTGGGGGAAGAAAGACAAAACCGGAATCAACCGTCCCAAACAAAAACAAATAAATAAAAGAGACGTATCTTCTCAATTTCTTGGGAAGTCTCATGTTTCCCAAGGACTCACTTGCTGCAGCTTTTTTTTTAAGAGGTCTGGTTATTCACTTCCCAGATCTGCTACTGTCTCTTGCAGCTGTGGGCAAGACACTTATTATTCTCTAATCTAATGTCTGTAAAACAGAGAGAGAGATGGTTTCTTTTGCTAAATATGCTAAGATTTAAGTATCTAGTAAGTGTGGAAATTTTTTTCTTTTTCAGTCTATGCAATGAATATTTCAGGAAAAGGGGGGTCCTTGACCAGAGGCACAATTTGAGATGCCTGATTTATTCCTGTTCTGCAGATTCAGGGCACTTTGCTTCCATTTGTGTCAATCTTTACATTTTCAAATGGAAGCAAGTCCTAACCCCTCTGAAGGCTCTTCTCGCTGCGGTGAATCACCGAGGAAGGCTTTGCTGCCCTTTTCGCAACGCGATGGGGACTGAGTCCCTGGGTTTGGGAAGGGGAGGTGGAGCTACGCGCTTCCAGAGCTGATGGTCATTTCGTGATAAAGTGATAATGCTAATAATCCCTAGGTCTTTTTTTTTTTTTTTTTGCCTTTGAACTGAACACTTTGCCTGTCTCAACTGTGGTTGCCTTTTTGAACTGTCAGTTTGGGAGGATTAGATGCATGTTTAGGCTGGGTGAACTCATGAATGAAAATATTTTCCTTGGCAGTTTTTAAAATGCTTCCCCCCTTTAAGAGCTGAACCCTTTGGCAACAGTCTGCTTTTTGCCCAGATTACCACTGTCATTTTGGGAGGTCTTTTCCCGCAGAACAAACAATGGAATTTTAATAACACAGTGAAATAGATTCAGGCCCGCTTTATTTATATTTTCTTTATTTATGCTTGAATACTTAGTATGCAGCTCCAGCAAAGGCAAATTTAAGCTTTGTATTACTTCAAAATGATGAATTAAGCTCTGGAAGATTTACTTCCCCAGAAAAGGATATTTTGATTCGCTGCTTTGAACACATCTCATAAGAACAATAAATATCAGAGAAATTAAAAATAAAAAAAATCCCTCAGTAAAAATTGCAGATGCATAGTAGAGCAGACGCAGCACTGCTCTTTCTGCAAGGAGGTCTGCCAGCCTTTGCACTGCAGCTCCCTGCTTTAGGGAAGGTTTGACTCAACAGTTCAGTGATCAAATGTAACGATCACCATCACAATGAGGCTGAATTCATTCTCACCATTTTTTTTACATTAAGTCCTGCTTGGATCTGTGTACTGAAGTGCTCAAACCAACACCAGCTTTTTCTGCCTGAGCAAACAGGTGCTGGTTAAGCTCCCAATGCCATCGCCTACAGGATTCTGCTTGCAGAGCATCCTTCAAAATTATCTAACTTTGTATGGGGGTGAAGAAATCACACAGACATGCAAAGTCAGTTGGGAATCATCGGAAGTGAAGCATAAAATTGCATCTATTAAGGCTTTCAGCTGAGTCTAACTATTACCAAACTGAAATAAAATCGTCTGTGACTTGTACAAGCTCTTCTCAGAAACTCTCATGGGTTTGAACATCAGCTTTTTCTATGACGAGGGTTGCATTGATTGCAGTGGTAAATATTATTCTACTTGATGATTAATCCCTTAAGGTTGGTTATATAGTTCTTTCCCCTCAAGAGAATTCTTTGTTATTTTATTTTCCCTGCACACTCCCTTCATTCCTGATGCACCATCCTCCCAAATTCCCAAGCCTGAGGAAGGAGCTGAGGAATGGAGATATTCACAGATTACGTATAACAAATCTGTTCCAGGGCTTTCAGTGTTAAATAGCTCTCTGTCAGATAAGCCACTGATACGCTGCTGTATTCAATTAAGATAGATGGCATATGCTATAGATGGAAAGCAGCCAAATGTACCAGCGTGTTGAGTCTGGAGAGAGACTAGATTGAGAGAGCCAGAAGTGTACTGGAAGGAATGGTTTTACCGTGGGAGCTGTGGAGAAAGGGAAGGAATTAGGGTATTTTGAAGGATGCACTGGGTATTATTTGTGCCTTATTGCTCTGCTTTCAGCACTGCTGCTTCACTGAAATCACTTCAAGTAATTTTAGCGCATATAGATCATGGCACGCAGCTCATTGCTGCAGCCCACCAGGAGTCTGAAAAAGCCGGTGAGCAGAGCTGGACCAAAGCAGGTTGCTGAAACGCCCTTTGCTGAATGCAGCTGTGCTATTTTCAACTCAGGCTTTGTCAGCACTTGGTGGCATTCCATACAAACTGGAGTGACAGAGGCACTGGCTCTCCCGTGGTGCGTAACCTGCCATTTGCTCCCCTGCGCTAGCCAAAGGATTTCTGGAAAGCCCCGGTGCGCTCCTGCGGCCCTGCATCCACTCAGCTGATGTCGTGCAGGAGGAAACACCAGCAAAACCCTGCGAGAACTTCATTTGGCTGCTGCCACAGCAAAAGCGAAGGGGTTGAGCCATCTCACCGCTGAGATACTATAATTACCCAGCTACTGTAAAACACTATCTGCCAAGGATATTACAGCTGCTTTTCCTTTCCCTTCTCTTGTAAAATCAAGGGTGAAGAAGCTGCAGGAACATGGCTTGCATCCAGAAATGTGATAAAGATGCAAAGAAAAGCATCAATTCACGGGGGAATTAACCTCCTTGGCCATTTGCTGTAGCTCTGCTTGCCTGGATCAAAGATGCTGCTGCACCCGCACAGTTGTAGAAGATGCTCTTCCCCACTGCCTTCATCAATGGGAGGTGGTTATTGCTTATTGAAGACACTCTGTTTAAAGCAGACCAGCAGTTTGTAGATCAGAAAAAGTGCTGCTGGTGACTGGAGAACTTTGGTCAAGATTTTAACACGTTCCCCAGGCTAAGGTACTTGTCTTCATGCCTTGCAGGCCACAGCAGCTAGAGCTGGTGGTGGAGCTTGCAGGAAGGAGAAGAGCTTGTCTGCTCTCCCGAAAGGCTACTCCGTTTCTGCCTTTCCATCGAACACAGGTTTTGGGGCAGAGTGTGGAAAGGCAGCACTCTGTGCTCTCAGCCTTGGGAGAGGGCACGGAAAAGAGAAGAAGGAATTCGAAAGCTGGGAGAGCCGTCAGCTCTGCTGCTCTCCCAGGATCCACACACCGCTCCTCCTCTCTCCCAGGATCCACACACCGCTCCTCCTCTGCAGCCGACGGGAAGCTACGTAATTGGCAACGTATACACAAAACACGTGCTGCAGTTAGGGTGGTGAGTGTCTCCAAGAGCAAAACGTACAAGAAGCAAGAAACCCGAGTCTGTGGGCACCAAGCTCCGTGGCACGCCAGTGCAGCCTCAGCTGCTTCCAGACCCACCGTACCCAGTGTGTGTGTGGGGTATTTAACCTCCTCCCCGAGCAGCAGCACCAACAACTTGTGTCCTGCTGTGTCGTGGGGCTGTCGGTGCTGGGGACAAGCCAGACAGCAGCCTGGGGTGGTAAAGAGGACCCGAACTTTGGTGGCTAAATGCTGGCGCTGAGCACTCTGGGTTTTTCCTGGCAAAGGTGGTGACTGGCTGTGGCAGTTCCAGGAAAGCTGGGGAAAGGCACGGGATGGGCTGGGGCTGGGCACACTCCAGAAAAGCAAAGGATTTGGGAGCAATGGGGAGAAAAAAGGATGTGCAGAGATGAATGTGCTATCTGTGTAGTGCTAAAAGTGCAGGCTGCGTCCTCTAAGCTCAGGCGAGCTGTGCTTCTCACCCTCTTGCCTCATCTCGCTTCCCAGCCTGATGGCTGTGATGAAAATGGAGACGTTGCACAGAGGTGACAACCTGGACTGCACGGTGTCCCAATGAGTCCTGGCAGCAGGATGGTGCCCGGTCGGATCCTGCCATCCCCTGCTCTGCATCCTGCAACAGCCACTCTCCAGCAGTGCTGCTTGGAGGGCAGGGAGAACAGGCACTAAGCACTGATAGAAAAGTATTTATTGTAATTTACTATGAACCTCTTGTGACTCTGTAAGCGCATGAAAGAATCCTGTGTCTTACATTCTGCCAAAGGCTTTCTTACCATGTCTGTAATCCACTTTTATTTAGACTGATCTTTCACTACGTACTAATGCTCAGTTAGAACAAGAGCAAATCATATTTTAAAAGGCTTCTGTATCAGCACAGCATCCAAGAGTGCTGAACACAAGCCAGACTTTCTATACACTGGAAGTACACAGAAGGACAGAGAATCATGCCATACTTGCACATATTAATTTCCCATATTGTCACAAGTGCCTCACAGGCATTTAGTAAAAAGACCAAAGAAGAAAATGCACCAGTTATTAAGTAACGTGCCTGAATAATAAACTGTGATGTCCTGAGCAGGAGGAACAGCACTTAATGAATCATTCACAGCAGCCAAGATGGTCAGTTTAAAAACTCCACTAGTGTTGTAGGTCCTGGTCCTGTAAACCTTTAAACAAGTAACCTCATGGTCATACGAGCAGTTCCTGCTGCAGTCACTGAGTCTATGTATAGAGTAGACTTAATAAAGTGCCTGATATCTGCAGATCTGTTGGTGTCAACAGAGCAGTGAATTACACCACCTTAAAGTCTACCCATCATTTCATGAAGGAGATGCATGTTTCTTGCCTTAATAATAAAGGTACGAAAAAATAGTTTGGCAAAATCAATGTGCCTCCATGCTAATAGGGAAGAGGAGGGTGTGTTGCCGTTACTAAAGCCTTCCCTTGGTGACCTGCCATGTTTCTTCCATCAACAAAACCACTTGCAGAGCTGAGGACTGGGCAGGAAAAGGAGGGAAAAGCGTCTCCTTCCTGGAAGCGTGGCTGGAGGCGTGGGCACAGCTCGATAGGTTCGTTTGTGATTCACCTTACCTATGGCTATGCCCAAACCTGCTGGGCAATTTCACGAGAAACCAAGAACACCTAAATAAAACAGGAAATGTAGTTTTGAGTTTGTTTAACCATCCATCATTTAATTTTATCAGGCAGTCCAGTAATTTTAATTAGTCGAGCCAATAGCTTTTGTTTGGATAATGGTTTGATTTTTTGATTGCTGGTCAGTGAGGTCAATGAAAACACTTCATTTTTTAGTTAATACAAAATGTGAAGTCAGTGCCTTGTTTTCCCTCCAGCATGCTGTACCTGCCTTCCACAGAGTCTCAGATATCAGTTTAATCAATATTAAATCATCTGCATAGTCTAAGTGCTTGCTTATGTGCTCTGAATTGTTGCTTGCATCAAGAACAGCGGTGATGCCCCTAATCTGCTTTCACTGGGCTCCCCAATACCCTAATTATGTCATTTAGAGAAGGACGTTTCCTGGCAGCAGTTCCTCAATTCACTGCAACAGCCACTATTGGAATATGGACAAAACAAGGCTGTAATAGCTAGCACATGTGAACGATGACTACAGGGACAATTAACCCTCGTTTAAGAGTGAGCACAAGTCTATTTTGTTTCATATTTCCGAATGATGGTACCTTACAACAAGCAGAAGTAACACTGCGTGCCAAGCTCCAGCATTTACCTATCTAGCATTACGCTCAGGTATATCATTACCTTATGGTATAGGCTACGGCAAGCTCTAATAAAGAGATATTCTGTAGCTATCCAGAAATGCTGGATATGGCCAGGATCCTGGGGGATCCTCTGTGTGCATGAAATTGTGCAATAGCACATAGTTTCTTTGCAGGTACAAGCTTAAGGCAAACACCCCTGTTAGCAGCAAGCTGTGGGTGTTTGTGCTTGCAGTGTAATTAATATGTTCAAATGCACTAAATTTCTGTGCCTAAACTTGACTCTTGCAGGGTTAGAGCAAAGGGTGAAGATTTTAGCTTACACAAGAGCCTGGGACCACATAGTGGTGGAAGACACACATTTGTACTAGAAAAACAGATCCTTTTTGGGTATGTTTTTTTTAGTTAATTTAATTCTCAAGAAGGTTGTTTCTGCCCGCAAAACTTGGCTTAGGAGTACTAAAACCACGGGCATCCGTGCAAGAGGGTGGGAGTAAAACCGCAGCTAACCTACGTCCACTCTATGCATCATCGATCCATTTACTCACCCAAGTGGGCTTTGTACTGCTGTGGGAGGTCCAGGGAACCGTTTCATATGGTTAATTTTTAAAACCTTGTATTTTTTCTCCACATTTATGTGCTCCCTCCGCCTTTGTTGCTGGTGTATTTCTACAGCAGTATCTTACTGCTGGGAAAATGTGGAGCTCACAAGTGCAAAACCAAAACAAAATATCCCCCAAATGGTTTAGCTTATTCCTCCTTATTTCTGCAGTTCACCTGAAAAGCCATGATTTTGGGGAAAAAAGTAAATAAAAATGTCGTTTGTCAGTCCTAACAAATAATGTTAATACAGACTTTCATGGCTGCCTACAGAATACAAACACCGAACATCTTTTCAAGACAAAAGGCTTCCAGGTGCTGCGACAGTCAGTATTTCAGAAGGTGCCAGGTCAATCAGTTCCCTGCACCGATGCCCACAGTGCCACTGCCACGAGTTCCTAAAATCCAGCTATTTCTTCTATTAGGTCTTTTTTATGCCCACGAGTTTCAAGACAGAAAAACTTATCAAGGATTACAGGTGACGGATGGTTCTGGGCAAGCCAGCCTAGTCCCTGCTGCGGAGCTGCAGCTGCGGCCGCACGTTAAATGCCCGACCGAGGAGGGAGGACTGCGCCCGGAGCTGCTTCTGTCGGCTAACGGGAGCTGATGTAAAACTTCCCGATAGCCAGGACTGCATGTGCTGTGAGCAGGGGAAGCAGGGGGGGAAAAAAAAAAAAAAAGAAAGAAAGAATAAAAAAAGAAATAAGCGGATAAATAATGACAATATAAAACGGAGGGATATTTTTCGCTGATTCATTGAGCCTGATTGACTTTTCCTTTCCTCCTCTGTTGACCCGGCTTGGCAAAGCAGAGGCGCAGCTCCGCGGAGATGTGCAGTGCCTGTGAGCAGCTTTGTTTGTCTCTGACGCATTGAACGTGGCCACGAATTATTGATAAAACTGTGTGAGGCCATAACCTCAACAAACAGCTTCCCCAGAGTCAATATCAAGGTGTTGCTACTCCTCCTGTTAGTGTTTACTAAATAAATAACCTTATTAGTGAGGTTGTAAAAGCCTGATAAGGTGCTTCTAATTAGCAAAACATCAGAGGTAAAGATTTATGTTAAATGTAACAGAGACAATGGGAAATAAAATTGGTATAGTTTGTACACTGATAAAAAAATCCTCATCTGTTTTGCATTCACATATGGAACATATTCCCTGGGGAGAGCGAGCGACATATTTTTAGGACACTATTTCATCTTAGCAAATCAATGTACAGGCTATTAAAACTTCATTTTTCCATGAATGATAAGTGTAATTACATCTCTCTTGCAATAAAAACTAGTGCTTATTAAATGTAAATATTTAACAATGATTAAAATACATTTGAAGGAAACTTTATAGCTTTATTTTATATGTTCCCATCTGGGTTGCCTTTCCTAAACCACTATACTTTTTGGAGAGTTATTAAATTATTATTTTGAGAAGGACTAACACTCTGCGTGTCCCTTGCTTCAATTTTAATTTCATACACTTTCAGAATTTATTGAAGTCTGGTGAGTTTAAGATTCAATCAATGCACTATTGTATTTGTAGAGCTGCATCGAGGGGAAAGTGGCTTCACGAGGTAGGAAATGCCACACTGACATGTCTTTTGTGCGTCCAATTTTGATGGCCAGATATAGTTTCCTGACTCCACACGCTCCAGCTCTCATTTGTTTCTAAAGGAAGTAAGTTGGTTCCTTAAATGGGTTTCTTCAGTTTTATGTATGACCCTTCTGGGGCTGTTTTAAAAGTAAGCGTCAATAAAAGGTCCAATCTTATAAATTGCAGCTATGTATAAGGAGCATTATGCGTACAAGTTGCTGACCCTGGGCACAATTCATGGCTAGACAGGCAGGACTGACCCTTCACAAAGCAACGTAATAGGATTACACGAGAAAGGAATTCACAGGTAACCAAGGGCTTGTCAGATCCAAAAAATAAACCCCATCTCCAGCGAAAATCTTCCCTATGGAAGGTCCTTTCAAATGCCCAGGGAAGCATCCCTATAGATTTTAGAAGAGTTGAAGTCAGTTTTCTATAAAATTCTGCAGTTGATTTAAAAATTGCATTGCAGGGATATAAGCCATTACACTGCTACGGAATGGCTTAAATACTTCCAGGAAGGACACCACAGCCTATTAAATTTTTATAAGTTCTTGACATAATTTGTGCTCAGATGTGCTGGTTTCACCCCGTTCACTTTTACAAGGGCCACACTCTTCCAGCCATCCCTAATTCTCCCATATTGTTGCTTTTTTTAAGGGAACTTGTGCAAAGTTCAGCTTCATACTCAAGATCATTCCAAAAGGCTGGAGCTAATTTTTAATTTGCCTAGTAATTCTGGTCATGTAAGCAATATCACCAAAGTCAGTTACTTACTTGAGAGAGTGTTAACGGGATCAGGCCGCTGAGAGCTCATTAAAACTCCTGATCCTGCAAAGAAGCAGGAGCTCAAACCGCTGCAGAGTTTCTTGGAGTCACCAGGTGCCCCTTATTGCAAAAATCACACTCGAACAGTCACTACTTCTATAATTAAAAAAAAAAAAGAAAAGAAAAGAAAAGGAAAACCAAGAGAGACTGAGGAAAAAAACTCAGTAGCCTTGTCCAACATGTTTAAAAATAACAAATAAGTGCCCCAAATTTCTCATTCAGGAGCAAGGCAGCCATGCAAAAACTTGGCGAGGGTACACATTTAAAGCATCTTTAGGTTTTACACCCTCCTCCTTTCAGATTATTAAATTCCTTTAGCAACTCTGAGATGCTGCGACAGACAAAGACTCAATGTGTGTGTGTGGCTTTTCAAACAGTTCTCTCTGAGGAGGAAAATTTCTCTTTAAATAAATCTCCCTCCTCTATTGAAACTGGTACTTGAAAAAACAAAAACAGAAACAAAAAAACAGCCCAAGGAAGAGGCTATTTATTTCTGAAATAGCACACAGGACATCGTTGTACAACAGTATATTCAGTGGTTTAAGCTACATCTGATGAAAGGAAAATGAATTTAAGGCAGTGGTTTTCCACAAGATAAATCCTTGGTAAATAAAGGTTTCTCTTAGAGAAAAATAAATAGTAGTAATGCAAAAGTGTTTGGCAGTGTGGGCATCTTTAATTGCTTGTTTATTAAGCCTCCCAATTGAATTTTCATTTATTTATTTTTTACATATTTTTGGTGATGAAAAATATTGGTTAAAGTTAGAACATATGTTTGTTGGTTTTAATTATGGACTTGTTTTTTCCTACAGAGCAAAGAGCACCTCTTGCATACAATAATGACAGAATAACACAGACAACCTTTCCTGGTGACTTTTGTAGTCTGTAACACAAGACAAATATTTGTGTGTTTTTGGCTGTTCCTGTTGCCATTGAAGTCAATGGGGCATGAACCCCGATGGGAGCAAGAGCAAGCACTGTCTGATACAGGCGTGACGAAATAATTTAAGGCAATCGGTTTTCTAGCATTTCTGAGCCGTTTTCACACAACGATTAAACATGACGCACAGTCAGATATGCATAGGTGTGTGCATAGCTTTAAGTTAAAATCCTCCAAATATGTTACAATTTCTCAAATAGTGTCAGGTACTTGTGGAAAATTATGCGTGCCTTAATAATCAGCCCTATCTGTGTATTTTACCTATGCAAGTAATTTTACTGAAGTCATCGTGTCTGCTTGTCAGGGTGAGTTAAGAAGGATTGGCTCAAATAATATACCATTATTTTGATCTTGGATACCCGGTTTTATTACATGCAGTCTCCATCAGTTTTAACTTCTCAACACACATGTTTAAAATGCAATGTCCACTAACAAATCTAGTTTGGCTCTAGAAAAAATAACCTTTCTTCTTTTTTTGTAAAAGAAAGTTTTGTTTTATATTTTTGGATTCATTATTCCTCTCTTCCATCTCATAAATGAGCCTCCTGGAGGTGCCTTAAATTTTAAGTACAAAATAAAAACGTGCATATATTCTGTATGCATACATTGGAAGTAAAAGAGCATGAGACTGTTTTCACAAGCATTAAAAAGGGGAAATCATTGCCTTCACTTCTGTCCTTTGTTCCCACAATAGTTTCTTGAATTGAAAATTACGATACAACATTGTGGCTTTAACCTGCATGCTTCGTTCTGACCGAAGCTGCTTTCATCTGTTTCCTGACAAAAATTAAATATCAGCCTGCCAGCATTACCAGGTACTTTCAGCGTGGCTGGTAATTGCCCTTTCTTATAATTCTATAATGGCAGATTTAGTACTGAATAATTATACATTCTAGAGGATAGCAACTGCCTATAGAAAAAAAGGACCTGATCCAAGCCCTCTAAAATCATGGCTGTTTTTTTCTGAATGCAGTATTTTCTGAATGTTGAATAAACGTAGAGCTGATCCAAAGCACGTCAGTGACACGGTTCTGCGCCGTGTTGATGTTCATCCAAGTGTGAGCCTGGGGAGATGGACGCCGTGCTGCAAGGTGTAAGGGCTGAAACTCTCCCTCCGTATTTTCTTATTTCACCATGCACAGGTAAGGGTAAATGCGTTCGATTTAGCTGGAAAATTTGCTGAAGAAAGCAGCTAACCTGTATTCTCTGTGCTGCTTTCCATGTGCGGGTCAAATCTGTGATTGTGCATACAGGATTCAGCACAGGATTTGCATTTTTGTTGAATAAATCATTTGCGACCAAAACATTCCCACCTCCACGCTGTTCGCAGTGGGCGACAGCAAAGCTGAGGCCGCTAAAACAGATTTACCAACAAACTAGGAAATTCCACAGGGCTAATAAAAACCCTCTCTTTCTAATGAATTATTTCATCACTCCGCTGTCTGCCGGTTTCTCGTTGCACTTCAGAGCAACCGAGCGATTTAATCCGTGCTTTCCTCCAGCAGAGACCTCGATGTTTAGACTTTTCTGTAGTGCCTTTATATAATTCGGTTCGCTCTGCCGAAGTCCTAGCGTGCAATATCTGCAGCAAGACTTGGTCTCAGGGCTGGGGAGGGAGCGTGAACCTCAGGCTGGGGACCGCTGGGCTGTAACGCCGGTCCGTACGCCTTTTTGCTGAGGGTTTTTAGCCTCTCGCTCGGCAGCTGCCGGTCTGGGGTAGCACTTTAGGGAGCGTAATGGGGCAACGTGGCGAGCGCTGCCATCAAATGGGTCTCTTGACTCAGCTGGTTATTGAAAAACAGGGAATACCTTTGAATACATTGAGATTTCTCACTTCTTGATGGGAAGACGTTAAAAGACCGATGCTTTAATCTTGCTGTATAGCCCCAAGTTCAGGGCTTAAAGCTGAAAGCTTGCAGTTCCAGCTCCTGCTCTTTTTGCAAAGATTTCTGACAGGACGTAATGTAGCTCACAGCGGTATTAATCCCCTCTACAGCCTCTCTAATGGTGACACCTCCCCATACCACCCAGGCTCGACGGTCCCAAGGCTTGCGGCAGGCAGAGATAAGGCAGCTTTTGCTCCTCCGAGCAAGCGGAGCCCCTAATTGCTCGCATTTATTGCCGTTAGGAAATTTGGGAGAGGGCCTAGCCCAGGTCTTTCCTGTGTTTGGCTCCAAGACAAGGCGCAGCGATTTCAGCGGCCGCAGGATCAGCCCCGAATTTTGCCGAAGCTCCACGCCTAGGGAGGGAGATTTAGGAATCCAGATTTATACTGCTGCAATTAACTGCAAAATTTGGCCCTAAAAATCCCACTGATGTAAACAGCAGGGCTGCAGGTCAGCACCAAGCACACAGCCCGGGATTAACAGCAGCTCACTACTGGAGCAATTATCTTCTGGCAAAGCCAAACCCCTCCCTTGTTAAGCAACTGTGGGGCTCTCGGTACTCTCCCTTACACCTGTAAAATGCCAGATAAGGCCACCAAGCCAGAGGCCTTTTTTTCTAGAGTTTCACTGAGAGAGCAACTTAGTGAGCAGCACGTTCTTAGTATTATTTGGAAAATAAATCTTACCAGCTTCTGAAGAAGAGTCAAGGCTGAGCGGAGTGGCTGGACCTGATGTTTACCGGGAGAGTTAACAAGCCTGGCAATAAAACCCTGGGAAATGATGGCTCTGAAGAGTTACATTTGCTTTGGAATTTACTTTTATAAAAGCATGAAATTTTATGTAGAAACAAGATCTGTAACTATCTATGTAAAAGTAAGGGGTTTTAGTACCTCTGAGAATGATGAACTAGATTCTGTATTGCTACTGGAGGACAGATCTTGTATTAGGACTGTAGGATCAGAGCTCAGTGAGTAATTCAATATTGGTTATTTCATAAGCTTTGCCTCTGGTGAGCATAAAATATGATTTTCTTGAATCAATTTATTATATGACTTTTTTTTTCATGCCAATCTCCCCCTGACGGACTTATTCTTAGCATTTACTGTAGAAAATTCAAGCTGGTTTAGTTTCTTTGTGCAAATATGATTTCAGAAATAATCTTCTTTGCCTTTTTTTCCCATAGTTTGCATACAATTCCTTGTCTCCATGACTGTGTTAGTGAGTAAGGGGCTATGGTACAGGAGAGGTAAGTTCACAAGAGAACTTGCTGTAGACTTGAAATAGAGATGAAGGAGGAATGTTTTTGTGGAGCTTGCCCAACTTTATAACAAACATCCAGCTTAATCCTCAGACTCTTCACAGAGCAACAAGGCATTTTCCTCAAATACCTCTCCCCACCTCTCACTCTGCTTCGTGCCACAATTTAACAAAAGCTCAGATTTTACCACCATATCCGGGCAAAATTCCCCTTAGCAGAGATACAAGATTTACCCGAGTAAACCTTGAAATACTGAGGATAACAGTTCTCGTCTTCAAATCCAGAACGAAAAGTGCAATTAACAACGCTAGGCAAAACTTCAAATTAACTGAAATCAGGGCAGGCTTGGGACTCAATACGGGAATTTACTTATCTCCTTCGGCAAAAGCCTGGCTTTCCTGAAAAGCGCACTCACAGGAACTAATGGGATCAATTTTAATTTTTTCTAACCCCTCCCATTTCGCTGGGATTTCTGCCCCAGAGGGAGGAGCGGAGCTGGCCGAGCCCTGCTCCCCGCAGCCGTCCCGCTCCGCTCCCCGCGGCCCCGGCAGCCGCAGGAGAGGGGCTGTTCTCCAGCTTTGCAAATCCACCACCCACCCTTTATTTTTTTTTAATTTTCCCTTCCCGTGCTTTTTTTTCCAAGCATCAGATGCCGGTGTGGAGGTTTCCCGCAAGCCGCTCGTCCTTCCTTGCGAACAAGGAACCGCACGCATGCATAGGCGTGCTATTTACATCAATGGTGTAAGGCTAGAATATATATCGGCGCGTTTATGTGAGCCATACCATCGCAATATTCTTGTTACTATAGGAGCAAAATACTTGTAAATATTTACGTGGATTCCTTCCAAGTGCAAGGGGCAGCTCTGAAAACACTCGTTGCCCTGAGCCAGGACATGCTTTAACACACATGGAAACGTCAGGCAGGTGAGCAGCCCCCCCCGCTCCCCCCAGATTTCACGCAGACCATGCAAATGCCAAGCTGTGCAATGCTAAATGCATACCAGAGTGTTGGTGGGACTGATGTCTGACTGCTTAGGGGAATAATCCCACCAAAGCCCTGTAATAAATGTTTGCAGGATCAGGCCTGGAATGATTTGGGAGAAAGTTTTCCTGGTTTGTTTTCAGTCTCCGAGTGACAGCTGATGTGGAAGAGTCAGTCCCTAAAGATCCCATGCATTACAGACAGACAACAGCCATAAAAGCGTCCCTTACCTACAGGTCTCTGAGCTTTGCTTTTTCTGCAAGGCCTGATTTCATGTTATGATGGTTGGAGAGAAGCTGCAGGAGGGCTGAAGGAACCCTTCTCTTAACTTTATTGTGTAAAGAAATAAAGTTTTGGAACAACTGCTTAACTGTTAAACTATTATTAGACAGAAGAGGACATTTTACGTCAGGAAAAATACAAGAAAACAAAAATCCTAGAGCTGCATCAGTCATAAAAGAAACCTACAATGCCTATGAAAAGGGACTGGATTTACCTCCCTGCTGGATAATGATGCTGAAACGTATTCTGAGTGGTTTTAAAAAAATTTAAATAGCTTTTTCTTGCCTGTGTCTATTTTTTAACTGCAGATAAATTCGTTTAAGTCATTTAGAGCACAGGGTTTCTTGTCTGACATTAGCGTATGGAGTGGTCAGTTGTCTCTGTGCCGTAGTTTATTCATTGTTCTGGGGAAAAGTAACAAATATTGGCTACCCACCAATAATTGTTTGAGAAAACCAGATACAAGCTGCAGATTTTGGCTATGTTGCTAGTCCTTATATAAGCAAAATGGGCTGTTTCTAAAACACTGCGCTCATCTGAACCAAGCATACAGATGGTATTTGTACTAATCAAGCAAATTCTGCCCACCACGACATCCGCGCAAAGGCCACTGCCAAGTTTGCAGCCAGACAGTGCAAATTTATCCCACTTGGGAAGTGTGTGGAAAGGGGAAGTTTTGGTCACTGGAGAGGTACACCAGTATGGGCAGAGATCCTAATTTCCCCACCCCCAAGTTTCCCATTAAGGAACATAAAGGAAACCTTATAAATCCTCCAGTGGCACATACCATTGCTGAGCCCTCAGCTCCAAAACCTGTTACAAATCCCTCCAGCCTGCCCCACTGAGCCATGCCATGCCGTCTCCCACCTATGTTCCCCCCTTTTCAACGGGGAGGGGATTCCCACATGGGATGGGGATCCCCAGGGTCTCCTATGGACTGCGACCGGTACAACATCCCGCACCCACAACGACCATTGCAACCGCGGCTGATGCACTGGCATGGCCCAAAACTCCCTACGGCCAGCTTCAGAGAGAAAACCGACAATGGTGCACTGTATTTAACGCTGTGTGCTGTGGGAAATGGAGACAAGACAAATGGACCTTATTTAACAACATAAAGAATGTTACACCCTTTGGTAATACGTAACTAATAACTTAAATCCATTAAAAAGCTGCGTTCTCTACTATACCGCTCACAAACGGAGCCAAAGCTGTAAAAATTCATGAAGGAGTCAGTAGCAGGCTGGCTGGGGTTACAAAATCTACAAAACCTGCTAGGAGTCACAGTTTTCTCCATGAAAGTCGTGGCCATAACAAATATACCACACAGCTTGCGTTCTAATCCATTCCCAGGAAACTGCATTGTGTGAGGCTGAGCGGATCTTTACATCCAGCAGGGTCGGGAGGCAGCGAGGGGCAGAGGGGAGGGTGTGCAGGGACCAGACGGACACAGGGACACGCTGGGTGGGGGCTGCCAGGGCAGGAGCGGACCCCGAAATATCCCCGACACTCTAGACCTGGGTTTGCCCCGTGCCGGATGACGCAGAGCCGGTAGTTGACTGATCACGGTGGAAAACAAAAGCTGTGCCTGGAAGAAAAGGGCTCCTTTTCATTTCTGTTCCCCGTGTCAGGCAAAAATTAATGAGTAAATGCACCTTTCTCTGATGTTGTCCATCATGCAAATACTGGTGGGCAGGAGTCAATATGAACTTTAAACACACCTGACACAGGTGGCTCTTGCCTTTTAGTGCTAAATGGCCACTGGCCAACAATTCACAGCGCAGCATAAAGGAATCCTTGTGGCGAGCAGCCTTCCCTCTGTTTATATTTGTTATTCCAGAATGAAGCTATTCATCAGGGCTGCGATGAAACTGCCCAGGTGAATAACTTCCTGAAACCCATAGCTCCTGCAGGAGCACGACCAAAATCAACTGTAAAATGAATGTGATGTGTGAGTTTGAACGTCGGGGAGAAAGCACGGGAATTGGGGAGAGGGTGGAGGGCAGGAGGCAGCCGGCGGGAGATGCCCAGTTGTCCAGGACGCCGCTGCCCAAGCATCCTTATTGTGGTGTCTCTCCCAGGCGCTGGTCAAGCTGAATCATTGCCTTGGGGATTTTCATCTAGCCAGTGGGTTTTCTCCTTGTCCTCTGAGCCGTGTTCTTCTGCCAATGGACCAACACCGACACAGGCATGGATGGAAAAAAAAAAAATCAATGAATGGTATTATGTTTCCTGATTTTAGCAGTCAGTCTGTGGGTTTTTCCAAGAACAGCAATCTGAAGTAAAATTGAGGCTATTCTCAGAAGGGGTTCAATGGCACTGCTTTTTTCCTATAAAGCAGTTGCGGCTTATCTCCAGGAAAACAGACATAACCCCCATCAGTTGTACTTCATACTTCTGCAATTTCAGTGTAAGCCTGTGCATAATTTTTTCTTTTGGATGAAGCATATCCTATTCTAATATCATTTAATCAAAATAAAAAATAGATTGCATTGTATCCAAGAAAGATACACAGACTAAATATTTTTGAGTGTAGTCACCAAAATAACTGTAAAGGGGATTTTGTAAGCAGTTTGGGAAGTTTTCTTTCGGCTTATGCATAGAGAAATCTTTACATACTATCAGAGATGGGATTAATTTATCACCAATCCCAGGAACTGTTCCCAATCGGAATTAGCCACACTAATGTCTGGAGCTGACAAGCACAGCTGCAGCAAGCTCGCTCATGTTTATTATTGTAGTTTTTCTTGTCTTTTAACAGTTTGTATACTAATGGAAGAGCAGGAACTAAAATTGCTCATCTTTGCTCTACTATTGCAATGAGTTCATTAAGACAATAAAGCACCTTAAGGGCTGGTTTTTAAGCTCCTGATGGGATCAGGAGTAGGCGCAGAAGACAGCTGCACGGTCCTAAGGCTTTTCTGACTGTTCTTTTAGAAAATCTCTAAAAGTCGAGTACAGAAGATTGCATTCAGTCTCATCTTTCTGTGTTGCTTGATTCCTGTTTTAAAGCCTGCTTTGGAAAATAGTGATCTATAGCAGAGGACTGGAGATACAAGCCTTTGCTGAATGGGGAACACAAGCAAAAAGAAAAAAAGAAGCAGGAAACTTGAATTTAGCTGGTATATATATATTTCAAATACGGTGAGTAGCAGAAAGAGGGTATCAGCCGAGGCAGCTGGCAGAGATGGGATATTATGGCACCAAACAACATTTTATTTTCCGTTGTGCTTGTGCAGGATGCAAGTCATTCTGCCTCTGAAAAGGAAATGTACTGACAGCATGAAAATCTTATTTATTCCATAAGAAATTGTCATAGATCAAACTGACAGGCTATCAACTGGTATGTATTAAAACTGCCACGCAATGTACATGGTATAATCTAGACCTCAGGGGTTACATGGGGGCTCCACCTTGGCTGTGGGCAAGTCTCTGCACCGGGACCCATGACCACATTAGCTCTTCAGGGCTTTGCTGTGCCCTTATTTTTTTTTTTTCCCATAGAAACATGGGAGCAGGGCAAGAAAGCAGATCTGACAACTGTCTCACCTGCCATGGGAGTTGGGAGACAGCCAGGACAGGCATCTGGACCGGGGACTTGGAAGCAATTCCAGGTCCTGTATTTTAGGCATCATAATAGGTCAGTAATGTATTTCTATCCTCAAGTTCATTTTGAGCATCACGTGTACACTAATTCAGCTGGAATACGTCCAGATTATCTATCCATTTATACAAGAAAACAGCCAGAGGCAGACCAGCCGACGAACAGTGCCGGTGACTGCCAGATGTCACGTATCTAGCAAAATCCTCATTTGGCCGATGGGCCTCATCCTGCCTGGTTGGACCCAGACACAAGCCGCAGTACCTGCCTGCTCTGCAGCAGGTTGGGGGACCCCTCTGCTCCCCACCGTCCTTCCTGGCCCTGTCCTCTGCAGGGTTTTGGAGAGCTGCTGAAGGGCAGAAGCAGGGGGGCAGGGATGGAGAAGAGGAGGGGAATGGATTGCAGAGGGACAGGAGAGGAGAGAGAGGAATGGGGACTTGTCCCGGTGCTTGCATCCTCTGGATGCTCATCCTAATCCCAAGCGTATTTACCCTGTCCTACCTGTTTCGACCTCTCATGGAGAAAAGACCTGTGCTGTCAGTCTGGCAGGCTGGCTTTGAATCTCTGCTGCTCCCCCAGGTGGGAAAAACCAGAATTAACTCAGGAGCAGCCGGCAGAGGTAATACACTTGCCCAGCAAGCCAAGAACTGAGAGAAGGCTTCCCCACCTGGCCCTTCTGCTAAATTTGCTCACCATTTTCCATCATGTATAACTAGATATTCCCCTCAATGCCCCAGGATATTACCCATGGGGATTAGGATACTCCAAGGATATTGTTAATGAGCCTATGGAGCCCTTTACCTGCAGCTCACCAGCAGTCCAGCTCAGCAAAGCTTAAAGGTTGTTTATTTTTATTTACAATTATAAAAGAAAGAATGGGGGAAGGTATCGGTTCAAACTGGGAATGAGCTGGGAGGGGAGCAGGTTTTAAAATTTTATTTGGTTGATGCTTTTGCAGGAAAGCTGTGAGGGAAGAGGCACAAAGTACCCTGGCAGATGAAGGAGAAGGAAAATAACTAAATGAGACTGCTCGTTAGGGAGATGGGAAAGAAAATGAATCACCTTATCACCTTTGCTTCTTTTCTCCCACCCTTTACTATTCCACTTTATCTCTGAGAGGTCATTGCAAATATGTAATGAGGTCATACAGATAGAGACACACAGGTTCTTAGTCCCGCAGGTGGATGCAGGATTCGGGCAGCTGCTCTGCGCTCAGATGGGCAAACCTGCTGCGCCTGTGGGGGCCCTGAGCTTTTGCTGCTTTGGCTTTTCTTGCTTTTCAGTGCCAAAAGCAAAGAACTAGCAGATGAACAAATGAGCTGGGGGTTTGGGTTCCTGCATTCCTGCCGACCAGCATCACTAAGCCTTGGAGTGAACTTGCGCAGCATCCCCTGTGCTTTACCAGTAACAAGTGAACAGCTTGGGCTGCCTTTTCCTCTGTGTTCGTCGGAGGGCAAGCCGTCGGGACGGCACGCTCTGCTGAGACAGGAGCTGGGGTACACGGAGAACGGGTGACCTGAGTCTCCGTGTTACGCTGCCCGGGAGGAGATGGTATCGTGCCAATTAGAGCAAAGTCCCAGTGCTGTTTTTCTGCGCAGACGGCGGAGGAAGGCTGCGTCCCTTCCCTTTGCCTCCACCGCTGTGCTGCTTTCCTGTAGTTATTTTCATTTTAGCTGTATGCCAAGTTTAAGGCTTCAAGGATTTTTCTGCAATGACCTCTAAATCCCTTCACTGGTCAATATGAAGCATCACCATTCAGTATAATATCCTTCTGTCTGGTTTGCTGGCCCCAGACTTATTATTTTATGTTTCTGTACATTAAACTGCATTTTCCATTCACTGGCCCAGGCAACCAGTGGATTCAAATCCCTTGTTCCTCGTTACTTGTTCCCTCTCCAATTTTGTGCCCTCCACAAACTTTGATAGTTTGTGGAGGTATTTTCATTCAAGTCATTTGCAGGTATTATAAATGAGGGAATTCCCTTGGTGTTCTCATTTGTTGAGACTTTACAATACGGGATTACCTTTTCAAAGGAGGACGTAGGGGTTTAGCAGCATGACTAGTGGATATTAATAGATACCTCTTGGTACAGATCCTCTGAAAGACACTGCTGCTGTCACAGCGGCTTTTTTACCTTTGCACAGATGAAGGCTGCAAATCAGAGCAACGGCTCATGCCTTTTGCTAAAATTGCTCTACAGTGTAAGTTCTGTGCAAAATGGAGAAAGAAAAAGGGAGAGAGACTAAGGTATTAGGAATAGCAGCTGAGTAGGTAGTGGGAGGTATCATGGGAAAACAGGAATTTGAGGCACCTGAACTAATGCTCTGAAGTGCAAAGGGGAACTTGGATGTGAAATATGGACAAGACTGGAAAGGAAACATTTTCCCTCTATCGATGCGTTTATTTGACCCTGCTGTGTGCATCACCATTGCTATCAGCTTTTAGCCCTGCTACCTGCCTTTGGTTCTCTGGCAGGTATTTCATCATGTTGCAGTTGAAAAAAATGAGTCGTAAACCCAAAAGCTGCAAAACTAACTGAAGCCTTGAGCCCGGTCTCCCGATCCCAGCCCAGTGCCACCGAGGGAACAGCCCACAGCACCACCCGCCAGCCCGGCCACCGGACTGCAATGACGGTACAAACTAGGTTCAAGCCCGGATTCCTTATGGATATTTACAGCCACCTCGGCACCACAAAAGGAAACAAAAATGTCTCCCCATCAACCGTGCAGGTTTTATTAAACATGTGTTTTGGTTCGAAGCCAAACTGTGCTCGGTTGTTTTATCACTGTTTATTCGTGTCTTTCACAGCCTTTATCAGTTATCCACATCAGACCTGTGAGCACTGTGAGGGCTGAGTCACACAAATAGTACTTTTATCTGCAGTCAAATCTATAATCAGGCAACAAAACCCCCTCATCTCCCTTCTATTTGGAGTCCCAACTCAGGCTCTTAAAGAAAAAGGGACTTCACAAAGGAATTTCAGTAATTATCCTCTCTCCTCCATCCCCCAGATGTTGTTTTGTATGATATAGGTACCTGTGGATACTTGAAAAGAGCACTCAGAGCTGCCGTCTCTTTAATGGAAGACTTTTAGGAAAGTGAACTTTAACTTTTAAACTTCCCTATGAAAAACAGATCCATGTTAAGTTTGATACCATTTGCCTCAGGATGATCTCAGCTCTTAAAATATGATGGTTTTAGTCGGATTAAGAGCCTATATTATTGCTGAAGAGAAAGAAGGGTGCCTCTTTAATTGCAGCTCAAATCTACCTAACAATTGCCACATGTTGAACAAGATTTAAGAGTTATTAAATATGAAAGCCACTATTGCTCCTCCACCATGAGCAGCCTTTGTTTTTTAAACCTGGAAAGCACTAAGTAAAAGGGGGAGGAAAATGTAGAAAATAAACCAGAAACCCCCTACTGAAATACTGAAATCTGAAGAGTTATGTTTGCTTTCTGTGAAGGCTGAAGGCAGTGCAATGCATTTCTCTCTGCAGCAGCATCTGCTGCATTAACTGAAACAAACTCCTGGCAGGTCTGGTAATCTTATTGCTAGGAAAACCGAGTACAAATTCACAAGAGTCGTTGGTTTGCTGCCATCTGTTATCTGAGGTTATTTACAAGCAATGGGTTGATAACTTGACCAGACCTGTGCTAAGCAAAGTCTCCTCTGACTCCGGCGTTGGGTGTAGCAGCCGAGACTTGTGATCCGCCGCGCTCGGCTCGGCTTGGCTCATGGCAGAAGGGCTCTCGTGCAGCTTCGCAGCCTGGCACAGCCCAGCAAAGATGCTAAGGACCCCTGTCCGTGAAATTTTCCTTAAATCTCTCATGCTCTTTGACTTCTCAGGGGGAAAAAAGTCCCCACATTTGGTTGTTTTCTTTTTTTCTTGTATTTGTATGATGAAGGAGCTGCCTGAAAGAAGCAATTATTACTATTGTAGTGCTTTGACTTTCCATTGTAACTGTGCGGCTGAACACACCTGAAACCCCTGAAGCCCAGCAACAGTGCTGGCTCCAGTCTACTCCGGGGACAAACCTCTCAGCCAAAGACTGTCTGAACCCACTTGTCTGCCTTAGGACCACGAGTCCCCAACACCCCAGAGCATGGCAGCAGTAGGACACGAGAAACAAGGGTGCTGCTCGCGCTAGGAGAGCATTTGCCATATTGCTGTCGTATTTGCTCAGTTCCCTTTACGTCCATACTGCCTGTGTCTTGAATGTCCCCTCGTCTCCTTGGAGCAAGCCTGCTGGCTCTCCTGGCAGCAAAGTCTTGCCAGGGGGATTAGATTAGCTCACTGTCGATGCCAACAGTTTGGGTCACTTGGCTTTGCAAATCTGAGCCCAAACTTAAGGCCATACCAACCCCAGGGTAGGCAGAAGCCAGCAGGCAGGGCAGGCTTTGCACCCTCTCAGCTGCTGGGGAGGAGTTTTAAGCAGCGGGATGCTCAGGGTCCTCCCTTGTGCCTAAAAGCTTCTGCAGGAATGCGGCTGTTTTGGAGAGATCACTACTAACTTTGCATCCCTCCGTGCTGTAAGTTACTCTTCGCTTTTTAGGAGGCTGATCCCCGCAGTAGCTCAGCTGGCTGGATGCCAGAGCCCTGACATTGGTCTGGAAGGATCTTCAAAGTGAAGCGCTCTCTCCTTCCCCAGCTGTGCTCAGAACAGCCCGGGTCATTCAAGGGACTTCTACCCGTTGCTCATCAGTGTGAATTTTCCACTGAGTCTGCCACATTCTTTTCCCTGTTCATGTTCGGGATAAACCTTCTGCGGACAGAAGCTCTGCTGGGCTGTGGTGCCTCTCTGGGAATGGCCTGCATGACCTGAGCTATCGACTTCAGTCCCAAAGCAACAAGCCAGCACATCTACTCAACTGAGACCACAGGATACAACTGTGTAGGAGGTGAGAGCAGACATAAAATAGGTCAAGGCAATAAGGGGTGTTTTTATAAATCACCTGTTATAATTTGTAGAAAGTTAATGTTGGGTCAGATGGAGAGTTACAGCTACCGTATCTCCAACAACAACAAAAAGCAAAAGCTGAACCATGATTTTCAGAGGTCAATGATTAAGTTTCTTTTCAGATGTTAGCCCTCTACTCCCTTTCCATTGTGCTTGATAGTATTTCAGAGAGCTCTTCAGCCTCTAACAGCAGGATTTTAAAGTTATGGTAATATACTTTTCATACAATACATTATTCATTTTTCTAGGTCTCCATTTAGCAATCCTGGTAGCTAAGTAGGATGGTATAGTTTAGGGCAGGGGCCACTGCAGATATTTGCAGTCTGGCAGGAGAACTCAGCTAAGCCTCTCAGGTTACAAAGGAAAAGCAATTTTCATTTTCCCTCCTGCTCAGCAAAGTAAAACCCAGCTCCTAATTTTCAGTGAAGAAATCACAATGGCTGGATTTTTCGTGTCCGATCTCAGACACACCCCTGCAAATCTGGAGACGCTTACAAGGCTGGGAACCTCGTTCCCTCTTTGGTAAGGTGCAGGAAAGGCGAAAGCAATTGGCTTTCTACCATGTTTTTAGATTCCCTGTCTATAGGGCTAACAGAAGCCATTTCTTCCTCCCAAGCATCTTGTACCAGCTCAGCATTGCCCCCCAAAATATCTACTGGGGAACGCTTCTGCAGCACATTCCCCAGCCAGTTTCCAACCTGTCCTTGCCATGGCTTGATGTCAGCCTCTTCCCTCTCCCCCAGCTCTCCTGCTGCAGACCTGCCTTCCCTTCTGTGCCAAACATCAGATTGGCTGCTCATGGAGCCAAGTCCTAGCTGAGGGGATAGAAATTTCAAAGAGGCTAATAGAGATGCCAACATTTTCTGCAGCCGGAATTCTCCCCAACAAATGACAATTTATGCTTACAAGGCAAAATTAAACCCCTTTATTCTTACAGCAGGTGGAAGTGTTGTTTAGAGTATGGGATTGTAGTCAGGGGTCCCAGGTTCTGCCTTTGTCCACTCTGCTGTGTTTCCTTGGATTGCACTTTCCAGGAAATGATCATGATGTTTTGGAAATTTCTTTGACCAACAGGACCAACTTCCAGAACAAAATCAAACTTTTATCCTCTTATCCATCCCCACGATAGAGCTAGAAAGCTGAAAGAAAGATTTCTTGACTAACTGCCACGGGAAAGGGAACAATTGGGGCATTCAGGGAATAAACCAGCTTTCCTGAACTTTCACTCTTTGGCTCCACCCTTTCCCCCAACAATAAAACAGATCTTCAGTTGTTGGGCTAACAATTGTGTGGACAGGGAATTGGCATTGTTTCTTCTTCTTCTTTTTCTTCTTCTTCATTTTCTTTTTTTACTTTTTAACTTTTCTTTATTATAAAATTCCAACTTCCAGCTGACCCTTGAATAATTGGTTTTGTTGCAAGGGTTATTTGAGGTCTAAATGAGCCTGATGACATCTGTTTAATTTTAGATGCCTGGAAAACGTTCTAAAATTAATGAAATCCAAATGTATGACAAACTAATAGAACAATTTTATTTATTAAAAAGACGGTTAAAAATAATTCTAAACATTTCAAGAAAACAAAAGAGGTGAATGGGATTTGTCATTGTTTAAATTGTACTTATTATATTACATTTCAGTGAAATGCCCTCTCGACCTTCCACAGTTTGCTCGATTTCCTCGTCAGGCTCCTTTCAGCTAATTTGCTTTGACATAAACAAAAAGAAAAGAATTCAAGAATCAAATGCAGTCATCCAATATTTGGGGTCTTGGTGCTGATTATAGCCAGATACAAATAAGAATGAATGGAACTTGCTAAAAGCAGGACCATGTTATTAATTCTTCATGAATATTTGGATGGTCATGGGAAATGTATGAAGCCACACAAATCTCAAATGTGTCACAAAATGTAGCTTGAGTGTTCATTCCTTTTAAAAATGTGTAGTTGAAATGCATAATTTGCCATTTTCCTCTTTAGCAAGTTTTAGTGCACCTCTTTGGGCTGCAGAAATGTTAGGTGGCTTAAGTAAGCAATCACAAATCATGAGTGAGGAAAGGTGATTTATCTGTTTTATGCACTTGAGTCACTACATGTATTCTTTTGAAAGGAATGCTTAGCCAGAGGAATTACACAGACATCACGGATCATCCAGGAGACAATTTCCGCCAACATTTGTAATGTTCTCAGTGCAACTGGTGCTGGGATTCTCTTTAACTATCGCCTCTTGTGTGGCTTAAAACCCTCCAAAACAAATACAAATTACAGTTTGTGGGAATATATATACGCACATATAATCTATGTCTTTTTATAGGAAATAAAATAAAACAGACCAACACGGGTTTTTATGGTGCTTTTGTACACTATGGTATTGTAAAGCACATGATAAATAGCAAATTGGGCAGCATGAGTGACTCTGCAGGTAAACGTGATATCGTCAATGAACGAAGTGATAATTCTCACACACCTCCACCTTTACACAGGAAATGAAACCTAATACTGTGGATAGAGTCCCCCTCAGCCTAACGGCATATCTCAGGAATATTTAAAATAGATTGTTTAGGAAGGGTTTTACTACATAGAAACAGGACGTCCCCAGGATAGGCCGTGTGTTTGTGTTTCATTTACAGCTTCACCAGAAATTACAGCGACCGTGACCCAGGCGTGGTACCTGGGCAATACTGTGCAGAGTACCTGAATGAAATGAACTTTTTAAGTTGCTCTTTCTTTCTGGGAGCCCACCTGGACATCTAGGCCACTTCTGAAATTGAATTTCAACTCTAGTTTTGGAACTAACACTAGGGGTAGGTATCTGGAAGCCTCTTAAAAATTATGGGGTGCAGAACTGGTCAGAAAGGGGATCAGTCTGGATAGCTGCTTCTGTTTCCACCCACCCTTTTTCTGAGCAAAGAAAAATAAAAATCTTGTCAAAGATAAAATTATTAATGATCCTGAAGAGCCATTTGTGCTGATAACAAACCTTGCACGGAGGTGATTTAGTTCATGCATGTAGCTTGCGTTTCTTCTGGTCTACAGATTAGATTTATACCCTTCCTGTTTAGAAAAAGCCAATAAAGAATCGAGATTGTAAATGTCTTCTGACCCTAGCCATATCTCCAATTATCATGTGTGAGGTCTTCCGTTTTGGTGGGCTTTTTCTGGTTGATCTTTACAGTATCTTTTTGCATTGACTTCTCTTGACTCCTTGGCTGAAACTGCCAGACAAAGTTATTCATATTACAGGTCTGCTTTTGTACTCTGGCAATTTACAGTTGTGGTTGAAGGTTACCTTGCTTTCTAGGTAAAGGTTAGCCTCAAATGGTAACTAGTTCCTGTCACTTACAAGTCAAAAGTTGTCTAACCTGTTCCCAAATTCTCTGAATTCTGTTGTCAGCTAGTTTGGTACTTTCTCAAAGAGCTGTGGATATTTGAAAAGAATATCCCACCTTGCATAGAAACTGCAGGCGATTTTTCATGGAAGTCCAAGATTTCTGTAGGGGTAGGCAGAATCCATTCTGATGCTTGTGAAATCTCTCAAGTTCTTGGGAATCAGTGATCGACTGTTAGCAGTAAATTAGGCTAAAGCTGAAAAATACATAAAAGATTGGTGGAATCGGAGTGATCAACATCATTCTGGAAGTTGGTTGTATTTGCTCTACTTATATCTGAAAACAAAGTAGAACTATTTAACCGTAGTTTATTGGACATTTCTCTGTAGTACAGGTGCTGAGCTCCAGATAACTGCGTTACGTGGCTCAGTGCTTAACCTTATCATTCAGTCATTTTTAGCTCAGTTGACAGAAGGATCACTGGTGTAGCTGTAATTGGAGTTTACAATGTTTGCAAGTATTAGGTGACTTGTAGCTTAATGCCATAACTATAGGGACAATAAATTACACGGTCATTAGAGGGCTTTAGCTATTCATATAGTATTAAGCATAAGAAGGACAGTAACATTTCTCTAATAACACATAAAATGTATATTCCAATTAAAACCATAATAGGATAGACTCGGCATTATATTACAGCCTCTCATGAATTTCACTGCTTAGAAATTATTACCGTTAAAATCATGGCTTCAAAGACTTGCACACAGGGATAATAAATTCTCACAAGCAGGTTTAGACAGAAGCATTGCGCCCCCATGGAGGAAGACTGTGTTTTAAAGCTGTGAAAATTCAGCTAGTGAGCAAAGGTTTGAGGGGTTGGGTTTCTTGCTTTCCTTTTTGTTTTCCACATTTGGCTGGCTCCCCAAACCAAGTGAGGCTTAATTAAAAGCAATTGAGTAAACAAAAAGCAGTCAAAAATGATATTTAGAGGCTTTTATCTTCTTCTAGAAGTAGTTCTGCCCCTGTATGTTACTATGTCTTTTACTGTGTTCTTGGGAGACTTCTTAGAAGGGATTTTGAAACCATTTTATTTTTAAATCCCAATCTGTTTTCTGTCCTTGATATGTGCAGGGTTTCTTTTACCAAAAGGCAGGCCCAAAGAGGGTAGTCAGAGGTAGACTTTGTCTAAGGAACAGTTTAGTGCAATATATTCTCCAGTGTTCAAATACAAAGTTTTTACCTCTCTTTCCTCTCACCACTGATGTCCCCAAGGACAGGACACAGCTGCTATGTGTGTGCATTCAGACATCAGAGCTTGGTATGTTCATTATCCCAAGGGTATGTTTCATTTATATTTGAAGGTGTTGAGTCCTATGAAACTCAAGCATCTCACTGCAAAGAAAAAAGTATGTGCTTATATGACCTTCCAGAAGAAGGCTGCTGGTCAGAATGGGACCCCTTTTCTTTATTTGAGATTAGGCCTCCTTGTTTGTTCACCAGTCACTTCATCCTTGTAAAGCTGTAAGAGATATGGAGCTGTTTGGAAGACAAACTGAACTGTGCTTCCTTGGTCAGCTCTTCACCCCTCTCTCCCTGCCCATCCTGCAATAACCTCCTTAGCTCTCGGTTGTTAAAATGGTTATAAACTTGCTTTGGGAGATTATGGGTTTGCATCACAGTTACACAAAGATTATTTGAAGTGTGGTTAACATGGACTAAGACTTATCTCCCAAAGCTGTTTCACAACAAGCAGAACTACTAAAGACCTCATTCCAGATTGTTAGGAGATTAGAAAGGAAAGTTAAATGGATCCCTGGGGGGTTGGAGGGAGCTGAATTAAACACCTTTTAGAAAACAAGAATGTTTCTTGAAACACAGTTGCAAGAATGGTTAAGAGAAAAATTGACTGTTTTTCCTGAGGAATCTTCAGCACCAGACAGAAAACAGTAACAAACAAGGAAGGCTGAACCCACTACCAAGGTGAAGAGAGTATCAGAGCCCTGTATTGAATTGGAAACTGCTCCTTTCTGTAGAGTTGTAGCAGACCACAAAACTAGATGATGAAAAGGACAAAGTTGTGTGTGTCAGCAATGAGAGAGTCATTCTGCAGTTCCTTTCCTAGTGCCGCTGTATTCCCATCCGTTTTCTCCAGGGTGAGTTCCATTTCTCAAAATAAACCATTCAGTGGGTTTGTTGCACCCTTTCCCCATCCACGATCTCCTGTGGGAATCTCCAGCAGCAAACCCACCCACTGGGAGCAAGGGATACCACCTCAGCTTCTGGTCTTCTTAGCCTAGACCATGCAGCATCACGCTTCTAAGCTCTTGCGTGTAGGGAGGAAGAGGGCTTTGCTCTCTCTTACTCCCTGAACTCAGGGGATTCATATCCTAGCAGCTCTGGCTTTGATGCCCAACTTGCTGACATTGAGAACATATCTCCTTGCTTTGAAAATGGAGACAGACAGGGCAACTGTGCCTCAAATCTCTGCAAGCACCAGTCCATGCTGTAAAAATTATCCGTCTTGCACTGTTGAGGACTTGGATGAACAATGTAGACCCCTCTGACACATGCCTTCATAATGGACTCCCCCTCATACTTTAGGAGTTGAAGTGCAATCTGCCCTGCTCTTCTGTACAAAAGTTTCTGGTATATAATAAAAATAAACAAAGAATAGTCTCCAGTGCACAGGCCAAAGATCTTATAGTTGTTGTAGGAAACATACACAAGTATCTTCCAATGGAAACAATGTGATGTCTTCTTCCATGTCCAGAAATTTTTCATTCTGTCATAACACTGTAGTCTCTCCACTCCTCTTTATAAGCCCTTCATCCCTCTTTGCTAATGGTTTACAATATAGAACAATTTAACTGTATATATTGATGTAAATCATGTCATCTTTTCTGTGAATTATATAAAATAATTCATACTGAAGAACTCATGGAAGGGTTTTTAAGGCTGCAATTCATCTTCTCTTTTCCATTACCCTGGGCAAGAATAAAAGCCAGATACAGATTTGGCTCTTTCCTTTGGAAAGGAAAAAATGTAGTTATTTAATATCTGAAACCAGTAGTTCCTCTATATTCATAGATTGGACTGTACAAGCTCTGAGGAAGGTGTGTTAGTCCAGACTCTCTGCACTGCAATCAGCAGAACTACGGACAGCAGACGGCATAGTTTATATTTGTTTGTAAAGTCCCAGCTAGTCAATAATACTAAAATGATTACAGATAAAACCAAACTCTTATCAATTTTTTAACTTCCTGCCCAGTCAGAACATATTTTCATATCAAGTCTAATATATTGTTGCCTGTACACTTGGAAATCACTATTGGATGGTTTGATGGGGAACTGCTCCTTGTCCCATCCGTGTATTAAAAAGGACATTAGTGAGGTTGCACCAGGCTGCATTTCATTCCTTGCCCCAGGCTAGCTAAGCTGTACTGCAAACACAAGAAAACGTTGTATATCTAAGACTCCAGCTTGTCGTTGTGTACAGCTCCACTGTCCTTGGGGAAGCCGTACAGAATGGTACCACCTTTCTTTCCAAAGTGCTGTAACAAGCACCCATGAATTCACCCAGCAAGAGAAGGGAGGAGGTATGGGTTGTAGAAGATGCATTACCTTGGGAGTGGGAAGTCTCATCCTATGCTTGCCCTCTGCTCACTGGATGCACAGGATTTGGATTGGTATCACGAACTGGCAACCACTTCCCTCAACTGGCCACCATGGCTATAACTAGGAATGACCCTGCAGGTTCCCCAGGCTGAGAAGAAACAATTTTGTAATCTTTACATCCTTGTAATTATTTGGAAAGCTTCCAGACTTCTTTTAAAGGAGTCATATTTTATTCAACTTGTGTTTTCCCAACCTCCGGTTGCCAACACTAGCCCACAGGGCTGGCTGATTTGCACATAAGATCTGATATTGAAATACAGGCACTTAAGCAAGTATTGGGCATTTAAATGGTCCAATTTAAGTATATGAAATAAGACTTTCATACATTTTTTCTCAACCTCACCACCCAAAAGTGAGATTTAGATATCCATTTAGGTGGCCACATCTGAGAAACTGGCACTCAAAACACATACAAGCTCATTAAGTATGCAATTATGGTCACCTAATTGTGGTATTCCACACAGGGGCAATTGCTTGGATTTCCTGTGGGGAAAAATGAGCATACGTCCGCTATGGAACAGGGGAACATTCAAACTGTATGCAGCTGTATTTGTATGCACAAAATGCATGGAAAATCCTTGATGTGGGGCATCTGTGTTAAAACCAGAAAAGGGGAGCCCCAGAAACTCAGGTATTAGAAGTTCACATTATAATAGCACAACTTTTGAAATCCCTCCTTGTACTGTCACTTTAAATGTTTTATTGATTAAGGCCTAGATTACTTAACCTAAAGCCCTATATTTATATTTAGCCAAGGTAAGTTATGAGTCACGAGTAATCCTTTTGATCCAGAGGTTGCCATGGGTCACCAGAGAAATGAGTTGAGTTATAATATCCTAGCAAACTAGCTGTGTGTACACAAGAATAAATTAAATAAACTCTCCTTTAGAAAGTCTCAGTGATTCCGTACTCTGTTTCTGTTTAACCAGAAAATGTTGTGTTTGTTTTCTTTTCTCCCCCCATCTAAAACCGAAATATATTTGTGATGACAGATGCAAATATAGTCGCTGATGTTTGTAGCCAGCTGAATTGTCTTTCCACTGAGGGTGTCAGCACTTCAGTCCTGAGCCTTGGCTGCTCCAGCTGAGAACTGAAGTCTTTAAAAACACATGTGAATAAAATTGACTCAGGTGACTTATCTGTGTTGAACTCCAAGTTGAAGTGACGCTACCCAGGTGTGTTTGCATCTGTCCAATCAGGTCTGCTGTTTACTACTACAGCCAAACAAAGCTGATCTTCATAATCTTCAGAACCTGGGAAGCATGTGAAATACAACCATGGGTCTAAGGATTCCCCTGTGTATGCAATCCACGTCTAGCCACAATGCAGTAAGTTATTTCAGTTCTCAGGCGGGCCAAGTCTGCAGACCCTAATGAGAACAGGAATTTTTTTTTCCTTGCTTTTTATAGTCTTGGACCCTGTTAAACAAGGTGGTGAGTACCCACAGCTCCCCTTCAAATCCTGCAGGCCTTTTTTTGCATTAGCATCTCTGCCTCCCAGGGATTGTTGCCTGTGTCAGTCGCGGATGCAGAGAGCACCCTCAAGGACGGTGCTGAGTGTGTTATGTGGCTGCACACCCACCCCTGTGCACACAGCTGGACCCTGCACACACGACAGTGTGAGAGGGCTGAGATCTCTGCATGCTCTGGGGAAGGATGCAGAGTTACTCTGTAGTCCTTCACGAAGCTGCACTTGCAAGTTGTCTCTTTGGACACACAGGAAATTTTGCCTAACGCTGGCCTGCTGGCAGACCTTGAGATTTAGTGCAGACATAGCCCAAGTCATAGGTCTGAATTCACTTTGAACTGAAATTGGTATCATAAACTAGCAGAGCTTTTGCTTTGTTTGCTTTCTTTGGTGTGGTTTATTTTTAAAATGTATGCATATTTCCAAGAAGCATCTTGAAAATTTATTTTTATCGTGGAAATGGAATGCTTCCTGGCTTTTTTGAGTCTCTTGGTGTAAGCTGATGTCCTAGATCAAGTTAATGTTAGCAGTTGCATACCAAAACCATGTAGCAGAGATTGAAACAGATGTGACTTCCCATTCAAATCAGGTAGACCTTGCCCATATGAAGCTGGATGACCAGAGACTCAGGAGACTGTCCACAGCGTTCTTTTGCCATACCCTAGTAACCTACTGGGTGATTTGCTGGGCTTGCTCAAAATATGAGATACCTCATGGTCATCAGAAAATAGATTATGAGTCCCAGATGTTCAACACTTGTGGATTACTAAGGAAAGCAAATAGAAGGAACAACTTTTAAGGACCTAAACAAAAAATGTCTGGTCTGGTTTAGGTTCCTAACTTGCTAAGCGGGGGAGTGTCTGTTCATATCCAAATAATTGTGGGAGCCCTGGGGCTGTAAAATCATTACATTAAAAACTCTCTGTGAGCTGGGACTATAGATCTCATGCAAACGTGGCAGCTGGCTGCATATTACTTTGGCCTCTGAGTCTTCTCTTAACAAGTGCTCCAATTTTATAGCAGAAAAAAACAGATTCATGAACGAATCTTCATCCCAATAACTGGGGGAGACTGGGAAGAGTGCTGGTTTCAGGGCTTTGAAGTACATAATCATGAAAATTTCCATTTTTTTATTCATTTGCTCTTCCATCCATACCAACATGTGGTTGTGTAATTTACTGGGCTTAGTTGCACTTAATCTTTAAGTATAACTCAGTGAAAGATCTGACCTCAAGAGATTTCCTGTTTCACAAGTGGCCTGTTTCTGAAGCAAGAGGATAATAAACAAAGGAGTACTTTACTACCCCAGTTCAACAAATGGTTCCATATTGATAGACTCCAGTATCCAGCAAGAGAAGGTCCATTTGCTG
The DNA here is from genome assembly GCF_929443795.1 of Astur gentilis. Classification (NCBI taxonomy): domain Eukaryota; kingdom Metazoa; phylum Chordata; class Aves; order Accipitriformes; family Accipitridae; genus Astur; species Astur gentilis. Next base: position 19,368,235 of record NC_064905.1, on the reverse strand, counting down.
CTGCTTCTTTCCATATACGACCAGCATTTTCTTGTTCAGTCCACAGAAATCTGGCAAAAGCGTCCTCTACTTTTCACCTTTGTGTATAGCTGAGGAGCCACCCTTTTTCTCTCAACAACTTCTGCTTTCTTTTGCATGATCTTGTTTATCCATATTCGGTGATCAGTTATTGAATCTAACATTCAAATTCAGGGGAAGGAATCAACAGATCTGATCTGCAACTCACAAAACCTCCCGATTACACACTTCAGTGAAGACACTATCCCAAAGCTGAATTCCTGTACTGCAACGTTCAGTTTTACAGGTTAATAGTTTGTCGTTTGCTTGAACACACAGGAACTTGTTGGCAATTCATCATTCTGCCTTATTCCTTTTGTTGAATAGGCAGGTCCTGGTAAAGCTGACCTTTGCACGGGTTTAACGTTTCCCCTTCACACCTTCAAGGCTGAGGAGTTTGACTGACATCAATAATTAATTTTTGAACAAATACGGCACACCTTTTCCTATGGTTCCTCTCAAAGATATCAGTCTTTGTGCATCGCAACAACAAGCATGTTATGAAGGAGGGAGTACAAAGGACACTGGTGGGGATCAAAGTCTAAGATTCAGCCTGTCTCGGTGCAGTTGCTAATGCTGTGTCTCACCTCTGTTACGCTGTCATGTCCTTCTGGATGCCATAGACAAGACAGAAAAGTATGTGCATGCACTGCAAAACTCAATACATTCAGGACAGGTTGCACCAGCTGCACTGAACAACTCTAAATAGCTGATTTGGACACATGCAATAGCCACGATGGGTAGTTCTGGGAGCAGAGTCACTTCAATTGACTGGGTATGTCAGAGTAGTTAAAAAAAAAAAGATCCTCAGATTCTGCCCAAGCAAAAAATTCCCAGGGGAAAAAGAGGGCGTGATGTGAAAAAAACCCAGCAGAATGCTATGCAGCTTGCTTTGCTATTTTGGCCTGAATGGAAGGTGTTGGTTTGAAGGGCCATGCTAGCACCAGAACATCACACTGGGTCATCTTGCTTTTTTTTACTTTCCAGGTGACATGTGTAAGATGCAAGCCAAGTGACAGAGAAACTTTGTCTTCATATACACCCTGATGGGGGCTAAACACTCCCATAAAGTGATGCAGAAAAGGGGAGAAGATGATTCATTAGAACAGAATATTTAGCTCTCCTCCATGGCTGACCATTGCTTATCTCTAGTTTACTGATCTGAACTGGTCACCAGTATTGGCACAAACAGAGCTTTATACTCATGGAGACTGAAAAAGTTATTGTGTGATAGTGAATGATGCAAATTTTGAAAATACCTTTGTTAAGTCTGCCTTGTCAACCTTGCTAATGTATATCAGCATGTGCTAGCCGCTAAGAAAAAGAACAGTTTAAAAAAGGTAAGTCATTGCAGTGCACGGGTAATCTGTCTCATCTTTTGCTTGTTATATATTTGTTATTATGATTTCTGTTCTTATCAAGGACATTCAGACTAGAGAGCCAGGCTAGTTCTAGCTGTTATTATTTGTCTTTACAAATTTTGACTTAAATTCCTCTGTTCCTTTATATGAAACATCTTTAAAATATCCCCTTGAAAATTTGGGTAAGCAACCGTCCCCAGTGCCTTCAGGTTGCAGAGTCCTGTGGCCTGAATCCTAAACCACGCTGGCCATGACTCGACCTTGAGAGAGACTGGTCTGGGGAGAAGGGAGGAATCTGGACAACAGGTGCTCTTGTCAGCATCCCTCGCCTTTGAGGGCAGCATAACTTACAATGCAATTTGTATTGCGACATAAATCATGTCTGCCTCAAACTCCACGTAATTCCTCTGGTGCAGAGTCTGCAGTTCATGTGATATGGTGGGGGCTGAGGGCTGGTGATTCAACAGATGTTGGTGAAGAAACCAGGTGACAAGTGATATGGCCCCCATGGCCTCCAGTCTCCAAAAGGAAAAGACGGGCAAGGGCAGTTTTCCGGTAGTGGCAGCTCCTCAACAATAGATAGGCAAAGGGTAAGATTTGGGGAAGGTTTTAAGATCCTTCAGTTATAAATGGAGGTACACAGATGCTTTGGAACAGCCCATTCAACTTCCTACCTGCATCTTGAGAAACTGCTAAAAATCTGAGTCAAAATGGAGGAAATCTGAGAGGAATGAGATCAGCCCTTTTCTTCTGCATGCAAGATGGAGGAGGATTTGCTTTGCTTTTAGACATATGGCAATGTGGCCTTTCTGTTACATATAGAAAGGGAACATTAGTGTGCTTACATTTGCAGGAGTGTTTCTGAACACGCAGCATGTAACATTATATGTTCTTCTGGGAGGTGAATCCTGTTGCAGGTGGCTATTTATTTCAGCCTCCACGTGCAGGAAGGAAGAGAAGGTTTCTGGGTGGAGGGAGCCTGGGCTGAACAGTCTCTGGGAGGAAGTACAGCCAAGTCTGGTGAGGAGATCTGGGTATTATGTTGTTATGAGATTCCATGCACATAAATCTGGATTGTAGCAGAGGGGTCCGTATGACCGTGCAGTGTCTGTGGCTGCTTAGGAGTGATGAAGGAAAGACATCTGCTTCTAAATACTGCTTTATATTTCCCTCTTGTCAATGCATCTGTGTGAATTTGTAGATGCTAAGCACCTCGGGAAATCCCATCACCTTCATTCTAAGGATGAACTGGAGCATGCTATCCCCTTACATCCAACTCTGAGGTGCCCAAGTCTTCTTGCACAGCAATGTCAGCATGAAGCCAGGCCACACTGGTGACTTATAGAGCCCCAGATCCCAGTGTAAGATTTTCAACCATCTCCATTCTCTTTACATGAGTATGACAATGCAGCTGTGCCACAAGCCCATGCAATCAAGGATTTTGAGTACTGAGGGAGAAAATCCCCCTCAGTCTTGCTGTCATGGTGTTTTGACCTCATTCTAGGTTAACTCTTGTATATGCTGCCTGAATATACTGTGCTGTAATGTCCATATACCAAAAGAACAGCAAAGGTTGATATTTCATGGCCTTTGTAGGACAAACTCAAACATATGGGCTACGGCTAGTTAACAATGACTACTGTTATTTTGTTTCTTAAGAATATAATTCCAGAATGCTGGGGAGGAAGCTAAGAAGTAGCCACTACTCCTCTGGATATGAGTGGATACTTGAACTTAAACAGCTGATAAAATAGTTGAATGTCCTTATAAAATAAATCCTGGCTTCTGAAGAAGCTGCAGAAAATGGATTTTTCGCAACTTCCACAGTCTTAGAGCAAGAATCCACAGGATGGAGGTGGGACATGTTTCTCATCTAGTCATGCTCTTAAGCAATGTCCTTGTCACAAAACTCTCAAAAATGGCAGTCATCTCACACTGGAACAGATGTCATTGTTCTTCAGCCAAACTCCACTTCTAATCCTCTCCTTTGTGTGTTTGGGACAGACTGTAACCAAAAAAAGAGGAGAGGGAAGAAAGTCCAGAGAAATGTAGACCTTTACTGCACATACCATGAAAAGGCACCACAGTGGAAAGCACTGCTGAGCTTTGAGGAGCTGGAAGGCTTGGAAGGTTGTAGGCAGCTTCCCCTTTTACTGGGACTTGGAAAATTCATTAGGCCTGAAAATTGCCAGATTTACTCCGAAGGGAAGGGAGAAGGGTCATGTAAAGTTTGGAGAAAATTCAAACCTTTTTTTTTTTTTTTTTTTTTTTTTAATTTGCAGATTGTGAAAAATTGACCTGAGCTTCCAATTGTAAAATTTTGTCTAATAATAAAGTTGGGTGCAGCTGACCCAGCCAGGAGATACAGTGATGAAGTGTTGGGCCTGGGCAGTTTCCACTGGCAGAGATCTTCTGGAACCCAGACTGGATTTTAAAGCTCCCTGCAGGAGTGAAGCTGGCCACTGGTGCTCATTCTGTTCTGCTTCTTCATCGGCACTAATCCATACGTGCAGCAGCACCCCAGTTATTTATAGTTGACCTATATTCAAAAGCTGGTTATGATTGTGCACCAGAAAGATGCAGAAGGCAACCTGGAGGATACCTAAGCCAGAGGGATGTGTAGAGTGTGTATCCAAAGGGAGAGGACAGGGGTAATAGTATGGAGCAGGTTGATAATGAGTTTTGAAAGCCGGGATTTGTTGGCCACTGATTAACAAAATGAAAAACCGAGGTAAAGCGTAATTAGGAGGATTACTGTGAGCTCATAACTCTTCCCCAGCTCCTAAGAGAGTGGTTTGTTAAACTGACCTTTTGTGGGGCTGGACTGGAAAGATATAAATTAGCTCATAATGCACGAATATTTTCATTTAATAAAACTGCCCCCAAATTTGTTTGGAGTTCCCAGGCTTCTCAGGAGAAAAAGAAAGAGAGCTATTATGTTCTACAAAAACAATGACATATTACCCTCTGTATTTACTCTTCCAATAGCAACTGCAGTAGGCCAAGGTCCCTATCACAGCAACACTTGGCACTTCCACCGTGCATTTCACATGCCCTTATAAATAACAAAATATGCTCAGAGAAGCACTTTACTTCATTCACCAGTTAGTGCTTCACCTTCCCTGCAGTAAAACAAATTGCCTAAAAGCCGTACTGACAAATAACCCCTCTTAACCTGAAGAAGGATGGGTTAAAAATAAATGGCGAGGAACAGAAAACCATCCAAAGACCCGCATGTGAAACCCGGGAGCTGCTGGAGTCACGTCTTGGGCAATGGTACAAGTGTGTTGAAAGCAGGCAGGTGGGGCAGGACCGCTTGGTACCCAGCGGCTGGTGAAGCCCGGGCATGTCGTCCTTGTGCCTGCTGCTTCCAAGCTGAGCGTTATAGGAGGGCAGGGCCCGGCCGACAGCTCTGAAAGCTCGACAACAACTCATAAATGTTCATTTGGAAATGCCAGCGGCATCCCTTGGGCGACGCCGCACGGGTGAATCGTGCTGCGCCATTCCCTCTGGCAATGGTGTGGGGAGGGCCAAGGGAAGGCAGCACCGGGGCCTGGGGGACATGGGGCAGCGTGGGGTGATCCCTCCTCTCTGCTCGCCTCAGCTCCTCCGAACTGAGGCACACACGGAGGTTTTGGGGCAGACGCTGGCCATGAGGCCCTGGCCAGAAATTAGCCCATCGCTTTCTAAGTGTCCCCAGTTTAAACCCTACATAGTGTTTCAGAGCTGCAGGTGCTGGTATGGTCAGGCATGTTGATCGGTCCCCAGCCCATTTTGCAGAGCCTGAGAAGTGGATAGCCGCAATCTGAGGGGAAAAGCATAAGAAATGAAGAGGCCATTTTACAGCCAAACAGGAAAAGGGAGTCTCTGGGCTAAGTCTCAGACTCTGCCATCTCGGCGGTCCTCTCTGGGTTGGGAGAGGCTACGAGCTGGCTGGGGTGTCCGTACGGGGAGGAGAGGTTTTAGCAGCTGTGTGGCTGACAGGGTTATTGTTTCTATATTTTGAGAGCAGGGTCGGACATGGGCGCTGAGACAGGCTTCAGGGCGCTGCAGGCCCAGGCCTGGGGGCCTGGCATCGCCATGGCAACCGGCGGCCATGAGGTGAGCCTGCCGCCTGCTGTGCTCCCTCCGGGGTCTGCCTCGTCCTGTGAAGTTTTAACATTCATTACCCACTTTGGATGACTTTTTTGGGTTATTCCTGCACTTTAGCATTCGCTCAGTGCCCCATGGAGGAGAGGTTGCCACCGTTTCCTTTTCCATGCCATAGTCTTCCCTGGCATGCACGTTCTGGGCCGTTAATGGGGAATGGCTGCCTTTACTGCAGGAAATATAGCAAAACTGAGGAGAAGCGGGGCTGTTGATAAGTCACTAAAATATCCACTTTCCTTTGAAAACCTCCCCGTGTGGTTTGCTTGAGTACCAAGCAACTTAATTGTTGGACGTATTCAAGTAATATTAAACTCTGCTTTTTTTTTTTTTTTTTTCATGTTCAAAGGGAAAGAGCCTGTATTGGTACAATTCATTTTTTAAAGCCTTTTAAAAGTTCTCTTTGGCAACACCTCTTTGAAGTCTAATCCAATCTGCAATATATGTCTTCCAAGTTAATCCCAATTTTTTCAGGACAACTAGTAATGTTACATAAAGGCCTTCCAAAGAATAACAAGAGTGCAAGGCACAATATAGTTAAATCTCCTGATAAGGGGGACAATTCTGCTGTTATTTACAACAGCATAAATCCACAGTCACTCTGCTAGTGGGTTGACCACGCAGAACCAGCCCCCTGGAAACCGACTGACTTCTCAACTTTGCTGGGTTTATTCTGTATTTGCCACTCAAACTGAGACTTAGGTTTAAAATGTTAATTTTTAATAAGGCAGCAGTTTTCTTTTAGAAGCCTCCAGGAACCAGTTCTGGTTTGTGTTCATTGCAGAGCTTTATGGCTTTCTCAGGATCTCTCTAGCCGTTCCATATGCATTTTCTAAGTACCTTTCTATGCAGTCTGTGCTGTATTATGTCTGACCCCCAAAGAGTGAAATTAGGGACTCCTTCTGATACAAAAGAAGACACTGGGTAAAAAAGGAGTGGAAAGACCCTTAAGTGGAAGGGAAGGTCCATAAGTGGAAATTAAATTCTGGGTCACACTACCAGTTCTTAAATATCACAAATAAAAATCTGTTTAAGGTTGGCAGACAAAACCCCTGGCTCGAAGCCAAAAATGGAAAAATCAAAGCTGGAACTAGGACGTAAACTTTTAAACATGGTATGAGTTATTAATGGAACGGCTTCCTAAGGGACATGATAAAAACTCCATCGCTTGAATTCTGGTCTTATTGCCCATTACGATTTTCCTCACACGACCCCCTTCCCCAGCTCCAGCTCTCTGTCCCACAGGTCCTGATCACCTTCCTCAGCTCCTCAGATGCCAATCACCCTTTTTGCTCAGACTAACAAAACGACTAACATAATTACACCATGCAGAGAAGGTTTTCTCAGCCTGCATTAGGCTTGACATTGACTGCTTCTACAAGGGCTTTTGTGCCCCCAAATTTCTCTGTTGTTTTCCAAGAATATTTGGTTTAATGAAGAAGCACCTCCTCTCCTCACAGACTGTGCCTCTTCAAATCATGTCTTCTGAAAACTACATTCAGTGGCTCAGCCACGTGTTGTTGAGCTTGGTGCAGGAATGATTGATTTGAGCAAAAAAGGGCAGCCCCCATTATTGCTGTGTTCCCTAGGGCCTTCAAAATGGGGGACTCTTCACTTTGTGTTAGTACCTGTCTGCCAGACTGAGTTGGGAAGGTATTTATAGTAAGGTTTCCCCCCAAAACACCTTAAGCACTGAACTGTATTACTGTTTCTTTGTCATCAGAAAAACACCTGGGCAAAGCGGTGTCCAGTCTGAGCTGTTTCGGGTTTGGTTGTTGCGCTTCACGTTCCTGGATGGTGGATGCAGTGATATGTTATGCTTGTGAGCTAGCTTTTCTGAGCCATAACTGCTTTCCAGGACTTTCATTATGTGGTGCAGGTGTTCTGCATTATAACTCATTTTTCACTCACACAGCTGTAAGAAGATAGGGCAGTCCTGCTTATTATTGTCTTTTTTTTTACAAATCATCTGTATTGGTGTTTGCTGTTCACTGATGGCTCATTTCTATCGTGAATGGTATGATATGTCTAGTAATACGACCCAGCAGATTTACTGCATAACTGGCAACATTAGAGCACCCTGAGACATCAGCCAAAAACCTATGAGGTCCAGAATAGATTAGGTAGATTGCTATTGCAGATACAATATACTTCTACAACGTTGTTCTCAGGGTTCATTTGGATACTGTTAAGTGCGTTTGGCTATGAAACATAAATCTGTTTCCATCTGCGTTTATTTACCTTGCAGCATGTATATGCTATTCGTGTGTGCATGTACATCTGTGCACACACATGTGCCTCTGTGTTCATATATAAGAGTTTATATACATATATATGTTTTTACCACTGAAATTTCAGTTCAAGAACCTCTCACATGTCATTCCATCTGTTCCCTTTTACTGATTTAAGACATGTCTACTGAAAATAGTTAATTTTCCCTTACTCTCTTTCCTGAAGATGTGCTGTTGGTCTGCAAGAGTAAGATAACGTAATAAAAATGACTGTTTATATGATGGAGACATGAATGAAGAAATGTAGCATAGGCTTTGCAAATAGAAATTAGTGATGTGTGGAGCTGATAAAGTATTGGGCAAGATTTTTCTGCAGAAAATGTGATGAAAACAAAGTTTCCATTAAGAGCAACTTGTTGGCAGGAACAAATACATAAAATTTGCACTTTTCAGCAGATATATTTCAGTGCCCAGGTTTTCCTTTTTCCAGTGAAAAGACAAAGTTTTTAGCAGAAGGAAAGCACTGTCCATGAATTTCTTTTAGTTGGAACAATAACTTTCCACAGAAAAACCAGATTTGATTTAAAAAAAAAAAAAAAAAATAAGGCCTAGTTGTGTGGTTTTCTGGCTTCAGACAGTAATTCCAGAACTGACTTAAACTATTATCTGGCTAGATGAACAAACCTCAGTTAGATTTAGGTCATATGTTGAGCACTCATGCCCCAAATTATTGCCTTGTGGCCTGTATGACTTCATAATGTTTCACTAGCACAATTTGATTCCTTTTTCAGACTGATAAACAGCTCATTAAATCATGCCGCTATCTTCAGAGTGGGCTGACCCCTTTTTCTGGTCAAAAAACTGGTCACCCCACTTGTGATAAGCAGAGGACTCACCTCATTAATTAGTTATGGAAATAGCAAGTCTGTGCAGCAGTAGTGGGGCTAGACATAACCTCTACTCCAACAGTTGTACAATAACACGGCACAGCTATGATATGGTTATAGGCTGAGAAATCCCATGTTTCTGTCCTGGACTTTATTTTACCAAGTACATACTGCAAGGTGATCTGTGCAAACCCAGCAGCTGCTGGGTTTTTTGGGCAGCCAGTGGCTGCTACAGCTCTGAATGCATTCAAGCAGGACAAGTTGAAGTCAAAAAAAGGATTAAAATGCCCACATCCCCTGTGGTAAATATCTGTACCATTGTCACTACCTTCTCTAAACTTTACCTCACGTGGAGGCTTTCCCAAAATCAAAATACCTATGGTTATGGGTTACTTTTTTCCTGGCTGCAAAAGACCTGGCCTTGCACAAAGAGTGGTGAAAGAGTTTCGGCAAAAGTAATTGCTCTGCCTTTACCAGAGTTATATTTCCAAGAACACAGTCCCCAAAGAAAAAGGAAAGCAACTTATTCTTTTAATTTTAAATGAAAACTGAGATTCTACTTCACATTTCTATGTCTCTTCTGCCAAGAAAAAAAGTTAGAAAGGCCAGCGGCTTTGCAGACCTACAAAATTCACCCTGAGCTGTTCTGAAAATAAACAGCATCAAAACTAGATAGTTTTGCTGAAATATAACCCTGCAGTAATAAAACAAATGACTAACACTTTCTATTGGTCTACGTAGCATAGTACATGAAACATACATGTAAGCAAGTCAAGATGGATGAGTCATCTTGACTTAATAAAGCTTACAAATACTTGCTAAATATTTGAGAAGTCACATGCCAGGAGCCTTCATCACTTGTTTTGTTAGACTCCTGCTTTGCCAAGTCAAAACAGTCAGAAATCATAAAAAATAATCCACACAATCTGTCTGAAAATGCAGTTTTCTAGCATTATTTTTCTTGGTTTACAGCACCAAGTCCTTCATTCTGCCATCAAAATTTTGCAATAGAGAGCATGACTTCCTCTTCTCATAAGGTAAGCAAATGTTTTGCATTTATCAAGTTCCCAGAGTCTAAATGGAGATAGAGAGTTAGCAGACCTCACATGTTTATGTTTCTGTACTGGAAATGAGCCACGGGAAGTTGCAGTTAAAAGGCTGCAATGTCTTGGGGTTCAAGGGACACAATAGACCTCAATAACTTTAACATAGCTGAACATCTGAAGCTCTGTTTGCCTTAAATATGAATTATAAGCGCTCAGAACCTCTGTGAACAGGGCCAGAAACCAGAAGCCTACATTTATTTGTGAAGCCCACTGCTAGTTCATGTTGGTTTACAACCTTGTTTTCCTATTAAAAAAATACTAATTACCACCCCCACTCCACCCCCCCCAGCCCACCAATCTAAACCTCATCCAATCTAGAGCTACGCCTACATCTGGGTTTCCCTGGCCACATTTTCCCTTTTCTCCTGGAAATTTTGTCTGAGTGTAATTTGGAGATTTTTTTTTATTTTTTTATTTTAGGGGTGGATATCCAGATGTTTGGCAATCCAACTGGGTTATTGTGCCAGTTAAGCTGCTGGCCACCCTGAAATTTCAGCTCTGTCCATTGCCTGTGATTAGATCAAAGCAAGCACAAATGTGCAGTGAGAGAAGTACTTTGGGGATAGTCAGACCTACTGCTCAGGAGCTGCAGACGCAGTCTGCACTAGCAATAAACATGATGTGTTCAAGACAGGGTGGGCTTACTGTACCAATGCATGCACAGAATGACTGAGTCTTCCCAGAAATGTCAGGCTTGTTAAATATGTCTAAAAGTGAAAACACTCAATTGGTGTCTGGAAAGAAATATTGCAAGATAACCCAGCAGAGTATGAAAAGTCTGCACAGGCAACAAGAAAAACTTGTTACTTCCAACAAAAGCAGGGAATGCAATTGGACAGGTGGAAGGATTGATGTTTCAGTTGCCAATTTCCCTCCAAGTTACCGGTGCAGGTTGAACTTGTTACTCACTAAGCAGAAATGTAATAATCAACAGTCAAACAGGCTGCTCTTCCCTTACAACTGTGCTCTATAAATCAGAACTCGGATGTGGCCCTTTGGCAACAGGGATAAGTAAGTGATTGAATGTCAGTGGAACAAAACAAGTGATGGAAAGGGCTAAACATTATACACTGAGTTGCTGGGGAATTAAATTAGCTTAATTGATCATGGATGGATGAAATTTCTCTTGTTACCTGACAGTTGTGTTACATTTGCCATCTAAAGGGCTTAATGCAGATTTAGCTTTCTGTTGTACACACACTCAGTGCCTGGGAGGAGTTGGTGTACTGCTGAGCCAGAGTTCTGCCATTATAAACAGGAAGAAATATCTTTTGGCTTTTACTGTAAAATTTGTGTCCTACAGCCTTCCTCCCATGAGAATTCATCATTTGTCTCTGACACAGAAGAGGAACTGCAACATTACTGGAAAAAGGGCAAAAGTTGCTCCTTTTTGGAGATGGCCTCTCTCCAGTTTTGGTCCAGTTCAGCCTTTGTGCCTTGCAACAGCAGTTTACTGAAGTCCAAGTCAGTTGTAACTATGAAAGTCAAATTTCTAACTGATTGATCAGCTTTCCCATAAATGTACCTAACAATAATGTATTAATCACCTTTAATCACCGAAAGTGTAGTTTGTCCCACATGGTGCACCTTTTTTAGCTACCTTTTGCAAGTGAAGGTGGCATGTACTCTATGGACAACCTTGTGCAAAAAAATTAATTAAGGGTATGGATGTCGATTACTTTGGAGGGGTTTGTCTGAGCAGTACAGAGGGCAGTACTGGAGCCCTGGTGAGAAATAATAGTACCCAAACCCTTATTCACAGAGAATAAATAATATTTTTCACTATATCTATTTATTACTGAAGTGTTGCTGTACATAACATCTTCTGCCCATTTGTTTGGGGTCCTAAAAAAGGCCACTGATTGTGAATTATAAGTAATTCCCCATGCCCCGCTCTTCATGGTGCACACACAGAGAAGATGTACAAAGTTAAGCATCCTGTAACTGGAAGAAAATGTATTGACCAACTGATTTTTTTTTCCAAGGTTAAACGACTAGCACATCAGAGCCGCGTTCTCCTGTGGAGCTATAGGGTCACTTTGACTGCTGTCCGTGACTGTTCTGATCTGCTTCACCTCTTTGAAGGCTGTTTTCAAATACTTTTTTTTTTAAACAGTCAATGACTGCTATACACAGAGCCACTTCATTATTTACATTTTGATATGTTTTAGGCCATGAAGGAAGAACTATAAATTTGTGGGCATTTCTTTTTTTTTTTCTTTTTTCTTTTTTTTCTTTTTTTGTCAAAACCAGAGTACTAGGGATGCAAGGGGGACAGCCCTTTCCAGATAGTCTTTGTCCATTGCATTACCCCAGTCTCCAGGACCTTGCACCTTGCAGTACACAAAGGGTCTTTATTGCACAAATTAGCTTTTTATCGAGGGGTTGCTGACTGTCTTCTTTGGGGGAGATGGGTAATGATACAGGTATCTCTGTTAGTGACATCCATTCAAAAAACCATTTGTATTGGAGGTGATCAATATATCTGTGGATAATGGACAGTTTTTAGCAAAATTTTTGGCAAAGGAATGCAAATGACAAGTATGTATTAGAAATCACCTTTGCCTTAACTGGTGGTTGGCTCTTAAGTGAACTCTTTTTTTCTTGAACCCATTGCTAGTGTCTGAGTTATTTTAACTTCCCAAATCCTTGCCTCAGGCCCTTTAAAAATTCCTGTTTGTGTATCAGTGGCTAGATGTTGTATCATCTCGTTTTAGTTGTAAAATTTCATAGGTGGGAATGCAAAGAAAATGGAAACCTAGTAGTTAAGTACTTTTGCCTTGTCCAGTGGAGGTGGTGTTTTAAACAATTGTGTATATGAAATGAAAACAGCACAAAGCTCTTTTACAACCTATTAAAATGACTGAGTTTTCATTTTAATTAAAGCAGATCTTGGGGAGGAGGAGAAATGAGCATCATTAAAACACCACTGTACTGTAAATATCTCTGGTGGCAACTCTGGTTAATTTTTCACGAAGTTTGCGTAAATTATTATTATTATGTAAAGGTTGCTTGTGCATCAGCGCACATTCACAAAACATATAGAAGAGGAAGAGATTTCATTAACTGTACAAAAATTTCATAAGAGCACAAATAGGGATTTTAACAACAAGCATAGAAAAAGAGGACAGATTTTGTAGAACATCTACCAGCTAAATGGGATCAGCTGGAATATGCATAGGGCACTTTTGGAGCAGAAAGACATGCCGTTGCATGATTTCTATTTGTCTTCAGGAAAATTTATATCTCCCAAGAAAATGGTACTGCTTGTCTGAGGAAGGGGAAAAGAGCAATGATTTGGCCTCTTGGAGAGAAAAGAAAATGTGTTCTTACTTACTCCAGTCTCTGTTTTCCAACAGTTAGGAATACCAATTCTACTAACTTTGTCAGTTATTTTTAAAACCCTTATGTGGAGAATATGCAGACAGTTATTAAGTCATTTGTCTATTGCAACAGAAGATTAGGAAGGGTTTGATCTTCACTCATGTAAGAGCATTGTCTTTACTTATAAAAGCTTTCCTTTGAACATGCAGGGGTTCCTAACCTGGGGCTGGATCACACCCCCACCCCTTCCCTATTAAATCCTGGGAGAGGTTTTCCCTGTGGACTTTCCCATACATCATCCAGTCAAGAGGGCAGTAGTTGCTGCCCTTCTCTTCCCCCACCTCCATCATTTTTTCTTCCCTCACGGCCTGAGCTGTAGTTCACAAGCTCCAGGGACCCCCAGGCATCCAGAAAGGCCTGGTTGCTCCCACAGGAGACCTTTTTCACCGGATTACCTCTAGAGCCTCAATGCTGTTGCTGCCCAGCATCTTCTCCCTTTGGAGCTGGCTGTCAGAGGCTGCTCCCTGGACCACCTGGGGCTTTCTCTTTCCACCCTGAAGATGTAAAGACAATACAGGTCCCCATGTGGTAAGATGGAAAAGCAGACCCCCATCTTGGGAATTCCTTCCAGGAATTTTTCAGGAATACCAAAAAGCTGAACAGTTGTGAAAAATAAGGAATATAACCCCACAGCAAAACAAACTCAACACAGGGATTTATAAATATAGATTTTGGAATTCTTTTGTATTTGTTGGCTGCTTTCAGGGAAATCACTCAGTAACACATATCAATGACAATAATTTCTCTCAGTTTATTATATTTTTAACTACTGAAATTCAGTGGCCAAGCCATGGAGAGTGAGATTAACACAATTAGTTAGTTATTAGTGTTGGAATTTTAATGAATAGGACTCTCTGTTACTGGAATACTTAAATGGAATGGTGTTTTCCCTTTTTGATAGTATATGCCTTGGTGTCTCCTTCACTTCATAAATAGGGACACATCAAAGATTTTACACTGCTGTAAAATAGTTTGAATTATATTAATGTACAGTGCTCCTATATGCCTGTTTTCCTACGATTTTCAGAATATGGAACTTATTTTCATTTCTGAGTATCTTAAAGGACTTAGCACCCCTTCATTTTTAGTAATCTTCTTTGCATTTGCTATGGACTATGTTCCTCCTAATAAAACAAAATATTCAGACTCCCATTTTACAAGCTTTTAAAAGAACACCAGACTCCAGTGACTTGGTAAAATCTCTTTTCTACCAAAGCTTAAAAAAAAAAAAGAGTAGATAACTTGGGAATGTGTGGCATTCTTACTTGCCTTGAAAGCCTTTGATTTGACAGTATTTGCAACCACGCTTTGTACGCAGTTGTTCAAGACAAGCAGTAACTGGGCTTGCTTATCTTGGGTTATGCAGCTCTTCGGTGGGAATAATCCTCTTTATGTACAATCTTAAGATATTTCTTTAGCAAAATGTGCCTTTACTCCTATTGTTTAATTGCACTCAGAAAGCTAAGTAACTCTGACAGTTCTTCCATAACAGTGGCGGGAATGGTATAATTTAAATTTAATTGTAATGTTTTCCTGGTGTTTGTGTTTGTGAGAAAGATCTTTAACTGGGCCTGAAGGGAGAACATTTTGTTGGTGTAGCATTATTACTTGTAATATCAGAGTTTCACTTTTTTACTTCAAATTCATTTAAGTCTAATCTACTTATAGCTTTGCAAGTCTTTAAGATGACCTTGGAGAATTCTGAATCAGGCCCTCAAATGCTTCAAATTAACTGGAAATACAATATCAAACAAAGAGACACAGCAGAAAGCTAGCCAGAAAATTCTACAAAATATAATGACTACATGACATTGAAAGTATATTTTCTATTTTCAAAAATCTGTTTAAGCCATTTCTAAAATCTTTAGAAATGTTTTCTACAAACTAGAATGAGTAATTTCAAAATATGGGAGTTGTTGATTATTTTCACAGAGAGATTTCCTCAAGTCCTATGTTTCGTAAGTCAGTAAAAATAAAAAGATTGAGGTTAGCTGATTACACTTATATTTTTTATTCTGCATGTAGAAACCTGCTACAATCAAACAGGCTTTATTTTTATAACAAAAAATGGAACAAGGTTTTGAGCTAAGGAAATGTTTTTTCTATGCATCAGCAGAAATAACAAACAGAGAAACAGCTTAAATATCAGTGTTGGATCATAAGACCCTTCTCATGTTAGTCTGCGCAGCTGAACTGTATGATAGCAGCTTGTTAGGCTATAGGTTTTTATTGAAATGCCTATTGAGTAAAACATAATTCATGCTGCTGTTCACCCTTAAAACAGGAAATAATATACCCATTTAACTTAATCACAATTTATATTACATGTGCATATTTCTAAACAAGTGCTGTAGATGGAGAGTTTGGTAGCAATAATATTTATGAATTACACTTTTAGTTAGCAAAGGAAAATGTGTGACCTCTTACATTTTGTTTGACATTTGAATTTGGTATCCCGTATATGTGACATGGGTGATGGATGCTTATTAACACAGTGTATAAACAGGAAATGCTTCTAAGCTGACCATTTATTAGCGCAGTATGTGTTCAAACTAAAATTTGAATTTTAGCTGCGGTATTCTTCTCCGACGACTGCAGAGCTGAAATATAAGGCGGGTTTCTTTTTTTCTTCCTTGCTTTCCTGGACAAAATGGACAGATTTAACAGAGTATAATTTTTATATCTAAATCAGTTGTCCATATGGAGCCTGAGTAAATATATGAACACAAAGGCTTTCCTATGAATCGTACAAAAATAACGTTATAGGAAATGTAACCAGTGGAAGGATTTTGTAGAATTCATAGTGAATTTTCCTGGGTTAAATAAATAAATATATGCGCCCACATAGCCCTTCACATCCTGACGTATGCAACAAGCCATTTCCCCCTTTACTTCATTACTGCAGAAATGCAGGAAAGAAGTATCATTGACTTCACCAGAGCTTTGACAGCCGATCCACTTTTGATCTATCCTTGGCAGGACTGGAGACATAATAATTTTTCATTCACATTTAATTGTTTTTTTTAAAAAAAAAACCCTTAAATTCCTGACAAATATCTGAAAAGCTATTTCAGTGAAAGTTTCAACACTTCATCTTATCAAAGCAAAAGTGAAACTTTCCATGTATTTAGAAGGATTCTTCCAGCAGAGAACAAGAATATAGTTTTTCTAAAAAGCAACCCCTCCTTTCCAATTTTCCTCATGATTTACTAGGGAAAACATAGAATAATACAGAGAATCTGTTTCCTTTTCTGTATCACATTTAAAGCCAGACCTCAGGAGACAGAACATGAATCTGTTTTTCCTAAGCAGAGGCTTAATATTCCGAAGCATTTGGATAAAAATTATTTGTTTAACAAAAGAACTGTGATGACCCGGTGAAGTATCTCAAAGGGAAGATTTTATTTTAAATATCTGTGTCCAAAGAGTTCTACTGTATTGTACAGTGTAGGTCAATGAAATTATTCTCTATTTAAAAAGTCAGTAGAGAACCTCCGTCTAGCTATTATAAGTAGCAGGTATAAGACCATCTTGACTGTTACTATTAATATTAAATACCTTTACTAAATACACAGCTTTCCACATTTCAGGACCCAATCACAGGAAGGTTAGCAACCTGGAAATTGAAACTGGCAGATCTTTAATCTAACATTCTGCTTTTCAGTGGAAAAAAGTAACGTCTTTATAGATGAGAGTCAAAGGTTAAATTTAGTTTGTATCAAATTACAAAAATATGCTTTTGGTGAGGTTAGATTCTCATGCTCAGAGCAATTCGAACTGTAATGAAAGCAAACATTGAAAGAGATAATCCCATTAAAGATGAACTATTCACTTTAACCTCAAATATTTGGTAACTAAAATAAAACCATCCTAGTAGGAGGATGAAGTTCAGCTCTTAAGGGAAACTGGAACTCAGTGTTATACCTCAGACTGCACGAGAAAAAAAAGAGCACTCATGTTTCTAAAAGAAACCTTATTTTGGGGAAACAAATTAATTCACGTTGTCCTCTTGAGGTCTGCACAAAACAGTGGTGACCCTTTTAGTAGCGTGTGCTTGTACACTGCAGGGTAAATCAAGCTTTTCTCCAAACAGCAGCTCTTCCAGAAATACTGAAACCCACGCGGTACTGTCGTACAGTGAGAAGTCAAGAGCAGGGGGATGAATGTCCGCAGCTGCGAGCTGGCTCAGACTCACATGTAACATCCCATAGCCAAGGTCTGTGCCTGCTCTTCCTCCCTGCCTTCCAACACCAGCAACATTAGGATGTCTTTCTTTCATGTCAGTTCCCTCAGCCATGCATCTGGTTTCTGAGAGGGAACTAATTCTGCTAAAAACCCCAAGTCTGAGCTCAGAATAAAATCTCAAATAAACCTGATTTCAGTTGTCCCAGTCTGTCCCCCCGCAGCCTGGCACAAAGAGGGAGTGTAGTGGGTCTACTTACCTGGGGCTTGGTCAATGGAGGTCCTGGTGGTTTAGAACTATGCGCTTTTCTGAACAAAACGGGGAGCAAGAAATATTTTTAAAGCCCCATTGCGAAAGTATTGAGCTCTTTCATATAGTATGACAAAGCTTTTGGCTTTCAAGAAATACCAAAAAGCGTCTTTAATCCCTGAACTTCTGATACCCCAATGAAAACTCACCCCTAAATGCAGCCACAGCCAGAGTCTTTCTTCATTCCCAGAGGCCTGGATGCCGATTTAAAGAATTTGGGAAGAGTCTCATATTCTTCCCTTTTACAACTTAAAATAGACTGAAGAGATTTTTTTTTAAAGCTAAAAAAAAAAAGAAAGAAAAAAACCAAACATAGACTGATATTTCTTTTTTATGCCAAGTTTCAGCCTGGAGAAAATTTTATGGCTGAGTTCTAATCCACCCCAAACCCTGGTTTATAACAGAAATGCTGACACAATGATAACTATAGCGTTACAAATGCTGGCGCTATGATATTTATTGCTCCCTAGTGCCAGCAGGGGTTAATCCTTATTAAATGCATTCATTTTCTGGCCTTGTGGAGAACAGATCATTTAGTGATCAGGCAGAGTATGGGTCCCTGGTAGCGTTAATGGAAGATATCACACAAGACATAGTAAGTGAGGAGTCTTTAAGGGGGCTACTGTAGGTGTTTCTGAGGATTAAGTGGCCTTCTCTGGGGGCTTGACTTCAAATCCGGAGTGTCTATATCCAAGAAGTGTCTTTGCTGCAACAGAGCAGCACACACTGAGAAGAACTTTGTTCTTCTTTTCAGCTTCAAGGAAGAGTATGAAAGGAAACATGAGATTTTCATGTATTTCCACAATGAGCAGTGGAACATATCCCACAGATTAGGAATTATCAATGTCTCTCACACCTGGATATCCAAAATCCTCTTCTACATTGAACTGTCCCCGTTAACAGGGTTGGAAGAGCAGAGGAATATGAAGATCCTTGTTAAATATCTACAAGCTGATCCTGCTATTATTTACCAGAGAAAGTGAAACTTACCGTTTAATTGCATTCAAATGTTTTTCACATCTCCTCCTCATAAACATTTAGTTTTAGCAACAAGGGGAACCGAAAATCTCACAAAAATTTCTCCATGGAGCTGTGTGGGATGATGGATAGTTTTTTTCCAGAGATTCACACACCGACTTGGTGCTTGCTGCATTTGTATAAGCTGGACAAACATGAAGGAAAGTTGCAGATTTGGTTTAGAAAAGAGTAGGATACAGTGGGCATTTTAGCATTTTGCTCTTGCTCTGGGCTCTCCAGTACGAGCAAGAAATCACCTGCCAAGCTTTCAGCCTTAGAAGTCAGTCTGCAGACTTTAAGTAAAAGGGGGTTGCTTGCTACGAAAAAAAATCTCAGGACAAAAGGAGTGAGCATGCGTGCAAAGTTCATGATGAGTTCAGTGAATGATCATATTTTCCCCACAATAATAAATACTTCTATAATTTATAAATGCCTTGAAAGGCTGAGATATGTGGGGGATGCAGAATCAAAGTGTCTTGACAGGAGAGAGACAAAGGAATGAGCCAGAGAGTGAACTGACTACTAAAATTCCTCATCTCTGATTTGTTTCTTTTAGAACTTGTCCCCAGAGAAAAAGCTGCACTTTCTAGAGAGGCTTAAAAAATAAAAAGAAATCCTCTGGGCTTGTGAACAGCCAAGGAGAATTTAAAACACCTTCAATGTGAGCACAGAGCCAAAGAACAATAGTCAAGATTTTCTCCTATTTAATAATTGTTTTTTAAAATATGAGCAATCAGACAGAGGAAAAAGTGAGGCTTTTTATAAAAAGATTAAAATCAGAGATATGTTTTCTTCATTTCAAGGCAATGTTCTGCCTTGCTACATGGAAGCTCTCTAGTAAAAAAGAAGCAAAGTAATTTTCATCAGAGCAACTTAAAACAAAACCAAGTGTTCAAGAGAACAGAAAACCATGTCTTCAGTGTTGGGAAAAACATTTTTTCATTAAAAAGTCATTTTGAAAGAAAAGGGGTTAATGTACATTCCCTTGATATTCAGAGGAACTGGAAATGAAAAGAAAAATAGCTTTATTTTTGTTTAAAATTTCCACAGGGCAAAATACAATGTCATGACCTCCTCTAACAGACAGAAACTAGAAAAACACTCATGCGAAGAAAACAGCCACTGGAATATTCAGAAAGGTGCCTTTAACAAGGAGGCAGGAAAGACTTGTTTCCATTTGTCCTTCTGTCAGGTACAAAGTTTTTGCATTGTACTATGGACTCCAGGGAAGCAGGCCAGACCAAGCACAGGACTGCAAGGTCCTGGGCATCCCCAAAGCCTACTGAATTTTAATGGGAGCTGGGAGGGGTGAGTGCACGGCAGAACTAGTTAAAATCAACGGGATGGAGCTGTGGAAGGACAGGCAGAGTCCGATGTTGCTGCTTTGCGTCTGGCCTGTCCACAGCACCATCCAAAGGAAAAGACGGTTTCAGCAAAGATGGGCACCATGCAGTGGACTCGAGTTTGGTAGTCTGCCTGCAGGAGTTCATGAAACTTCTGGCACAGAGAAATTATTAAAAGGAGAAAAGAACAATATGAAATCCCATTGAAATATTTGCAGGGATGCCAAGAGCTTTCATGGCTTTCTCTGCAGAATGAAGGGGAAAATTCAGACGTTTGTTCCTTACTTCTAGGGTTTCTTAGCCTCACTTGGCCGCTAATTTTTCTCTGCCTTCAGTTTGAAGAAGGATTGAGCTCTACAACTGGAAGAAATGTTTTCTCACCCATTAGCCATTTGACAAACAGATAGACTCTCACAGAAATCAAACACAGCCTCTTATTATCTGCCCCACCAGCATAGACTGGTCCAACACAGCTTTGTACATCTTTGAAGTTAGCAGCGTAAGTGAGCCAGGTCTTTTTATAAGGTTGCATGTGAAATTGTCAGAAGAATGAAACCATTTGCAGATGGTGGAGTGATAAAGATGGTACAGTATCTCACTTGTATTTGCCCCTCATTTCCTTGGGAAGAGAAGAAAAGGAAAAGGGAAGGGGGGGCAAAAAAAGCAGTGGAAGGAAAGAGAAACTCCAACAAATGAAATTCTTTTGACAACGCAGTGTTGAAGGAGTAAGTGAGATTTCTGGCAAAACCACTAGGACTCTGAAGACAAGCTGACTGCTGCAATATTTATTACTTTGCTTTCATGAAACCTCTGACATCAAGGACTTTCTTAGTGACTGATTTTTGTCAGAATAATGCTGCAGGAACTGGAAGTGACAGATGATTTTTTTGGACATGAAGCCTGTGCATAATGGCATGAGAAAGAGGACATAAAAAAGTCTGCCTTGAAGCAGCTTAATGTGGCCCTGGAGAACAGAGCTGTTATCACTGCTTACTGATGTAGTCACAGCAAGAGAAACTGTTACCAAAAAATGGTTCCTGAAGTCAGACTGTTCAGCATGAGGAAGATTTTCTATGAGTTGCGCTCCCTTATCACAGCCTCGTGGAGGTTGGGACTGGCAGGAGGAAATGGAGCTGAGGAATGTACCTCCAGAAATGAAACAGAAATTGGCTTTATTGTGTCAGGTCTATCCCTGTATTGCAATACCACAAGACGACATGCAGCAACAATAAATGTGTTGAGCTTGATGCACATTGCTGGGGCTTGTGACAACCGCTGATGCAGAACGCAATATCCCTGTGCTTAGTCTTCTGTATTTCTGAGTGCAGGGCGTGGAGGGTAAAAGGACACTGTGATGTGCCTACTGTGTGGTGACTGCAGCTCTTCACAGAAACACAAAACTTCTAGAAAAATTGTTTCCAGACGAGCCATAGTATCATGTAAGCTTTTGTGCAGCCAACTTGTCAAATGGTAGTTAGTGCCTAATTACTACAGAGCATCTAGGATTATGTGAATATAGAAAAGTTGGGGAATAATTTAAGAGGTAGTCTAGAGTAGTGGAGGATATTTAAAGTATGTAAATGATTAAAATAATAACCACCCTTTTCTCAAGTCCATAGGCCTTTGAGATGGCAGTCTTGGAAAAACCTGCAGATCAGTCTTTGGCTTAGGGGAGATACCTGTTCTGCTTTTCTTCCCATCAAAAGGTTCCAGTTGAAAATCAGCGACAGAGTTACAGTGCTCTGCAGCAGAACTGCTATTTTTAAACCTAGAGGCCAGTGTGGCAGCAAGATACCATAATCTTCTCTGGATATCTCAGTACATTTCTCTGTGCTGTACAAACACACCTTTATGCTTTGATTGCACCTCATGCAGTGTAATCAAGCTTGCTTTCAGTGGCAGTATTGTGAGGTGTGTAGTTGGTGTTTATATATTTTGGTGGAAAAAAGGCAAAATCTCTTCAGACCCCAAACTATGTATTTATTAAAACCAGATTTTGTTTTGACTTACCTAATATTGCCTGTACATTGAGATGTGGGCTTTAGTCAAGGCATAAATCTGCCTGAATAAAAAACAAAACAAAATGCTTTATATTTACTTACATTGTAGGTGTAGAAGAATACCTTCCTGAATGGTAAATACGACTCTTACGTGCATAGGGAATTACTATCGCTATCGGCAATAGATTACTCTGGAATGTGCTGCAACTCCTTTTGTCTTTTTTGTTACATAGAAAAGGAAAAATAAGCAAGTACTAACTCTTGAAACATCTGTATCTGTGAGGCATTTAGTGGGAATTTATAATTCATACATTCTCAAAGAATGTGACAGGATTTCCAAGTACTGAAATGGCAGACACTCAGAGATGCTGTAAATTAACCCACACGTGAAACCGCCGACTCTGTCATTTCTGTTCATTCACTCATTTCAGTTGAATTGACAAGGCAGGATTTCTCCCTGGATCTTGGTGCGTTACACACACCTGTCAGGCAGAAGCTTCAAGCCAGCCCTGGGGGAACATCTTTAAAAGACACTTCTGCAATACCAATGAACTCTCCATCCATTTGCAGTCTGCTTCTTTAGAAGAATCATTGACTTAAGAACACACTGACCGAACCACTGCAATTTTCACAGAGCATCCTCTAGGGCAGAGTATGATAATATCTAGGTTTGGACCTGTACCTCTTCTTGCACAGCCACAAGTGAGGGTAGATCTCATCAGAAGTCAAAGGGCACTACCCCGTTACAAAAGTGGTGTGAGGAGAGGGCAGGGTCCCCTTGCCAGGCAGCGGCTGGTGTGTTTGCACCAGTACGTTGGCCTGAGGGAAGCGGTAAGCGTGCTTCTGAAGGAAGACTGCCTTTCGGTTATATGAAGCTCCAAGTCACTAAGATGTTACAGTAACTCTTCTGAGTGTTGCAGATAATCTCCCAGACAATATTGCAATATTCTGGCCCCATTACTTGGCTAAGACCTGGGCATACACAGCGCAGCCGTGAGTCCTGCTCCCCAGGGCTGCTGTGAACAGCCTGCAGGTCGCTCCCAGCACCTGGTCCTCTGACTTCTTTCTCCCAAAGACCCCTCTAGTGTCTGGCAACGTTTCAGATGTGAACTTGTCTAACCCACATGTCTAACCTACTTGTCTAACCTACAACAGGGGATACAGCAGGCTTTCGGGGACTCCATTTTGTCACTGCTGCTCTGAGCCAGGCTGGCTTCTCCTGGGCATGGGGGTGAGTACCAAGGGCACAGGGGGCTCCTGTAACAGGCTGGCATGTTCAGCTGGGTCCAGGGGACACCCCCTCCCCTCCTCCGGAGGTGTGGAGTCACTGGGTCTGCACATGTACCTCTCTAAATCCTGTCTGCCTGTTCAGGAATGTGGATACCAGCTCAGCCATGGGCTAATAAAGCAGACGAAGTGTTGCCCTGCGCTTCAGAAAGAACATCTTAACCCCAGCAGGACTCTACTGACTGCTTTTATGCAGAACCTCTTGTTTGCTTTGTACAAGATGGAAGGATTCAGCTGACAGTTTAAACTGGGCTAAAATGTGTCACTGAATTTTTTTTCTTTTTTATTGTATTTTTGCAGTGTATGCTGGCTCATAAATTTACGAACTATTTTTAAAGGACTCCTTACAAAAATAAGCATATTTGGGCGGTTTAAATTTGTCCTTAGTAAGTGGAAAGATTTACTAAAACAGGCCTGATGTGATGACTTGGGAGGGATTATTCACTATTGATGCCAATATATTCCAGACAGCCTGAAGAATTAAGCACTCTGGGTGTTGAAAGCAATCTGAATATCACCTAAAATGTGTGCTGAACGGAGCTCTTGTCTGCAAGGGGTGAGACTGTCAGGAATCCAGTGCAAGTCAAGGGACTGCATGGCGGGTGAAGGCAGGTAAGACCTAACTTTGCATTTTTATGTGATCTTTTCAGATGGCGATGTAGTCAAGCTCTGCAAAGAAGTCTGTCCGATAAAGCTGTGAGGCAAAGCACAGCTTTGATAAATGGTGTGCGTCACAATTGCATTCCTACCAAGTGCTGCTGTCACTCACTAAGCAAATTTATCGTATTTTATTCTGAAGTGCATTGGATTCCAGGTGTTAGGAATTTTCCCCTGACCCTTTTATCCTGCTTGTGGTTTCATTTTTCTTTAAGGAAACAGATTTAACCACTTATAAACAGAATTTGCTAACAGTATTTAATGATGGTCTCTCAGATGGGAAAGGAATCCCAAGGAATTGCAGACAATTCCAATGGATCGGTGCATGCAGGTAGCACTGGCATAAGTTAAAGCAGAGTCCTGGCAGGACGGTACATCCTGTGGAAGGGCTTTCCAGTGTGATTATTCAGGCAGTGATGTATTGAGAAACAGTCAAAGGGAATGCCAGGAGTTATTCCCCAGGATGAAGTATAGCCAAAGCTAGAGTTGGTGTAGGATGCTTTTTTGTAAAACAGGCAGGCTCAATTCCATTTGATGTATCTGCTTGTGTAAGTCTGAGTGCTCTGCAGAAGGCAGAGGTGTCAACTTATACCATGTCCATGTCCTGCCTCTGATCAATTTTCCTAAGCGAGTATTTTTCCAGATCACAGTCCATGGACTGCTGGCGAGCAGCACGAAGCTTACTGTCCAGTAGTGCTGGCTTTCTTCCTCATGTTCACCTGTTATAATGTAATACAGACTGTTAAATACCTGTTTAAAGGTGAGCTTGATATATTATTTCTGCTGTAATAGCTACAAGGATGTTATATTACTGTGAATGGAAAGAGAAAATGCTTATTTAAATGCAAGTGGATAGACTCATCCAATGACAGAGCCTTGAAAATCCTTTTTAGACCTAGTGTGGATACTAATTTATTTCATTTATGTTGGAAATAATTCCGTACATACCCAATTCTTTGTCTATGCATGAGCTTGTGTAGGTTTCCTGTCACTCTCTTTGGTCAAGTGGCATTGCCATTCCAGACCACGCATGACCCTCACCATCAGAGCAATGACACAAATCACACTGACCATTCAGTTTATCCAACTTGTGCTAAAGTCATTATCAAAAATTACCGACATTTTGTTGGCAGTGTAAAGGTGCATGGATTCACTTCTTTTTACTAAAGTCATTTGCATGTTTTACTAATGAGCAGGTGAAAGCTTTCACTTCAGGAAGATATTGCAATGGCAGAAACTGGACTTGGAAGATGACAAAAATATTTGTATTCCATTAAATGAGTGGATCATAATAGGGGGCAGAAATGTGAGTTGGAGCATTACTTGGACTTATGACCAAGGCCACTCCAGTTGACTGCACCATGAACAAGCTACATGACAAGGCTGGGGTATCAAACATTTCCAAAAGTGCTGCTAGTGGCATTGTTCCTTTTTTATTTTCTTAACTACAGAAATCAGCAAGTCTGAAATGTGCCAGCCTGAGGTCCAGGTCTTTCTGTGATCTGTAGAAGGTTGTTTGCTAAGAAGACTGTAGAAAGTTCCACTTGGCGTGTCCTCTTGTATGACATAGCTGGTGATCAAAGCACAAATTCCAAATCTATTTTTACATCTTTCCTTCCACAGTTATAAAAAGTAAGAACAGCATGAGGTGCTAGAGGTCTTATCCCAGGAAAGAAGTTCTTTATACCAAAACCATGGATTTTTTTGAAAAAAAATTTTCTTGTTCTTGTTGCTAGTGTGTTTGTGAGGAGTAATTCAAAGATGTCTTGACTACAATGAATAAGAGCTAACTGCAAGATAAACACTCTGACATAATTTTTTTAATTTCTATTTTTCTCCATCAAATAGTCACCTTTGAAATCAAGGCCTGGAAAGTTTCAGCTAGGGAAATGGTGCCAATTCCAAGTTTGGAATCTCACTTCTGCTATACAAACAGTTCCCCCTGTTCAAAGTTAGGGGCTTGCTTGGGCTTCCCTACAGCTAAACACTAGAAGGAAAGTTGGGATTCAGATGTCCGTTTGGATCACACACCATCATTTTCATCACTATACAGCATACAAGGATGTCAAGATCCCAATTTACAGTCTGGAGGGAAGGTAGAGCTGACATAATTTTATGCTAATCTCCCATTGCCAGTGTTCCCCATTGGCGATGCAGCCTCATGGTGCGTGGTGGAAGACAGTCAGCCAGGGTCAGGAACTTTGTCCCCGCCTTTGGGAACTAAATGCTTCAGTGGAAGCTGGATCTGGCCATAATCCTTGCATCTTCCTCTCTCTCCTTCTCTTACGATCATTAAAAATCTTTATTAGATTTGCTTACCAGCCAAATTACTTCATTCTACATTATTTCTTCATAAGAAGTTATTCTGGTTAGAAGATCTGATTCACATTTGTTCACTACGTAAAGCATCTCAAAAGGGAAGTAAATTGTACAGCTATTTTAAAGTCCCTGGTGGCAAGAGACAATCAGCCTCTTCCCTCTGCCCCAGCCCTTAGGTATTCCTGCAACCACTTCATTGCAGGAAAATGAATTAGCTAGATCCATATGAAGCAATTCTAGTGGGGAAAACCACACTCAGGTGAAACATACATTTTAGCCTTTTGGAAATAGTTTCAACTTTCAAGATAACTATTCCTTTGAGAGGCTCTAACTATAAATCCCAAAGTGCCCGCAAGCAGTTGGGTAGAAGCCAAAAATGCCAAGTCAGAGGAAAATAATTGTTTTCAAATGGTGACAAACCTGCAAGGTCGGCAGAGAACAGAGGAACTGTGTTGCTGAATGGAGATAGCCATGTAACTCAGGACGGTGAGTTTTGTACACTAAACAGAGCCTAACATCTCCACAGGGTGTTTCGCCGCTGCAAATGCAAAAGGGAACTGGTCTGCACTGGTCTAACTCACGGGGCAGAAATGATATTGAAAGAGAATCTAAAGACATCGAGTTTAGACAGTGTGCACTGCTAATGCTTTGGCTTGTTCTGTTTTTGTTTCCCAGAGGTGAAGAAATGACAGGTTTTGTATTTTTTAAATTATTGCAATGAAAATTATTTGACAGCTTTGTCTAGCGATTTCTGTGTCATTATGCAACGTTGTTTGAAATTGTGCAAGGCAATACTATAATTATACAGTCAAGCATGTCTAAGGATGAACGATACTTTGAGCGGAGGCTGGGAGTTTGCCACTGGTGATGGTCTGGATTCTTCTGTACCCTGGACAGATGCCTACGCAGCGTGGGAACACGCTGCGAGGGGTGCCGAAGCTTCAGGAACAGCATTGCTTTTGAAACTGCAGTTGCAAGTCATGTGGAATCAGCTTGAGGGAGCCTGGTGATTACTTTCTAAGGATATCTACATATAAAAAAAGTCTGCCTGGTGGTATAAATCAGCATAGCTCTGCTGACTGCAGCATAGCTGCATCCATCTACTCCAGCTGAGGATCTGGACAAAAGTACTTAGGCAACACAGAGGACTGAAAACTACCAGAACACCTTTAAAGCTAATGGGCCAGCAACCAAGAGAGGCATTCAGCTGTGTGGAGTAGACTTCTTTCATCTGTGGTAGTTAAAGCAGAAAAGTGAACTTTAGATTCTCACAATTTTACTGCATCTGTTAAAGCAGTATTGGCTTTCAACAATGAAATGAGTATTCAGGCCAAGTGTCTCTGCAGAATTTCGGGCACTCCATGAACGGATAAAATTTCAATTGCAGAAACAAGAGAAAGTACCAGACACAAATGCACCACGTATTACATTTAAGGAAAGACAGTGAAGCGGGCAGGTTATACCGTGGGAATAGGCAGCAGCTGGCGGCTGACCCTGGTGTTATGACTAAGTCACCAACGAGGCCACAAAAAATTAAGAAAATTAGTAAGTAAGGGCAGCCTGCCTTTAAGAAATCCAGAAGGGCTGGTCTGCGGGCTAGCAGCAGGGAACTGCTAAGATCTGGGCTTGGGCTCCAAGCTGGGTCCCTTGTTCCCAGGCAGACGGAGTTGGCAACAGCCCGTATCGCTCTCCGGTGGCCCCTCGGGCCAGAAAGAGGAGGTAGCCTCTTGGCAGCCCAGCGAGGGAACGGCAGCCAGCTCCCCTTGCCAGAAATCAGGTTGCTACATTGGCGGCGAGAAAAAGGCGAAAGCGGGGCCCCTTCGATGCGGCGGGCAACGGGGCTCGCAAGGAGAAGCACGGAAAAGACCTGCGACCGTGCCGTTGGGATATGCGGTTCGAAAAGCCCAGGCCAGGTGGGACTCACCAGTCAGACGCCTGCACCGTCCTTCGGTGAGCGGTCCCGGGGGGCCAGGCGCTGCCGGGCTGTCCTGGCCGGCTGGCTGGCGTGCGGCAGAGCCGGGTGCTGGCGCGGCCTCGGAAGTGACTCACTCTCCCACCTGGCCAAAACTCTTTGGGGCGCAGCGTGGAGATTTCCTGAAGACATCTGTGCTTCAGCAGCTCCTGCGTCTGGAACGGGCTGCGGCTCTGGTTTCCCCATGCACGGGACTCTCTGCATATGGCTTTTCTCTTTCCACTGCTGTTCTGGACAGGCCTCCCGCTCATCCTTTCACTTCATTAAAAGGGCCTCGGCCCCTCCTCCAACATCTTAAAAGAGTGCTGGGAAAGTCAGCAGTGACAGGAGTGACAGGCAGAACTGGAGTAACTACTGCACCCTTTTACTTAAAGCCCCTGCAATTACCTTCTTTCTAGGTGGGAATCTCTCCCAGTGATTATCTGGCTCTTCTGATTTTCATCAGCTGGAGAGCTGCATCTCTGGGATTATCCTCTCAGCATCCTTGCCTACCCCTTAATGTCACAGGCTTTGGCCAGTTAGTCCAGTTATAGCTTCTCTCAATTCCAGCCTCATCCTCCTGCAAGTGTAACTCACAAATAAAGCGAAGTGGGAGTTGCCATGTTAATGTGCTTTCCTCGAGCCCTCAGGGAAAGGTCTTGAACATGATTTCTTCCGCTTGGATGGAAAGAGGAATTTCTGTTAGAGCCTCCATGAAATTACAGTCTTCTTTTTTTATGAAATGTAAAACAAAGTAAATATTACCTTAGAGTCTCTTATTCGTGTTGCAATAAAATGAGACACTTCCTTGGAAATAAGTTTTAAGACACGAGTCTTGTAATGTTCATATTTATTGGAGTGGAGTTCACAGCTGACCCGGGGTCTGGAGGGTTTGGAAGCAATAGTCTATGTGAACTTCCAATTCTTTCTCTCCTTCTCCAGCACATGAGGTGCAAAACTGGTCAGTTATTCAGAGACTTCCCCACCCTTCACAAGCTCATGTGCTCATATATCTCTCATGGTACATAAAGAATGACATATTGCAGTGAATCTGCTGAGAATAGCTTGTAAAATACATCATTATATGAATCAGCCTCATTAGAAGTCTCCTTCTCTCATGATTTAAAACAGACACAGTACTTGCAGGAGTGGAAACCAGTGTGATTTTTTTTTCTCTCCTGCTGGCATGTTGTGCTTAACCAAATGTTGAAACAGAAGAAAATAATTCTCTGAACTCAAGGCCAGAAGTAGAAAGCAAGTACTGCGTTACCCTGATGCCTCTTTGGCATAATTAAGGTCTTGGGTGTTTCCGTGGATATATGACTTTCCAGCTTCATTAATAAAATATTATGTTGCTCTTCTAAACAGCACAAAGCTGCATTCTTTGCATACTCCAAATCCCCCTGACTCAGGACCCTATAACACCTCACATTCAGCATCCTTAGCCATTCCAGGCTTTTCTCCCACAGCTGCTGCTGTGTTTATGAAGGGGATTATACGACATGGTGCCTGTGATAGCAGGAGACAAGGCTTGGCGACCCAGGAGGCCTCTCTCAGTCCTATTTTATGCAAGGACTGGTGCACCAGGTGCCACGGCTGCGTGACTCAGACCTTGTTCAAATCGCTTGTATGCCGGTGCAACCACTTGCCAATGAACTCAATGAAGTTAGTGTTTTACCTTAGACAAGACTATGGCAGATGCAATCCAAATGGCACACCTCGGATTGCAGCACCTCTGAGCTGGTGGCCATGTCATGCAGGACTCGTGGTAGAAAAGGGATGGCTCTTTGCTCCAAGGCAATGAAATAAACTCTTTCACTCCCGTTTGCTCGCGGCATATTGTAGAGCTCGCTGACAAACTGCAGGTACAGCAAATATTTCTTGTTTCTCTCTTGTCACTTTAGCATCAGTGA
This sequence comes from Astur gentilis, assembly GCF_929443795.1. Classification (NCBI taxonomy): domain Eukaryota; kingdom Metazoa; phylum Chordata; class Aves; order Accipitriformes; family Accipitridae; genus Astur; species Astur gentilis. The sequence goes on along the minus strand of NC_064905.1, from coordinate 19,338,084 downwards.
ATGTAGTATTTCTTGCTGTTATTTCTTTTAAACCTTGCCAACACACCCCCTCCACACCATGTTTTGGCTTATAAGCCTCTGGCTGTACTCTTCTGAATCACACTGATTTTTTTAATTAACTGTGATATGTACAATTACTGAGCTATCCTGGGTTGTTCTGGTCTCCTAATCCTTCCAACTATGTAACCCATGATGTCTCCCTGGTTTGCTCTGCCTTGTGTCTTGTCACCAAAGAGACTTGTTGGCTGAACACTGCGGTATGTTTCTGTCTCCCACCTAAGATTTTGGGCCGTGGACATCACCGGGAGCCTTGTCACAATCAAGACATCGTGCCTTTGCAGGCAAGCTGTATTTATCTTGAGTTGCTTTACTAGACTCCGCTTTGCCCTTTGAAGAAGTAGGTCAGAACGTGCAATCTGGATGAGTTTTACCCACAGAGGTGATAAGCAGCTTCTGCTCGGCTCACGTAGACTCCACAGAAAACACCACAGTCTCTGCTTGTACCCACAGGCTTTATACATTGCCCTTATATCCTAGAGTATCCTCGGGCTGCTCTTGAACTTGCAGTGCCTTCAGTGGCTGAAAGCACAACCATGTTAGTCCCCCTGGGTGTATCTGTAGTCTGGCTTTCGATACCAGCTTTAGTTGGACATAATGGCCTGCTTGGATGGTCAGAGGCTGCACTAAATAAGCCACAGAGTGCCAGGGGCTGGGAGTCCTGCAGCTGCACTGGGGATGGAAGGTCTTTAGTCTCTCCTGTGCTCTGGACATCTGCTATTTTTTTGTCAGTAGCAAATACAAATCCCTGATTTTCTTTCTGCCATAGTTCGGCTGTTCTAGCTAGCAATCAATGGATGGTGCCAAGGATTCGGCGTGGTCTGAAGATGAAGAAGTATTTGCAAAAAAACACATACCCTTGTGCACCTACCTGCACCTTACTCAGCTGGTGGCATTTCAAGGCATAGAACAAGCAAATTTCCTCTCTGTTTCTAGACTTGATCATCCTTTCCCACGCATTTGCCTTGTTTGTCATGATTTGGAGGAATTTTTCTTAATAGCAATTTATGTAACCTTTGTATCACTGCTGGTTTTGCCACTGGCAGAAGTGGGTTTACTTCATCACTCCCTTTATTTATCAAGAACTCTTTCACAAGACCTGTTGCGTTTTAGTTGTGATTTTTGCCTCGGGACTGGGCATCCTTTGCAATGCAAATCTCGCCTCCTGCCCCTTGGATTTGATAGGGAGGATCTGGTTCCCAAAGCTGGGATTTCACAGCTGTGGTCTGACTGGCTTCCTATCAGCTCATACAAAAGAAGTGAGTGCACAGCAACAGCTAAATACCCACTTCAAACTTCAGACTTCTCAGCTGGAACAACTGTTGCGGTTTGAAGTTGTTTTGTTAACTTCTTTGGCTAATTGATAACATCTGCATCTCACCACCCTTCCTTGCGTCTCAAGCTACTTCCAAATAGATTGGATAGATAATACTGTGGCAGATCTGTTTCTGTATTAGTGATATATCGTCACGCTTTTGGAAAATTGTATGAGAACTGGGGGGCGTCTTCAAGTAATGCCTCCTTTATAAAGGTTTCTTTCACACAGTCACAGAAACAAGCCCAGAGACACCAATAAAACCTCATGCTATTTATTTGGTGTTTCTCTCGTGATCGTGTTCAGATAAAAGAATTTTTGATTTCACACTTTTTTCCTCTGTTATTCTCTACCACACTTGCTAAGTTTGAAATTTACATTTGAGCTTTAAAATATTGGAATTAGCTTTTATTTTTCCTTAGTTTTCATTTTCTTTGTATTACAATAGATGGATCAGGAACTGGTATATGTGATATTTTAGTAAATAAAATTCTTGTATTCAGGATCAGTCTTGAAGCCTGGTAATACACAGTGACACCATATAGGTCCCAAGGAGACATTATGGTTGTAATGGAAATATCATATATCTCATATCCCAGGTCTGATATATCAGCTCAGCAATAAAAAGAAACAGGATATTTGCAACTATATTTTAACAGGGATTTTGCTGTTACCATGAGAACATGGATTACTTGGAAATTTTGGTGAGAAAACTCTTTAATGGTTTCATCAATGTCTAAGCCCAGGAGATTTCAATTCTTTCACTGCTATTGAAATAGCTATTAATGCAGCAAAAATCAGAAAAGTATGAGCGTGTTTCATTGGTGTCTTACTGTACATCTCAGACTTAGGTCTCAGTACAGGTCAGATGGTCCCTTCTATCACATTTCAGGATTCCCAAGATCAGATCTGGATTATGCCTAGCGACACATGTCCACTATGAAGTCTCCACAGCTTGACATCTTTCCAGTTTTGGCTGGGGTCAGTTCCCTCCTCCACTTCGCTTTTGCTGTTGGGATGGTTAGTGCTGTTACTGAGCAAGGCCTAGAGATGTCTGCAGGCCCTGTGATGTGCAGGGAACTGACGTAAGCCAAGATTTGAAGGCTTGACGTTGCTCAGCCAGCCAGGAGAGCCTCATGAATTTCCTTGTAAAAGGAATTTCTTAGGATTCAGGGAGACTTGTGTTACATAATCCTTTGGAAACAATATTTGACACAGGATAGGGCTATCCCCTTTACGAAGTCCCCAACAGAACCTGCAAGATGCCATGAGCACTATTATTATTGCAATTCTTTTATTTTGTGCCATTTCAGCATCACTAGCATCTACAAAAGAGGTTAGATAAAATCCCAAATACAGATCTCTCATAACTTCACCTAATGCAAGCTCAACACATTTGGTCTTAATCCGAGTGCCTGGAGTGGGATGAGTTCTGCAGGGTTGTAATAAAATAAATATTATCCTGCACTGAGAATGGCTCAGTGAAAGGTTCAATGTCAGGTCAGCACAGCGAGCTCTTTAACCACGTTTTGCTAGGCACGGACCATGTCTTTACCTAAAAAATTGTCACAGCTCCATAGCGGCTAGTGGAGTGGAAGTGATTTAAATCATTCACCTCTTGCTCATTTTAAATGTTGGATTTGGTCAGCATTTGAGGAGGAAAGCTGGGCAGTGGGTACAGACCCAGCTTCCAGAAATAAAAATGTTTCCACCAAAAAATAAAATAAAAAATGAAGGAAAGACTTTCTGTGGAGATCCCTTTACCCACTCAGCCCTGCTCAAATTGGATTACTTACAGAAACAAAGGGAACAAGCAGCCTTGTTACAGCAGACTAGTCCCAGGTGGGCAAGTGTGAGCTACTTAACAATTAGCAATATAGTGAGAGCTCTTTTAATTGTTTTTTTTCAAACAAACTTGAACCACCTGTTCTGCCATTTTAATGCAGGAACCAAAGGAAACGTGAGTCACAGGTGTGTTATAAAAGGGAAGGCAGAGATGCTTAGGAAGGAAACTTGTTTCTTTGTTGCAGCGTGAGGCAGAGCTTGAAAATTCAGTGACTGAATATTTTGTGTCATTACACAGTCGGGGCAGAAATAACCTGACCATCAGAAGAATTTGCCAAGGTTAGTACTTTTCTATTCCTTTGCAATCATGTTGTCTGTCAGTATACCATAGATGAGCAAAAAAGCCCACTTCCCTGCCAGGTAATTCCAAAAGCTGTTCCTAAAGAGAATGTAGCTGTACTAAAACTTTTGGTAACTGTGTATTTATTTTTTGTCACTTTTTTTACAGCTGGGTGCTGCTGCAGAGTCAATATAGTTCCCTTTCAATTTAGCAGGAGTTGATAATGAACTCTAGAGTTAAAATTCAGCTCCTTAGGTGGTGATTCCTTAGATAAAACTGACTTACCATGTAACTTTTCTAAAGCTTAATACTTTCCTGGTTTGAGAAGTGCTTCATTTTCTACCAAACCATGCGTGTAGTTATGGAATGCTAGCTCCATTGCGCCAGCTAAAAGCATTTTTCTCATTTCCAAACTCATATCAGCCTATACAAAGATCCCAATGGTTTGACCAAGTTGACCAAGAGGACTACGAGCAGAGCTGGAAATGAACGCAGTTCTCTTTCCAGGTCTTATACTGCTGACTTATTCACTGATGCGATTCAGTCTTCAGAAAGATCAGTCATATACACCACAGATTATCTCAGCTCAAAGCAAAGGTATTGATGCACACTAGCAGACCTAGGTCAGCAAGAAAGCCATCCTGTGTTCGTAATAGAGGTGGATGAGTCTCTACACCTGGGCCTGGAAGTTTTACTGCTCATTTATATTTAGCAAATGTATTCAATGTAATCTCATACCTCTTGGTAGAATTTAGTTCTCCTTGTTTAATGAAACAGTTATTTACCGAGATATTGCAGAGGCCATTCTAGGAAGACAAGATGGCTCTCTTGGTTGGACTTACTGCAGAAATCTTAATTTGTGATGTATTTTTCAGGAGAGGATTTTTAAGGAAAGATTGATCCAAGCATGTATTGTTTGTTCACTGGCTGCCAGTAGACAGGTTGATGTGTCCTATCCTTGCAGAAGCTGGTGAAGTGAAAGTATTTCTTTATGGCCATTGCCATTTATCCTTTCATTTTGGAGCAGGGCTAATGTCTCTCCTTTTAGGGTGTGTCAGTACATTTACAAACTATGATAAGTTGCCCTGCATTGAAGGGTTTACAACCGTATGTATATTTTTTGATTTTTTTGGGACACATATAGATCATGTTAAAAACCAGAAGTCCATTGTTCAATCAATCAAGTTAATCCTGGTGCTCCTTGATAACTATAGCTATCGCATTTCAGAGTGATTTTACTGGATATTACTGGGATTACTTGTAGTAGCCACTCAGTCTAGACAGGGGTTTCTATTACAGTGAACACAGACAAAAGGGTAAGAAATATTAATGCCCAACATCCATTAACCATGCACAAACTGCATATCAGAGAGTGGATCCTGTTCACTTGGCTGTGGTTTCCCCCTCCCTTTTGTTTATCTCTCAGGAGGGCACTGGCTTTTTTTAATTAAAAAGAAGCAGGTTGTCTTAATAAAGCAGGAAAATTAAAAAAAAAAAAAGAGCTGCTTGAAAACTTTGCCATTTAAAGTTAAGGGAAGTTAGAGGTCTTTTGGTACACTGTCCCAGTATGGAAGGGTCTAAGTATTTTGGCTCAAGAGCTGTCTTCAGGATGGCTTTCTCTTGACCTTTCTGTGAGATGGGAGCAGAGTCATGGTGATCTTGCTGAAATGAACAGCTTAGAAACTTGGATCTCTGAGAATCCTGTCGTTGTGAGAAATATGGCAAAATGGTTCTCAAGACTGTCATCAGGGCTGGATAAAATTATACTACCCGTTGTTTCTGAAACAAAGCCATTTAGAATGACAAGCACTCCAGGAATGCTGCTCCTTGAATAAATGTAATGTGGCAATGACATGTAGTTCCCACCATCCCCTAGAAGACAATTCTGCTAAATTAGGACAGTTGGCCGATTAAAATTAGGCCTAGTTAACGAGGCACTGAGTGAGGTAATAATGTTAAACTCTAAAGCATTTCAGATTCTCACTTTATGCTGCTCCACATGTTCAAACTCTTAACACATGGGCAAAGATTGTATTTGCTGCCTAGACCATTTGTTGTGTCACAGATTTTATTTTGGATATGGCATATTTGAGGTTGTTGTCAAATTGCCCATCGTAACTGAAGTTTCACCAGGTCTTCCAAAGCATGTTAGGGTAACAGTAGAAGCACTTAAACACTCTACTCACATATGGCTTGCCATCCTGTATTCATTCACCCACAGACCTTGATGTCCTTTTATTCCTGACATCCTTTTGGAATCAAAAGCTAATTAGCCTGCTGTCAGGAAGGGTCTGTGGATCCTGAGGAAACAGAAGCTTTCAAACCCCTCTTTTTTTCGGGGGGGGGAGGAATTATGATTAAAAAACAAAACAAAAAAATCCCCAGTTTTATAAAAAGCTTGCAATTATTTCACGATTCCCTTAATCTCTGGGTGATGAAGCCAATTCAGCACTATATGGATACTTAAATCAAGATTTCCCTGCAAAACTTCAGCTTGGTATAGACTTCGAGAACATAATCTATGTGCCAATGCTCTCAAACCCCTTTTATATCTGACAGCTGACTTCAGTATGTTTGAACATGATGTAGTAGCACTGGGAGTCTGTGTTACTGTTGTTCTCGCAGTGTCGTGTCAGTCAATTTCTAAGGCTGGGCACTTTCCACCTCTCATCTTCCACAGCAAGTTTGCCCATGACTGGAAATCTTGTCTGTTGGTTGGCATAGCTCAGCAGTAGGTTTGGTGGCTCCTGGGTCTTCCCTCCAGGCAGAGGGGAATAAGTAATGTAGTAGGTTTTTTGTTTCTTTTTCCTGGGAGGCAAGAGTTGTGTTTATATCTCTATTTTACAAAATGGAAATGTTGCTATCATGAAGTTAAGGTCCAAGTTTATCAAACTATGCAAGTACCTAATTCTCTGGGCTATTTTAATCAACAGTTATGCTCTTAATACAGTTATAGAGCTAATAATAAGTTACTTGCATAAAACCTGTGGAGTAGGGCAATGCAGTTGAGTTCCCTCAAATTTCGGGCTTACCGAGGAACATTTTTTTCTCTTGCTGTGTACATGTTTATCTTGATCCAGCAGCTACAGGTCTGCTTGCCTTGATACACCTCCTCCCTTGAACCCTCATTCCATGATAATAAAACAGGAGTTTCTAGGGTGTTTCTCATGGCAGTGTCAGAAAGGAGAGGACAGCATAAATTCTGCCCTCATTTCCAGGAAGATCATCATGGCTGGTGGTTTCTGCATCCTTATTTTGAAAGCAAGGCTTTTCAAATAAGCCCATGGGTATAACCTTCTTCAAGCAGTTAATGGGTAGGCATAAACTATTGCTTGGAGAGCAAACCCCATTCCTCATTGGAATAAGTTTCTTTACTTTCTTGCAGGTGTGTGGATGGGATGTGGCAATTCTTGCTATTTTCTGGTGTAAGGAAGGTTAGGGTGATCCAAAGAAAGCATATGGTATGCTGTTAGGGTCTGAGAAGAACAAGATCAGACAATCTCCCTATGGAAACGTTGCCTTTTGCCAGGCGGCATAACCTGACTCTATTGAAAGAGTTGAATTATTGTTATATAGCTTTAAAAACACAGTATCAAATTATACACATAATTTGAGGCTGTTTTTAATAAGTGTTTTCTCTAGCCTGTGGTTCCCTCTAGTTTGAATGTTCTCAACTTTTTGGTCAAATAAATAACAGCCTAGAACAGTGTTTTCAGGAAAAGATGATGCTTAGCAATGGCTGGGGATTCTGTGGCTTTCACTGTCCTTCAGAGGGCTTGGGTTTTCCAAGAAAACAAAAAAAATGAAGAGCTTGGGAAGGCTTTAACTGAAACACCATCCAAGATAACTTGCAACTTTTCCTTTGATGGTGTTAGCTGGTGTGAGGGTTTTTCTTCTTTTTTTTCCCTAAATATAACTGACATTTCTGAATCCCTGTATACCTACTCCTAGTTTTTCTTTCCTTCTTTAATCTTCATACTTTCCTCTGTTTTTTTCTTCCTCCTTGTTGCTCATTCATTCTTTCATTTCTCTCTGTGTTCTTCCCACTGTTTATTCCTAATTTGCTGCTTCACTTCCCAGTTCTTCTACAGTTCAAAATTACCATGTCTTGAACTGTTCCAATCAGTCCTGGCAAAAGTCAGCTCCTTGTCAAGGCCAAATTATGCTCTTGATCTAATGTTGAGATCACATCCGATCTCAGATATGCCTAGTTTAAAAGGGACAGTGTTATAGAAAGGCTGGAGAAGAGAAGATAGCAGGGAAGCTTGCAGGAGTGTGCCATGGGAAGTCCCATGACCCTTGTTTTAGTTCAGGCTCACTTCCACAGTGCTATCAACAGCCAAAGGAGGATGAGGAGGTGTGAACATGGAAGAAACCATGCAGCAAACACCTCAAATCTTCTAGAAATGGAAGAAGAGTCTGTATGCTTTGAACTTGTAGGATGTACCAACTCAAGGCCTGGATTTTGTTGTTTGAATTTTTTAAAACCGTGGCTGGGGGTGAGGAAGTGACTGGGCCTGTAAAGGCAGTACCGGAGAGGTCCTTACCAAGGAGTATCTGAGGGGTTTTGGCTGATTCCCCCTGGCTTGTGGATGAGGTCACTGTTTTGCTGAGGAAGCTGGAAATGGAGAAGGCTTCTTCCTTGTGTCAGATCCTTTCTCTCCTGCCTGCTGGACACTTGTCGTGGTGTAACCCCAGCCAGCAACTAAGCACCACGCATCCAGTGGCATAACATAGCACTGCACCAGCTACTAGGAAGACAGTTAACTCCATCCCAGCTGAAACCAGGACAGCACCCCACAAAGCCTGGCCCTGTGGTTCCAGTGGATGACAAAAACCACCAGGAACTACTTGTAGCGATGTGGGATTAACTGTTGTGAAGGATGACTGAAGTACTGAGATTTCCTTTTTGCCTTTTCTGCCCAAATTATGCTTCTTGACAAATCCATCACTTGACTGTGCTGTGACCGCCTCTCAGTCCCTGCTTCCTGGTGGCATAGCTCAGCTTTGGACTTTTAGGAAGCAAAAATTTCTTCAGGCTTAAAGACAGTGAAGAACTGTATTGATTTATACGGCCTGAGATAACAGCCTCGGGATGTTCTTTGAGCTTTTCTGTAATTCTTTCATTACTTCCCAAATGCCTCTCAGGTTCCTGCAAACTGAGCGATCAATGGTACTATACCAATGTCATTAACTTTATATTAAACCTTTTTTCTTAAACTTTGTCAGTGTTATGGACATTTTGGAAGTTACAGACTATGGAGGAGGTAATCGTCTGTGGGAAGGGCTGGCTGATGCTATTTTATTAGCCATCTGGCTGGGAGATCTTGACTGTACTACTTCAGACACTTTTTGAAAGACTGTTGAAGACGTAGATGTTTAAATGATCGTTAATAACAGTATTCATCTCGGTGATTCTCTTGGCAAAACTCTTGCTTTCACATTAGCTTTCAATAAAGCTTTGCCATTTTAAACTTTCATTTTAAACAGAAAAATGCTTTTAGAGTTTCAGATTTAGAAGCTTTTACAGAGCTTAATAAAAATTCACTTTTTGGGCAAAGCGCAGTTGACAGCTGTATTGGTACTGGTGGTTTCTATTTAAAAACACGTTCCTTTTGTTTGCATCTTTCAGCTGCTGAGATTCTTTGTCTTGCTTCCTCTAAGTTTCTTTTACCATCTCACAGGCATCGGGGAAGGGGGCCAAATGCTTCAACGCCAGCAGAGAACTTGATTTTATTCTCTCTTGCATGACTCAGCTCTTTGTATTGATGTGGGAAGGATCTGGATGAGTACCAGAGAAGCTGGGGAGAAGTTGCTCTGTAATGCACAGAGTAGATGGGATGGTCAAACGCTCCACCGTGCTTTACAAGCTATTGTTAGATATGTAGGTAGCAGGACGGCCAAGTGCACCAGGCTTCCGTGTAGGAGAAATAGACCTTTAATCCTTACCCCTGCTCTGTGACCAACCTATGAGGTAATGGGGCAAAGTAATCCAGCATCAGTGTGTTGGGACAGAGGCGACTTGTTATTCTGAAGTTGCATATTTCCTTGAACAATAAGGTCCTATAGAGACAGTAATGACAGTGCTGTGGGAATCCCGCTAAATGCTGTTTGATTTGGACAGATAAGCAACAGCAAAACAATAACTACAGTAAGATGGACTATTCCAATACAATAATTTAGGGGAAAAAATGCGCATATGAGTTTAGTGGGTAAAAACATCTGTCTGGGGAGTCTGGGATCTGGCTCATCCTACTGTCACATTCCTGGATGTCCTTTGCTTCTAGGAAGAAGTTAGCAAAGTGAAGAAAAGGAAATAAAAAAGTTAATCCCTTGCCTAACTAGTAGCTGTATCTCTTTACCAGCTTAGCACTTCTGGGCCATATATCCATGTAGGAACCCCAGTTGTACTTCTTTTTATGTGTATTGACTTAGTGGAGTGCAAACATGTTAAAAAGTTCACTTTCTCCTTTATACGAGTCTATAAAAAAGCTCTTAAAATGGAGTCATAGGGTTTCAATGAGACAAATGAATGATCAGCCGAGACCTAACAGTCCTTTCTGATGGATTAGGTGCTTTAGTGTGAGAAATTTTAAGATGCTAATCAGCCTGGAGAGTTTTCATACCTCCAGCACTATGTAATGACACAAAATATTGTGATGCCTCCAAGTTATAATGGAATAGGCGAGGAGGATGCAGTAATAGGTATCACTCATGATATTTGATTCCAGTTAAAACTACGTTTTCAAGAGTCTCTAGGCAGCAGAGATTTCTTATGCATTTATGGGAATTTGAGTAAAACTAAACATATACACACTAGCTTGGAAATTTTCTAACAGCTATTTGGACACAGTAATGTACAGAAATAATTGTAAACACATGCACAAGTAGATCAGTGTGTTTTCAGGGTCTGCTTTTAGCAGAAATAACACATTAACATATTTTCTGAATTTTGCAAATGCACTGCAAAATTGCAGCTCAATAAACTTAACTTTTTATGTTCTTCTAAACTGATGACACCAGTATAATATCAAGATGTTTTCCAGTTGGGATTTAGGAAGCTGTAAGACATGACAGAAGTGTTCATAATAGGACATTTCAGCAAAAATTTTTACTCGCACGGAGTTGATCCAAAATCAGCTCTCCAGCAAGGAATGTATCTTTTTACAGCACTTACTGTGGAAGGGATCGAGCCCACTGCCAGAGTAGTAAAACACACATTTGCTGCAAAAGCACAGAAGCAGGTCACAGTCTACCAGAAGGAATCATTTACTGTACAGAGCTGTTACATTTTATTTCTGTACATTTGGAAATTTTGAGTTATGTCCTGTCACTTACATTTGCAGGCATGCAAGTGCTGTGTTTATATTCCATGTCGGTCACTGAGAAGAAAAAAAAAAGGCAGGATATTTCATCTATGCGCATGTTTTTCTAGGAGTGGTATTGTGGTATTGCTGTTTTGGGAGATGAAGAGCAAAACTCAAGTGTCCCTGGGATAGCTTTCTACAGGCTTCACTGAGCAGCAAAAGGACGCACCTGAGCTAGTGCTGAAATGGTTAACTAATAGCATGGGGCTAGGAAATCAGCATTCATCCCTGGCACAACTGCTTCAGGACTTGTGCCAGGAACCAGTAGCTGAATGCCTCGCTAAAAACAACAGGACAACACCATAAAATGCCTGGAGTCTTAAATGGTTAGTAGTGTGTCAAGGTGATGTGCTTGTGGTCTTTATTAAGGTGTAAGCTGAGAGACATCTCTGTTATTTATAGAAATGTGTAACCAATGCAGTTTGTGAGCATCTATGTTGTCATTACAAGAACAAAATGTTATCTGCATAATTACAAAGTTATATTCTGATAGGGATTCTTATTTAAGCCTGTTACATGCTCTAGCAAAGCAGAAAATCCCTTACTGAGCACCGTTAATAATGGAGCATTAAGAATACACTGTTTTCTTTTCTTGCTTCATATACATCTATTTATTTTTAAAACAACTGTGTTTTGGTGCTTTCTAGGATTTCTCTCCTGGGTGCCGGAGAGATCTTTTCCCCGGACCTGGCTACAAGAAGGAATGTCTCTACAACCATTACTGGTAATGTTCCCTGTGCCTTGCTGGGACCAGCCCTCTCCTTCCCACCACAGTCTGCAGCAGGGCCTGGGACAGAGATTTTGGTGGGTGATGGAGCGTGGGGAGTTTGTCAGCTCCAATGGAAGTGCATGGCCCAGGAGAGGCTGCTAACGTTCAGAGTCATCTTTCAGTAAGGATTAAACTGAACTTTCTTGCGGAGAAATTCATGATACAATGCCAGAGAACTAAACCACCTCTAATGTCCCCTCAGCAATCTTAGTAGTAGAGACCAGCGAGGTGGGTATGTCCCAAGCAGGGACTTCCACTTAGGCAGTGATGGTGAGGAACTCCTGGGAATCCTCCCTGGGGGCTGAGAGAGCTTTTTGGGCTGTGCTGGTGTGCGAGGTCCTTGCAGCTGATGGTGAGCAGCTGCTTGAGAGGCTCTTCCAGCGACATCTCATGGCCTCAGCCACCTGAGCGTGCGGAGTGCTGGGCTGCGGACCCCATCCCTGCCCTCTCCAAACCTGGGAAGTAAAGGTACAGACCTGCAAACAGCTTGAAATAACCCTTTGGAATAAAAAGGGAAGGGAAGGAGTGTGAACCTTGCAAAGGGAAGTAGGTGAGAAGGAAGGCAGGAGGGAAGGGCAGGTGGGGTGAGGGTCAGTCCTGGTAATGAAGCCTCCTGGAGGCAAGCCCGCTCCCTGGGCAGAACCTGCCTGGCTGCTCCTTCCAGTGCTGCTGCTTGTGCACACCCATGGGTTGGCAGAACAAACAGCCAGTGATGATAAAAGATGGCTGCTATCCATCAGGCTTTGCTCGTTGAGCCACTGGGTGTTTGGATCTGGGAAGGTTGTGGAACTGGTCCTCTGTTTAGTGCTGTGTGTAGCTGAGATATGGTCAGACAGCCAAGAGGGGAGCAGTCCAAGGAACCTGGTTTCCTACAGGGATTTCCACGCTGCAGAGTCCTGTATTTGGAGGATGGTTTAGCAGGCTAACCCGTACCTACTCCACTTAATGCAATTTGCTGCTAGGATGCATGGGTGTATCTCCCCATGCTGTGGGAAATGAGCTTGTCTCTCCAGTTTTAAGGCACAGCAGTAAATTAAGCAGTGGAAAAAGAATGCAGAATCAAACCCTTTCCTGGGCTGGGCACTAGCAGAACTGCGAAGTGTAACATTAGCATTATGTGGCTTTATTATGGACACGTGCATGCTTGGATTTAAAGGCCAGTGGCTAGACTGAGCAAATATTTAGTGCAGATGGGAGAAGGGAAAACATCTATTTTCTTGTGCCAGTACAAAGGATGACTAATTACACCAGGAACAGCTGCAGTGCACTTGAAACTATAGAAGAGCAGCTGATTCCTACCATGCTTCTCTAGCCAACTGGCAACACCTGAGACCTGCCAGGTAAAAACCAGGCTCTGTGCTTTGTCCAAGTCATTAGAGCTCCACTTGGAGAGAAGTGAGCTTTGCTTCACTGCTTAAAGAGTTACTCAGAAAGAAAAAAAAATACCTGGAAGAAATATCTCAGTCCAAAGTAATATTTACTTGGGTGCTTAAAACTTTGTAAAATGCCCCGAAGGTCACAAGCCATTCATCCTGCTGTGTATTTCTCTTTAAGAAGGTGCTTGTAAGTACTACTGGAACACATGTGTGATGAGGGGTTGCCATGGCAAACAGGTTTTGGCACTATTTAAGACAGAGTTTTATTGCACAGCAGAATAAATAAGCATGTTAAAGCCACATACAGTAACTTGTTGGCACATACATTAATGCTCCCAAGGGCTGCAATAACTTAAGCACCCTCCCTTTAAACATTTTTCAGCGTTTTTTCTTTTTTATTGACTACATGCATTTAGTATTAGGGCTAGGAATGTCCCATTTCCACCCCCTTTTGAAGTGAGTAATTGAGGCAAAAAAGGAGGACTGTCTAATAAATCATAAAGGGGCATTGTGCACAGACAAGAGGGGCAATTTTCCCTTTCCTAACATACATGAGGATAAGCCAGCGTGAGACCTGGCTGTGTACTAAATCCTGACTTGCTCCCTCTAGGCATAGGAGTAGATCGGCGTGTTTATATTTCTGATGGAGCCTGAATAATCAGAAATAGTTTCACACCATTTTCTGCAGTTTCTGTCTTGCTCTTTTGTGCCAAGCCAGTCTTCTACCACATCAGAGCAGCAAGTTAGTTACTTCAGCTTTAGTAATTTTATGAACCACCTGTTCTGTTCCCAGTTTGGCTCCCAGTTCACACCAGTGAGTCCCATCAGGTCTGGAAACACTCTCAGCTTCGAGGAAGTGCTGCAGGGAGGCAAGAGGCAAATCTCTGCCTGTAAGAGGGCTCAGGTTTGTGGTGCTCTTAAAGGTGAACATAAATTACACTTTATAATGAAAGCTCTGGCTTAAGAAGAGTTATTAGTGTATTAGGCTGGGCTTTATTAGCTCAGAGGTTTCAGAGCCATGTGGGAGGTGTGACACTGGCTCCCTCTTCTGTGGGAAGCAGTAACTTTTCTGGTTTGGAGAGCTTGGAAGCTGCCAAAAGCAGGCGAAGCCCACAAAAACCTCCCCCATCCCCTCCCACCTCGGATACATAAAGGCACAATTAGTGCAGATGTGATCAGATAACGCCCAGCTGGAAGGCGAGGGGCACAGTTGCCTCCTTCCCGGGGGAGCAGAGGATGGCTGAGGCATTCAGCCGGAGCTGGCAGTAATTGTTTCTTGTTTAAAAACTGGGGAATTGGCTAGTGCGATGGACCTAATTCTCTTTGGTTTATTGGCAAGTAAGAAAGTTACTGGGGAAGAGCAACAGAAAGTACCTCTCGCCCTAAACCAAGACTGCAGGCAGCGCTGGTTCCCACTATACTCGGAAGAAAAATCTGTTTTACATATTCCCCATGGGTTTAGGATGAAAGCTGTAATGTATTTCACTCTTAGGGCCCTTTTTGCCTCTTGCCCCATTGCCAAGATGACTCCACAGCCTTCAGCAAGGCTTGGGCTGATCATCAGAGCCACTTGTCTGTCCTAAACTTTCCTGTGCGCTCGGCAGTTGCTGAAGCATGCTCGAGCCTCGTGAAATGGGGGAGGAAAAAGAGTTGGTTGTTTTATGAGACAGACATGTTTGTAATAGCACATACTGATAGGTTCATTATGAATTATGATTTGCTGAATAAGAGAACTGATGAGAGAGGGATAGTGCATGGAGAGAAAAGAAAGAAAAAAGAAAGGAGGTGATTTTTATGCCTAGAAAGGTGTCTCCGGGGCATAACCGGAGTTGAAGACCTACAGTTTCCTTCTAGCTGTTTGGATTTGCTTGCAATTAAAGCCCGGTGGAGCTGTCAGGGGCTGTTGACAAATATATTATAACCAACTTAGGTTAAGCGAAAGTTACTTAAAATTAATCCATCCCTGCACAATACTTGTGTTTCACTTCAGAAGAATGTGCCAGGAGGAATAAGTACAATCCTGACCATGTTCGGAGAACCTCCTCAAGGTGGAAATTTGCAAATAGGGCTACTGTAGTATGTAATGAGAAGCTGCAGGGCTTTCAATTATCCCACATAGTCTGTCTCTTTGCAACTTGACTGACAGCTAATTATGCTGGTGCCATTTTTTTGGCAGTGGAATTTAATCTCCCAGATGGAAAGCAAATCAATCTGCCCATCGCTGCAGCTGAGGCATACTTTGGCTCAATTTTAATTTATTCTCCTAAGCCTAAGAAGGCTAGTCATTTCAAGGTACAAAAATATCAGATTTCTTCCGTTAACCAGGCTGGTGGAAAAAGTGTGGAAGAGTTGGGATTTCGTAGGCTAGGCTGTGAAATGTTGTCGCTCCTTAGGAAACAGCAGTATCATCTCCCCTTGATTCCTGTTTGTGGAATCTGACAAGGAAGAAGCATTTATGAGCGGGTTGCTAGTGATAATGGTTAAACATGAGTTGTGCAGGCATTAAGTAGGATTCTATGGAGGAATGAACTAAATCTCTGAAGAACTCGACACAAAAAGGAATCGGTGGCAATTTTCAAGCACTTTAGCCAGTGTGCAATAGCCCAGTTCCCATTGGGTTTCACACCAGGGATATAAATACAATCCTTCTACTTACCTGCACTCTTCAGGCCTATCAATTATGCTGCTCCCTCTGAGTTGCTGTTACAACTTTAGGTATTACTGTCCTCTGTAAAACCATCGTAGAGCAGAGTATGTGGCTAGTTACCACAGGCTACAGACCTGATCTTCAAGTACCCGGGCACCTGCAGCTGCTGTCAATGTTTTTCAGGCTAGAAACCCCAATTTTAGCTAGGATCAAGGGGAAGGGAGCTCACAAAACCTTGGTGTTAATGAATGCTGGAAAATCAGAGCCTTATTTTTCTGCAAACTTTTGCCTGTTTGGCTAAGGCTGTTCCAGTCTGCATCTAGTACCTATGTTTTGTCTGTGTGTTGTTGTTTTCCCTTTTGGAGTACTTTCTCTGAGTTTTTAAGCTCTCAAGTTATTGGATGTATGTACTGTGGTTTTTTTGAAGAGTTTACCAATAGAAAGGTTCCTGATTCCCCTTTTTACTGAAAAAAGCATTTATAAAAGTGCTTTGCTCACACCTAATGAGTGTGATTCCAGTCTTTCTCATACTCACACAAAACCACAGCCATTTTACTGACTCTCGTTAGTACATTTGGAGGCTAAGAGATTACAAACTCTCCTATCTAGCTCTTAATACCCATCTTTTTATATTTTCATATTATGCTTTTAATTATATTGATGCTGCTCCTAACGAGCCCTTGAATGACATTTTATGATTATGATGAAATCTTGTACGTGGAAGCACTTGTTCATGACAAATCTCTGGGGAACATGTTCTGACACTGTCCCATCAGTGCATTCACTGCCATGCTGCACATTGTATTTCTGCAGTGTGAGAGTTAAGAGGGAGCCTCTGCAATGCCCTCTCAATTCGTAGCAGAGGACAGATATAATTCAATAGATGATTGGAGTGCTAATTAGTCTGGGGGAGGAATGATCAATACCTGGGGAAAAACAGTGCAGGAGCAACTGTGAATGTAGGCTTGGAAAGTAACATACTGTGTGTCTTGTAGCTGATGGTTGAGGTTATAATGCCACTTAAAGATGCTGGCTGCAGGCATTTCTTTGAAAACGTACATGTAGCAAATGGAAATCCAACATAATCTGGAAATAACCAGCTAAATGGAGCATTATGAGGAAACCCACCACTCTCACCAGATGTCAGACCTCTCTTTGTAAAGTGCTGTAAAACATTGGCATGTCCTAATAGCCAGAAAATGGGATCTCTTCCAGTGCAACCTTGCCAGCAGGGCTTGCTTTACCCAGGGCGTGAGTTTTAGAGCACCGTTGTAACAGCAAGGTGTAAAGGTGGACACCACCTTCAGAGGAGAGATGTGGGGCAGATGCTGAGGCTCTTGGACACTGGGTGGAAGCAATGGTTTGAACTCGGTACCCACTGGCAATGAGCACTGTCCA
This sequence comes from Astur gentilis, assembly GCF_929443795.1. Classification (NCBI taxonomy): domain Eukaryota; kingdom Metazoa; phylum Chordata; class Aves; order Accipitriformes; family Accipitridae; genus Astur; species Astur gentilis. The sequence goes on along the minus strand of NC_064905.1, from coordinate 19,321,030 downwards.
TAAGGCAACGGAGAAATACACTAGTAGGGAGGGACTGGTTTTGGTATGGAGGCAGCTGTGTGAGTGGTCAGCTTCCAGGTGGCTTAAGATTTATTCAACTACAGCTAGATTATTTTTTAAATCATAATTTATTAGTCTTAATTAGAACAAATATTTGGTTCTTAATTATTCTAGAAGCTTAAATATTAATGATAAAATACAGAGTAGAAGACCCAAGACCTCTGTGCCAAAGGCAAGGACTGCGGTGCAATCCTGCCTATTGCTTGCCCACTTGTATGAAAGTGGGGGGCATTGGGTCCCCAGGCTGCGAACAGGGATCAGAACAGGGGAAAATCTCCACCATATTTCTGGAGCTCCTGAGGTCCTTGCTTGGCCACCTTACTTTTACTGATGCCCCCAGCTCTGCTGCAGGGTGGTGTACCTCTGAATTTGCCAAATGCTAAAACTAAACTTCCATAAAGTTGACATCCAGAAAGGAGCTGAAGGAAATGCAGCAGGATTTGTTACTGAGTCTTGAATTAATTGTGAAGTACGGAGGGCTGATTTCAGTGGAATGTAACATGAGACTGAAAGTCTAACCTGTCCGTCAGCACAGCAACCATCCAGAAGACACATCTGCATTACTGTTAGCAAATAATCTGCCCTTCCCAAATTGTTTTAGAAAAGTAAAGGTTACATAAATGTTGCTGTTCCTTGCTCCCATTTTTCTGGAGTAAAAAAAAATGGATTTTGGGAAACAAGGATTCAAAAAGGCAGATGAACTACAGCATGGTTATGAATTCTTCTTTGGGGTGGGGGAAATGACCCCAAACTTGCATTTTTGCTTACTTCCTCTCTGGGGGATGGTAACACTTCTTTCAACAGCTAATTGCAGCTATAACCCAGCCTGGCAACCTGACCGTGAATGTGGTAGGATAGTTATACCAGCTCAACACATCATAGAGGCTGACAACTTTGAACAAGGAAAGCTTCAGGAAGATGATAGACTGTAAAATCAGAGAGAAATTCTGAAGTTAGACAATGTGGGGTACCCTAAGGACAGTATTACACTGTATTTTCTACTGTGGAAAAAGTCGACTAGAAGCAGGGAAGTAGTAGAGTGCAGGATTTGAAACAGTGAATTGAAAATGCTATTGGCCACAATATGCTTTTAACCTTTGAAAGTATTCACACAGTTAAAGAGAGAATGTCTGTTTTAACCATTGTTTTCAGATAAGATCTATAATGGTCTTACCAATAAGACAACAAGCTGTAAAGGCACTTTCACTGAGATTTTTCCAAAAGTGGCCTTTCCAGAGTGTGATTAATTTTTTTGAAAATGGACATTGCACATTTAGCTATGACAAGCAAAATGCTAGGGAGATTCCCAAAGTAATGTCCTGGCTGCAGTGCATGTTAGCAGGAATTTCTTCTCCTGTTTTTCTTGTTATGCATGTAACCTGATATGTTACTTTTTAGGTTTTTGAATATATGCCATAATCTACTTGGGCTGCCCCATGCGGCCGAGTTCAAGCTTGTTCTGGGATCTCTGGTGTTCTTGACAGAGCCTGCTGGATTTCAGGACCTCAGAGCCGCATTCTTCAGGCTGTGGGAGACGGGGTAACACTGCCTGAGAGGCAGAGCCATGTCAGAGATGGGTTTGCTCCTTCTCTGGACAGACTCACCTGCCTGCAAGTGTGGTGGGGAGCAGCTGTGCAGTGGTTCAAGGTCACTTGTGGAACAGGCTGGGTCAAAGCAATAGAATCTCTGAACACACTGAGCGTTTGCAGGCTTTTGAATGAATGCTGAGAAAGAAGAGGATGCTCTGGTATTTGTACAGTAGGAGAATACAGCGATGCCCCCGTGAGACCAGCTTCCATGGTGTAAATGATTTTACACAGGAGCAAAACATGGTCCATAGTTATGAGTTCGAATGAGAAAAGGGGCTTTGTGAAAGCTCTCGGGCAGTGGCCCTGCCTGGCAGAGCGTTTTCCTTGTTCCAGGCAATGCAAAAAGTCCTTGATAACTGGTTTTGGTCACACTGGGAGGTGGTGCTGAGAGCTGAGAATCTCATCAGGTGGGAGTTTTTTCATGGCCCTTTTTTTGCAAAAGGACCTGAATTCAGACAAAGCAAATGGCACATCACAGGCAATCCCAAGGAAATCCATGGAGCTATTTATAGAGCCAGTGGCTAAAGGAGCAGATGAGATGTGAGGCCAGAAGCAAGTCCATGTGATTTGAATTACAATACAGTTTGCTTTGGCATTTTCCTAGTTGAAAGACAAAAGTTGACCTTCCCAGCATGGTGTGACAGTGTAAAAGATCTATTAAATGCCATTGGAGGCTGTACTTTTAACTGCTTTGAAAATGCTTGTTGACAAACACTTTTTTTCTGACATTAAAATTTTGATGCTTTAAGACAATGAGACTTTAATATTCTACAGTGCAAGGGGACCAAGAAGCTTTAATCTGTACACTCATTCTGATGTGCCCATTATTTCTGTGTTAAAAATCCCTTTCTCTGCTGGAAAAAGGAGGGCCCTTCTTGCACCCAAGTGTTTCCCGAGGTACCTGCCCATGCATGCTTTTTTCTATTCTTCAATCCTTTTAGTGACACCTAGTGAAATTTGTGGAAAGTGCAGTTTCAGTTTTAAACAATATAACTGCAGTAACATGCATTTCCCAATTAACTGCTAAAGTACTGCATCTTATTTCATTTATTGCCACTTGAACTGCTGTCTTTGAAGAATGATACCAGATACTTTTTTGGCTATTTAAAAAATTTCACTTTGAGCCCACAGTATGGTCAAACACCTTATGTATTAGAGGCACAAAATTAACTTATTCTTTGATCCTTTTAACTTTATGTGTTTAGAATAATACTGTTATTAAATTTGTCTTCTATTGTTGCTGCTGTTGTTCCTCTACCAGCCCCGTTGAGAGCTGCAAGTATCTAGACTCCTACACAAAACCCCAAACTCTTGCAGGAGCTTAAGCTATGCATTTTTAATATTTATTTGGTATTCAGGATACATATAACGAGTCCTGAGCTTACTGACGAGTCGCATTTGGTCTGCTCCCTGCTCTGGATCACTCCAGAGTGGATGTGAAGCCCTCTTTCATCAGCAAATGAAGCTTTCAACAGAGATGGAAAACGTATGCCTACTATCTAGAGAGCAGGCTAAAGACTTCAAAGGAAGAGCTTCCTCTTCAGAGAGAGTGTTTGTATGCAATAGCTTTTGAAAGCATAACCTCTTCTTTCTCAAAGTACAAAACCAAGTGGCTTCTGTAAAGGTTTATGCTGGTATGGATTTCAGCTGTGCAAATGATATGGCAACCAATACAAACCAGGCTCATAAATATTTGGAAAAAGTACAAACCAGCTTCAAACAGGCCAATATTAGATGACTGGAACTAGTTAAAAAAAAAAAGAACCCTAGGCCTTGCTTGATCTAAAAGTCTTCAACCTCCCAAACTAAACAGCCCATTAAGTCAGATTCTGAACAGGAGGACCTGAAGGACCAACTGGAAAGGCTGAATGCTCACTGGAAAAAGACCCAACTGGGAGTGTCACTGGGCAGGCACCCAGCCAGGCAGCACAGGTTAAGAGGCCCAGCATCCCCAAGCAAGTTTCCAGGCCACTGGTTCAAATCTGGTATTTTATCATCCCTCTCATAGCTATAACTTCTCAGAATTTAGAAAATGAAGACTTTAAGGGAAAAATTAATTCAAGTACACCAACAGCAACAGTTCAAACATTTTACTAAATCAATTCACACAATTTCAAAATTGTAAATATAATTAAGGACAACGGGGTTTCTGTATTTTTTCTTCCAGATTTATCCTTAAGACAATAAACAAACACAAATTAGGTTTATAGCATCTGTTCTTTTAAAAAATGAAAGGAACGCCACTCGATGTATTGATAAAGCACCACAACACAGTTACAAAATAGGGTTGGCCTGTTTCTTTCACAAGTAAAAGACTACATACTCCTAACAGCTTTCTGCTTCAATCCATACTTCATTAAAATAAAACTATAAAATCTCCTAGATTACACTAAGTTCAGACGATGCCTGGTATACAGTGCATTAACAGCAGTAATGCCAACTATCAGTGCCAACATAAAACATTTTAGAAAGTAAAAACAAAACAAACAAAAAAAAACCCCAAACAAACAAAAAAAAAACCCAACAGAAGAACGACCTTTATTCCCCTAGGTGAGCAAAATTTAAAATAAGGGATGCTCTGCTTCACAATGAGTTAAGGATTTGGGGAGGACAATGGGTAGAAGAAGGGGCTGGTACTGTAGCTTTCTAGGCTTAGTTGGCATCTAGTTTGGCCATTTCCTGCACATATATCCCTATACTCTCGCTGTCAAAGAGCACGAAGTACACCGTCTTGATTGAAGAGGACATTGTTGACACAAAATAGCTGGAGATGGCTTTCAGGATCAGCTGAGCAGCTGTTTGCTTTGGGAAGCCATTTCTAGAAGGAGAGACAAAAAAAGGAAGAAAATCAAGACTTGCTGAACAAGTTTTTGATGGCATAACCTTGCAGGGAATGCTCCATCTTTTCTCTACTGCAGCACGGTAAATAAAGCTACAAAGCCAGTGTTTACAGTCTGAATTAGAAGCTACAAACTTGTTTGTTTAGGCAAGACTTAAAATGTTCAAACAGAAGAAAAGCATTCCTCAAAAATGAATACAGAGTTCACACACATTAATGGCTTGAACCTTACAATATCTGACGGGTCAATTATCCTCATTTAACAGACAAGTAAACCAACAGCCTGAAGTGTTCAGGAAAGCAGCATATACGTTAAGAGTGGCAGAGTGAAACCCATCCTGAAAGCAAACCAACTGTTAAAGAAAAACAAAAAGGGACAGAGAACTTGATATAGAAAATGAAGCATGAAAAGACACAAACTACAACACGGTTTTACCATCATTAATCGTTAATAATATAGCAGAAAATTAAAGTAGTTACTTGCACAGCCTTGCTGCAGACTGAAAAAGGAAGAGAGAATGAGTTCTAGTAGCTTTGGTAGTGAGAAACAACACTGGCAACACTCTTACCATTTCAAATGTGGCAGAAAAAGCGAAGCAGGCTGAGTGAAGGTGAGCAAGTCTGCTCTCCTGGGTCACAGTGAGCCTTGTCCAGATGGGGTCAGTCTAACTTTACTGGGCTTGGGAAGCCAAAGTAGCTGTCAGGGCTAAGGACAGACTTAAGGGACTGCATGGCTTTTCTAAGCCAACCTCAGCAACACTTCCAACACTGCTTACACCCTTTTTAATTACAGGCTGATTCAATGTAAGTACAGTCCTAAGAGAAATATCGTGAAAGACATCTGCTTGGTATCAACCAGAGAGATCTAAAACCCAGAGGCCTTTCTACTCCTCTAGCAATGCCTAAAGAAGAGGCTCCTGCCCCTTTCTTCTGGAGGAGGCACAGACAAACAGAACAAACCTTGCTGCTTTCTCAGATGACAAAACTGTGCATGACTGAATTTCACTGTCCAACCCGGGAACCCTTCTTACAAGCTTTTTCACATTTTTATCTAGCAGCCCGCATCTGAAGGTTTCATCTAATCTTAAGACAGGTCAAGCACAAGTAGAATGGTCTGAACAAAGCCATGATCTGAACTGTAATTTTTACAGGTCATGGCAAACTCCTGAAATTACACCTGGTAGCTACTTTGTGGCCTAAGCTTTGCCACTGTATTACTCATGAAGTACTGCTGCCCACCCCAGCCAAAGTCTGGGCACTCTCTGAGCTGCAGCAATCAGTCTGAAGGTGATGGGATATGTTCACTCTGTTATGAGTAGGACCCAAACAGAATTTGAAAGACCCCACTGAAGATCACCTGGTTCCTTGACACGCACTTACAGATTAACAACGGTCAATACTGCCTGTTACAGAGTGCGTACTTTTAATACAACTAATAATTTACAGATTACGCAAATGGCTGAGTTTCTCAGAGTTTCCTCAGCAATTTGAAGAAGCTGGGCTAAATTCACCTCTGTTGCACTAACAGGTGCAACATCACTTAGCATTTGCTCACTGAAGCACCAAACTCTGATAATGAAACGCTGTTGTACTCTCCCTCTCATTACATGCCGCAAGACACAAAATGAGAAAGGCAACTGCCTGTGTCATGGCCCGCTTACTGCACATTACCTTACCATAAAGTATACTCCGAGAGCAATTCTGTGGTAGTGCTGCCTGTAAAGTCATATTATACATGCTGCCTGAAGATAATGCTTGCGATATTTCAAAAATGATGACATGAAATAGCTCATGCTGTTTCTTTCTTTTCTGAAAATGCCCGATATTCTCTTTTACTGAAGAAGAAAAGGAAAAAAGCATTGTGAGAAAACCTTGTACTCTTCCAAAGCCAAATGAGCTGGTCAGAAAGAATCAGCTGTGTGACAAGTTAATCAACTGAGAGCATAGTTTTGACATCAGAGCTACTTCCTACTGTTGGCTTACACAGAGAAAAAGACACAGACTCAGCATGCCTCCACATCTGATCACTTGCTAGTTACTTATGAATGCTGCATCCTGGCTTATATTGAACAGATCTTTAAGGAATTTTGCTCCTGAGCAGGAATTGTCATGCAGGGCAGCATCAAAATCAGGGTATACGCCATTTCTGAATTGCTCACAGTGGACTCTGAAGTCATACAACTTCCACTTCGGTAGTGCTCCAGCAGGGTGGTCACAACAGGGCAAACGGGAGAAGAGCAGCCTGGCAAGGGGAGGGATGCACGCAGGGAAGCCAATTAAAGTAAATTGTTTATGACCACTCTCCCAAAAGAAAGGAAAGAGACAGAGCAGAAAAATCAGAAGAAAGGTGCTGACCCAATGGCCCTGTGTGGGCTGCAAGAAACAGAAGCCTCTTGCGTCAGTCTACAGGTCTGAGTTAAATTCCTGTGAAAAGGCAGTTTGAGACTTTAGTCAAGCTAGCGTCAATTCAGATCAAAGTCAGAGCCTCAGAATGAAATCCCTACTCCGAGGATGATTTTATGTTCAAGCTCTAACTCTCCTTTCCCTGTTCTCCTGCTGGCCCTACCAGACTGAACTCCAGGCTACCTTTGTACAGCACCCAACTTGTGCTTTCCACAAGTTGGCTGTAGCTGAGCATCTGGCCCACTGAATGCTACAAGTATGCTATTTTATTTCCCCCTGTGATTTATTTGAACTGCCCTCATGTAATCCCATTCCTCAACTATAAAAGAGAACGAAACTGTTTATGTGGGTTTATTGGGTGATGTCTGCTTGACAGATGTCTGTACTAGAACAGCTGCATCCATGTGGTGTCTTCGGCATTTGCTGTCTTTAAAAGCTTTACTTTTATTTTTTTTAACGCTTCTGACTTAATAAAAACAAGTAAAGAGTATTGTCAAAATATATTCTGTTCTCTTCAGAATTAATTTACGCTTGAGCACCTCCAATTAAGAGAAAAAAATAAAAAAATACACAACCTCATATATTTCTGAAGGCCTGTTGATCCCTCTCCATCTTTTAAAAGCACCACTTCAACTGCCTTGAGTGAGAATGACGTGCACATGCCAAGTTGAGAACTTAGCCACAGATCTTGCCTGTCAGTAACCAGATTTCATAACAGAATGTGAATCTCATGATTGTTCAGGGTTTCATCATCTTCCAACACCAACCAACTACTTTGCAACAAGGGTTGTGAATAGTTCTTTTCTGGGAGCTATCCAGAAAAGAAAGGGCTCTGTGGAAGATACTTTACATAATCTTGCTTTAGGCACCTACATAACCAATTCCATAGTCACTCTACAGTCCGTGGAGGAATACAGTTTCTCCCAAAGAGCAATTCAGAGCTTCTCTTTGTACCGACTAGCCTGTGAACCTGACAGCTAATTCAAGGAGGGTTAGTATGCACCCTCCAGTATACTTCTCTGCCATTCTACAAAGTAAGCTCATGTTACCTCCTTAAAATGACACCCATGCAAATTAACCATATTTGGAGCTTTGTCTGACGCAAGTCGCTTAAATTTATTATTCTAGTGAAACTTCTATTTCTTTATTGTCATTCACCCAAATGACACTTCCTGCCCTAACCCACAGAATATGCAGGAATTAATCTAGTGTTGCAACACGGCACAATGGGAAGAATATTCTTGCTGTACATCAGCCAACTTCTTTCAGGGCAAATTTGAAAGGGGCAGTTGTTCAGGGTTAAATACACAACTGTGTAATTCAGCCTAGATTTGGCCCTTGGTCTTCATACTGAGCCATCATTACGGGCCAAGCCTTCCAAACCTCCATCCCCAGCCCAAACCCAAAAGCCTCAGATTAAAAGCATAGTCCATATTCAGACCCTTAAGAACGTTATCCAACTTTCAAAGGCACTGAGCATCCTGTACAAAGCCAGAGGACTTCAACTTTAGACTTTGGCCTTCAAAAACCTTGGCAAAGGCTTCTAAGGCTTTTTTTTTTTCTGAAAGAGTCCTATCATGTAAACTGCATGGAATTGAGCTTATGAATTTTGGGTGAAAGCTTGAAGTGACTCTGCAAATCGTGAGATTCAAGGCACTTCAGGTTTGCTGCTTAAACAAACACTAAACCATGTTTTCTGGCCATCCTAAGACATAAATTGCAGTAAGTTTAATTATGCACTAAAGCTAGGTAAAACAGACCCCTTTTCTTCATGTTCTCCACATCCTCAATTTACATGAATGAACTGATAGTCTGAAAAAAGTCTTCTAATATCCTTTTAAAAAGTTCATTTCATGCTTTTTAACCTATTTGCATGCTTTAAGATTCTGCAGGGATCACTACAAGACCTGCGAAAGCTGAACTAATATTCAGGACAATACTGCAGGCTCCACGCACAGCTTCAACAAACCTAGAAGAAACATTTCATTTAGGGAACTGATTTAAACAAAGAAGAATAAAGTCAGCATTGTAGCAATAGGTTTTGTACATGAGAAGGGACTGGAACATATGAGATGGCACTTATAAAATGTGACCTATTTGGCATTGGGTTTGTGTAACAGCCTTACCTGCCACTGCCAATTGAAGGAAATGCAATTGATTTCAGCTTCTTTTCATCAGCCAGAGCCAAGCAGTTCTTCACTGTCTTTTCCAGCAGCTCCTCACATTTGTCTGAGCCCCAACCTGGGCTATTACAGTGGATCACAAATTTCGCAGGCAATCCATGGCCAGCACTGACAACAGCTAGTAAGAAACGAAAGTGAAACATAATTGCTTTCCTCTCCTTAGGATTAAAAGAGTGCATATGTGATTAAAAGAGCAAACAATTGACAGACATTCCTTTAGCCCCTGTGAATGTTTTAGATTACAAATCACACAGCCTTAAAATATAACAACATGATTACAGAGACTTTGTGTTTTCCATTTCCAGCTGTACTTTGCTGTGGTAATTTAGAAATCATAGCTATAATCAAGCTTATTTTACAGAGAGCAAGAATTCATGGCTGACAGCAAAGGAAACACATTTATATTGGGGATTGTGCAAACTTGTGTAACGTATAAGGAAAAAAGGCAGCAATCTGTTAGAACGTAAAGCTGCTCAAGGGATGATCTTGCTTTGGTTCCCTTTATTGCAGAGCTACAGTACATACCAGCATGCTGGACAGTCGCACAGAGTTATGACTTGTGTGACCTTCAGCTACTCCTGCTAAACACACAGTTTGTTTAGCAAGCTTCTGATCACACTGCAGCCCAAACTGAATCAGTTCAGAGCTATTAATGCTCTGCAAACTGTTAAGGAAGGCTGGAAAAGAGGTGAAATAAGATTTTTGCTATATTTCCAGTTTTGTTTCTGAGTAAATGTAAAGAAGACATTTTGTGTGATTTCAAGACTTTGGACCTGGTCTTATCCAAGCTTTTTTGTGTATGTGTCATCCAAGACCACTTAAACAATTCTGGTTTTACTTTACTTCATCACATTCTTGACAGACGGTTGGACAGGATGCATTTATAAATTCACAATGTTCGATTCACACTGTTTATATACTAACAGGCAAGGCCTTGTATGTACAAAGAAACGGAGAACAATTTTTACCATGCTAATCATGTATTATCACCATGACCCTACCATGGACATGTGGGGATTAAAAGGATACAGCACAGCCTGCCTACAAACTACCGACAGTCAGGGATTCGCTAGACAAGAGGCCTTCTCTCAGCAGAAGAACACATTCTGGGTTCACCACATCCCATCACAGAGCAACAGAAGACTGTGCTCTGCTTGCCAGGAAACAGAATAAGAGGATCACTGCCATTTCTGAACTCACAGGTCTGTGGTTGCAATTAAAAACTTGCAACTTTAGTTTGCTTTAAAAAAAAAAAAAAAAAAAGTAAAAAGAGGGAGAAAAGAAAAACACCCTAATCACAAGCTGAGGGAGGAAAAATACCTAGTTGAAATCTCAAGCGAGCATACACTGAACCTTCAAAAAAGACTCAGCCCCCTTAAAACACACTCTTTGGGATATAAACATACGTGGCCACAAAACTGTAGTTATAAAATGGCAGCTTATGTCTTCAAAAACAATAATAAAAATACCAATAAATTCAAAAAATCAGGTTTGTAAAGGTGCTTAGAGGCCAGAAATCCTCTACTCCATTCTGGAATGTTTATGAGGCATTTTGTTATTTAAGTATAGTAGAAATAACTCTTGGAGCATAATCATCACATATGGATACTATCCTGTAGCTGCTGCAGGAAAGAGAAAATAGACTTTGCCATATGGCATTCTGACCGGAGGTTAATCAGAAGAGTATATTTTGAAGGACAATGGAAGCACAAGCCTTCATGTTCTTATGGGTTTGCAGATTCTCAGCATGTTGAATAGCCTTAGTGTTAGGCAACGTTAATTTGTCATAATGTGCAACTAAAACGTTGGCAGATTCAGAATACATCATAAATCCAAGAAAAATCTATTAAAAGCAGCTGACATATCTCTAGTCAGATGTGAAATGTGGATAATATCTTCATCGTGAAAGCCTAAAACTGTATTGATACGCATCACCAACTTTAATATTTCTCAGGGAGTGTTTTCCAGGGTAGTCATTAATTAACTCATTAGGATTCTGTTGAGGACAACTGTTAATTACCAAGAGCAGTTGTCCCTTACTTCAAATGCAAATGCTCTGAAAGGGGAAGTAACTTAAGCTTTTGCTGTAGAAACAGAAAGAGAGAACCATGGACACGCTCTGTGCTGGTTACAATTATATTCCAGGTAAGGATCCTGGTTATTGGTACATTACAGGGATACCCATATAACTGAGAAATCCGAAAACTGGATATCCTTATGGTTGAGAAATTGATGTATACCAATTCTTCTCTAGAGTCCCCCTCCAACAAGTCCCTAACAGACAGTTTCTCCCAGTGTAGTGTAGAGCTCCCCACAGACTAAGACTGCCAAGCAGCCCTCAGATTTGAGGGATGCACCGATGGCTGAGAAAAAAATCTTTTCTCTCCAGCTCGCAACCTATTTGTGAGCAGTTTAGTCTGGGCTGATAAGGAATACTGTACCGAAGTAAGCAAAACCAAAAAGTGATTCTATGTATTTTTGCAGAAGAAGAATTCCAAGAAAAACTCATTAAAAATTTTAAAAAGGAGAAAAAAACCCCCTGTATTAAGCACCAGAAGTAAACAGTTGTAATTTTTCCTGTCAGAGCTGAAGTCTTACATCTCCCCTTCAGCTTTAGTCAGAATTCGTTTACAAAACTGCGCACACTGTATTTATTTTCATAGCATAAACACAGATGGCAGAATCATCCTTCTATATGAACAACATGTATCAGCAATTTCACAGATGGTGTAAAATTATGTATCGCCATTACCAAACTTTATTACTCATATAGTAGATTTTTCTCAGATATTACATAAATTTTGATAACTAGGCATCAAAAAGTCATAAGCTTTTATAGTGATGATTTTGGCACTGATTAAACAAAGTACCCAAGCAGATGCTTAACTTTAAGCACATGCTTAAGTTCAGTGAAAGTCAGCAGCATTTCAGCAAAGCAGATGTTTAACAGAGGCGGACTCAACTGTTCTGAAAAATAAGCATGTCATTAATTGCTTTTCTGAACTGTGCCCTTAATAATCAACACTCATTGTGTACGCATGTACCTGTGAATAGCCTGCTTTTACTTGCAATATTACATCACTACACCATTTCCCAGATGCTTTGGTAAATGTTACTTAAGATGAGAAGTGTGTATTTTAACTTTGGAAAATACAAATATCACATAACCCATAAAAGTTGTCTGCAGACAGCATGAATCCAAGTGTTGTACCAGAAGGAGCTTGGCTGTCTGACTGCAACGAAGACTGCCGCAGACAGCGAAGCCAGCGCCCGCAGTGTTTTGTTTGCAGGTTTCCGAAGCGCAGAACCTCACCTCCAGCTATGTCCAACGGCCCGTTCTTTTTGCGAAGCTCAATGACAGCTTCCACAAACTCCTTGCCGCCTTTCTTTTCCAAAGTGCTCCCTGAACAGAGAATTGTTATTTTACTCCTCTGATGCCAGGTTTCCACAGCAGACATGTGACTCGTCATTATTTTTTATTACATCAGTCTAGAGTTTTCTGCCCAAACATTTTTTGGGGACTGCAAAGTAAGATCTAAACCTTTTGGGACTTCAGAATTAGCTAGTCATTAAAAACAACAACAACAACAACAGAAAGAAAAAACCAAAAAAGACAACCCTAACAACCCAAAAAACCTCACATCGGTATCCCTTGCTAACATTCTCCAATTTTAATGTCAAAACATCTGACATGACATCCCTACCTCCTTCCTTATCACGAGCATCTGTTAGTGTGAAATGTTCCAGAAGAACGTGCTAGCTCAAGAGTAGTTGAAGGTTCATAATTCCTTCCCCTAAGATTCATTTCCCCTCTCTCTTACAAATTGTTTTAAAGAGCCATTTGCCACAATAAGAATTTGAAACTCACCTGATCTTGGTCCCTGACCCCAACAGGTGGCACCAGGAATGAAACAGTCTCGTGAGTGCAGCGGGCTGCTTTACTTGGTAACTGCCCAGCTTGTTGAGCCACCTTTAACCAAGAGGAAGAGCCTCAGAAATAAGGAGAATCTCTAAGGAACATATTCCTCCAATGAACTTCTCTAACTACAGCTAAGGAGCTGGACAAAGTCGTTCTGGGAGGAGAAGAGCTGTGCAGTGTTTCAGAGCAACCAAAAGGTATGCTGTTTACAAAGGCAGTCCATCACTAAATGGTTTAGATCTTATTTTGCAGCTCTAGTTTTAAATATTAACATAAAATAAAACAGCCCAAGAAAGCATTTTCCTAACTACATAAGCATCCCACATAATTTTGCACTGTGCGTATTAATTATAAAGGTAGATAAGTAAAAAGCAGTGATATCACAAAGGCTCTGATTTGAGATATTACTTTGAAAACTGATTTCCAAAAATTCAGAACTAGGATCTCTAAAGATCTAGACATTTATTTGGTGAAACCCCTTACTTTCACTGATGAAGAAAGAAAAAACGCATTTTCTGATGGAAGTGCACATACTATATGCTCAAGGAAGCAGAGCCCCTCCTCCAAGATTCAGTTTACTAAATAGGGTTATAGCTCCAAAAACTAAGAGGACTGCAAGATGCTTTTGTTTTGACACCATTGCTAAATTTCTTCCAAAATGAAGACTGAGGTTGAAAACAATGCATTTGTTTGTTCATTCAAAAACTGACTCTGTGACGCTGCCTCTATTTTCCTATTGACAGTTCATTGCTTTTGGGGTACAAAAGCTGAGGACAATTAAAAAATGTATGCCTTCTCTTTTGCTTTTTTCATAACCAATTCACAATGGGTATTTGCCAAAAGCTGGACCGCAAGGTCAGACTGCGTAGGTCAGAGTGTAATTTGCTCTTTGTGCTCCTTTAAGCTTTCTTCTAGAAATACTTCGGTCTAAGTTTATTCAAACTCCTCACTAAGAATTTTCTGAAACTCAAAGTCACCCATCGCTGTGCGACTGAGTGGAAGGCACCACCTTAGAAATCTCTTCGAAAAGACAGCAATGGCTTTATTCGTAGCAGCAAGGTGTCTTAGGGGAGTGTGCTAGGAAAGGAGATCCACACCAGAACTTATGTGCTTGGAAATGTGCTGCCCTTCAAAGGCAGCGATATGCCAGACGGCACGATACGCAGTGCCCTTTGCTGAACCAGCCCAGCAGACATGGCTGACACCAGGGTCTTATAAAATCACTCTGACAAAGAAGGGATGGGGAGGGAAAGAAACAGTCTTCCATTCTAGTTATGCTCTTGTTATATGTATTTCCATATCATTCCTATTTATATTTGTATATATTCCAGTTATACTCCCCCTGAGTCCATGAACTCAGATCAATCCTAAACCCCACGACATTCATAATCCTTAATTTCTCATTTCAAGGGGAAACATAATTAAGCCTCATGCAGAACCTAGGAACAGAAAAGATCTATTAAGTAGGTCATTTCTTTGCCATTGCAAAGCTGTTGTACATTTAATGGAATTTAGCCTAGTTTGGTTTAATTCAATCCAGAAGGATCAGCTTTTTCCCTTCTACTGGGAATTAATTTATAATTAAAAGCAATGAACAACCCTGTCAGTTTATTTCACTGAGCTCTCCTCTTGCAGATTGGTACAAAGAAGAGCAAAAGTAGTATTTGGTATGAATCAGTGAGGTTTTCTGCATTTACTCCTCAATTATGTTCTTCTGATTAATAGTGAGGGTTTATATTGAAAATGTATTTCAGAACTATGTTGTAAATTAGCTTTATCTGGGAAAGGACATACTGTATTTAACCATTTTCCACTACATTAGCAAGTTTCTTGATGGAAGTCTTGCTTCACAGCTTCAAGGTTAGCAGCTTATTTGCTCACAGGCATAAATATGTGTCACTCCCATGAGAATAAGATCATTATCTCATGCTTTCCAAGCAGGCATTGGTATCAGTGTTGAAAACAGCGTTAGCAGAAATTTAGGCTCTAAAATTCTCAGGATAAGCCCCCAGTACATTTAAATTGTTAGGGAGAAAAACAACAAAAATTAAAAAAAAAAAAAATAAATTTAGATGGGTAAAAGTTAATCATTGGAAGCTAAGCATTTGTGCACTTCTATTCTTTCTTACAGCAGTCAGAGGCAACAGGAACCTACTCTAAGGAATGAGCAGTACAGCTTCAAGAGACAATTTTCTTTGTAGGGTAGCAAAGCATTTCTTTGTCAAAGGGTAGGAGACAAGCACATTAGCTAAATGGGTCTGACAGACTTTAGAAGCATGTTCTTCAGATACAGGGTATTATGACACTTTTATTTTAATGTCTCTGCATAACGTTTAGCCAGCCAAGTCACAGCTGTTCCTGCCCAACAGGCTACACAGAGCTACACTTGTCTGCACGTTACTCGGAAAGTAGCCCCTTCAGAAAAAGCAGGTGGTGTAGGACATGCCAGCTCTGCAGCAGGACGCGTGTCCCTCCAAGCCAGGACCGAAACAGGGCCTCAGGTGTGGAGGAAGACCACGTGCATAGCGATGATGAGGTTAAGACGAGATGTAGAACAGAGGCTGGGATCAGGTGACTTTTTTTAAGCGTGGTGGGTCATCACCCTTACCAGCAACTTCTGTGTTCAGCCCAGGTTCTGATTTGCCTTCTCAAATTACCAAGGCAGTTCAGTTAAAGTACTGCTACCCTTTTACAAAATCCTTCAAAGTACTGTACGCAGAGAGGGGTATTACTAAGGTAAGAGTTACTCAGGTGACACTTAAGATACAGAATTAAGAAGTCTGTCATGTTTTCTATCATGCTTTCCCTCATCGGTGTAGCTTAGATGACCGACCGCCTGAAAAACATAGGTAGCGTCACTAGCCGTGTGCTTTTGGACGTGAGGACCGTTGAGCAGGGCTACAAAGGTAATAGGTCCGTAAGGTAAAATACGAAAAAACTAACCAATCTTAAGAGTTCAGAAAATACAGATGGGCTAGATCCAGCATGTCAGATGTGAACATCTGAAACTTGGCATGGAGAGGGTGTACTGGAACTCGTTAGAAATCTAAAGATCAAGACTCAAACCATATTCAGAACAGGCATTTCACATGTCAAACAAACAATGCGGTAATTCATTTTCCTTGGTCACATGCCTGCATTGAACGTACTGTTCCTGCACTTCAAATTTTGGCGGTGCATTCTATTGTTACTTCTGAAAGTCTGATTTGGTGATAAAAATCAAAAACGCCTACTGAGTTTGCAATTATTCATTTCTTTTTATTATCGGTCAGGACTGCTGGAAGCGAGAAATGAATGCAAATCTGCATAGCTACAACAAGCTTGTGGCTGCTGATTGACCATGCACACACATACAAACTCCGCAGCACTGAACTTTCCATTACCTACTTCACCACCGGTGTAGAAGTCAGAGTTTGTCGGGTGAACGACAGCATCACTGTCGATCGTGGCAATGTCAGCCTGTACAACTTGCAACTACAACAGGTAAACAGATGTATATCAACCACGTTGGACAGAGACCCAGCACAGGCTCTACATTTACACATGTACCAACGTCCATATTTTCCTACCTTTACATCTCCAAACCTTGCGCCAAAGGAGTATGCTGAGTTGTGTGTGCAGGTGTGTGTAGAGAAAGGGGTGTAGGGAACAGGAGGAGGAATATTGAGTATGACATGATCAAATAAATGTTAAAATGACAGGTCAGAGCAATCACATGAGATCATTTCCAAAATTTTAAAATCATCTAATACCCCATTTCACTTTGCAGAAACCTAGAACAACCAGTTCCCCACAGAGCATGACACTAAAATATGGAATCTGTTTAAAAAAAGAAATTCAGGATCATCAAGCCAAACAAAATAACTAGTTTCTCCATTTTGTCAGCATCAATAAGCTGACATGCACTAAACTTCATATGTATGGTGATTCATCATTTTGTTTCTAAAAATGACAGTCTCCTTCATATGGAGGAAACCATGTATTGCAGACAGGGTTGTAGCGAATTTGCTTTAAAAAACATAAATGAATGATCTTCTATTTTAAAAGTAAGGCATATTTTCTACTTATGTGTTGGAATGGCTGAGACACTTGTAAGAATATATTTCTGAGAAAGGCTGATTTAAAAATTAGGCTTCTTAACTATTTTTGTTGTTAAATTACTTGTGTACATTCCCATAGGAAATGCAGTAGTAGAAGAATTATGGGTTGTATCCATTAAGGAAGTTTAAAAAAAAGACAGTAGCAGGTGTAATCAAATCATAAGGGAATGCAGTACATAATGCATGAAAGTTAATTGTTTTGCTTCTGCTGAAGAAGAATTTTTTAATATTTTTTTTTCCAATCTGGAACAAGATAGAAGCTTTAAAAGCGATACACCATCTATGATAGTATCTACAAGTTCATTGTTGGTATACTATCAGTATTTGTTTTCAGCTGAATGTGAAAGTGACAGGGAGTACTTGAAGCATAATCGAAACAAATTATTTGACTGAATTAAACATGAAATCAAGGTAAGAAAGATTGGGGGATAGTTAATTATTTAATCATTCCTCTTTAAAAATTTTATGCCTACTCTGAGTATCAGAAAAACACCCAAGATTGCAGTTAGAATGGAGAAACTGCTTATTTTGAAAACAACCTGACAAAAAAGTATTTTAGTCCTCAAAGTATCCAAATAAGAAACCCCCCAAAATAGCTAACAGTCACATATGATCATTATGGAAAAGAATTTAAATGATTTGTTTTAACTGCAATCAACTTGAAGACTAGCAATAGCTGCAAGTATTCAGATTTGGTGAAAGTCTTTTGAATATAGTTCTTCAACAAAACAGAACCTGCAAGATTTCAATTTCTGCTCTTATTAAAAGTATTAAGCCCTAGAGAGTAAATTCTGGGTTCCATAATTTCCATGTGACCGTTAGTTGTGTCAACCCATGCCCCATTTACCTAGGTCATCTTTAAGGTCAATGTCAGCATTGGTAGGATTGATAATGGCCTCCACCTCGAAGCCGGCTAAATTACTGATTTCACTGTGAATAAGGTTCAGCTGAAAAGAAAAGCATGAGGTGGGAAATAACAGGACAGCTGGGAAATCACAGAGAAGCTGCAGAAAAGTGAGCTTTGCAACACAGATGGAGATAGCATCACTGCAAACAAATATGCAAAATAAAAGGCAGGTCATAAAGGAGGGTTATTATCAAAAAAAAAATTTCAAACACAAGACTCAAACACTGTTCACACTGGGAGGACATGGATGTACCTACTAACAAGCTCTGTTTTGGCTTTATGCTCACCACTATTTGGGATTCTTATTTTGACATTATAAGAGGCTATTTGTTTCTCCTCAAAGTATAGATGAAGGACACTCTAATAGTTTCTTAAGCATCAATTAACTGGATAAAAGATGCTGCTCCTCCTTCTTCAAGCTAGCAAACATGAGCCTATCTTTGTGAAAGCACACACTTGTCTCCAGCGATTCCTCCATCCTAACGAGAGGACGTGTTTCTTTTCCTTTCCTTCTTAGCGGTCACCGTAGTCTGTATTGCAGGCACTTCAGTTTTTATTTGCACAGTTCTGCAGCCTTTGTGAATGGCTGGTCACATACTGTAAGCAGGCACTATTACGTGCTTATTGCTTCTAGTTTTTATTTTATTTGCTTTACTTCCTTTTGTTATTTATGAAAATAGAGATTTTTAACCCCACCCACCAATGAGCATTAACTCCTCTCATTAACACCCATGTATTCCAAGCATGCCTCTCAATTTCTGTTTTAATTGTTACAGAATCAGAAGGATTTCTCATGGGCACACAGTAAACTGAGGAAGTCAGCACAGATACCTAGAGATTAACCTCACATCCGCACGACGTGCTCTTAAAAGAATAAAAAGAATTAACGAAATACAAGGAAGTGCAGATTTCAAGTTCTAGCAACACATTTTGAGCAGGAGTTACAAACTATTATATAAAATAAGAAGTCAATGGGAAAAAAATCAGACCAGCAATGGTAACAAGCTGATCCTGCCATGTCATACTAGTAAGGATGTTTTTTTGGAAGTGCTTAGAGGTGTAAAGTGATAGCATTTTGCTTACTACTGACAGTTTGGGTATCTCATCCGAGTACGTGACCCACACCACAGAAACAACTCTGTAATTTGAGGCAATTTGATGCAAATGCCAAACTTGGCAAAAGTCAAAACTGCAGTACACTGACAGGTATGTGAAGAAGTTTATAACCAGGGGTTTGTGACACTGCTTCGTAGCCAGTGTTGGGAAGTCTGATTTCACACACACCAGGTTTACTACAGCCAAAACTTAAAATACTTTAAAGTGCAAAAAATTTTCCACACTCTTTCATAGTGTATTTCCCCATATCTACATCATAAATTATGTTTATATCTACAACACGCATTTCAAATGATGGTTTCAGTAGCTGATTAGGCAATATGGAAAGCAACTATGAAAGAGAAAGTTCTCATTCATTTATGCAAGTTCTGAAGCTAGCTGCAGTTAAGCGAGGCTTTCCTTCTAATCCAAAGCCCACTGGGTTCAGCCTATGAAGCATAAGATATACATTCAGGCACAGCAATTAATCTCAACAATAACTGAATTTTGTCTCTTGGTCTGTAATCCACATTCTGTAAACTTAACTCTTCAAATCTCCTCCTTGTGTATGTCAGTTTACTAGTAGGGAATATGAGCCCATTTCATGTAACCAATACAAGTGAATGGGTCATTTACAGAGGCCAACATCCATATATTTAAGTTTTATGAAAAAATTATTTCCATTTTATTCATGTGATTATATGAATTGACCTTCTTTCTCTTTTTAAAAGCCTGCAATTTTGTGTAATTTGCATATGTTGCTTGAGTAAACTATGTTCCCTCAAAATAGGGTGATTTTGGCTAAAAATGAGTGTAATTCAGCCCTGTTTTAAGTACAGGTCTGTCCGGGAATTTGTAATAAAATCTAAGAAAGCTTGCTTTCCAAATAGCTTAGAATCCTTTAATACTTCACACGTGGCGAGTTATTCATACTTGAGTTTGAGTCTTGAGTTTGACTACAAGCAACTGCTGTTTAAAAAAAAAAGTCAAATCAAATCAAACCAAAATGTTAAAAGAAACTTTATGAATTTTGAAATAAAAAAACAACAACAAAACACATGCACACACCAAAAGACTGTTTTGTGGAGATCTTAGTATGTTCCTAAGCATATAATGTTCATTTTATAGGTGACTCTCTTTGGTCCCTAATTCTGTGTTCTACAAGTTTTTGCCCCAGATCTATTGGCTGCAGACCATTTTGGTTTCAGACTTTTAATCTATTTCTGTGCCTACTCATATGTGGAATTTACATAGCAACCAGCTGGTAATTCATGTTTCAATTTAACAGCAACAACAAAATGTTTAAAAAGCTGCCCATCACTGATAGCATGTGTTGGCAGCTAAGTATTATTTTGCTAAATTTTGCATTTACTGTTCAATGCACTCTTAGCTATCTGATTGCCAAAAACAATTAAAAAAAAAAAAATCAGAAGTTTCACCATAGAATTAAATCTTCCAATGAGCAATTGCTCAATTTTGCTACGCAATAGCATGAAGCATGTATTAGATAGAAGAAGTGATCCCCTAAAGGGCCAACTTTAAAAAAAAAATAAATAGGCACAACTTGCATACATATGTGCAACAAAGAATGGACACAACTTTAGGTAACATTTAAATTAAATGTTAGTTAGATAAAATGCAGACGGCACTTAGCACATCCATGAGTATTTTCTGAACCAAGACTTGCATTTCTTATTTCAGACAAAATTACCTTTAAAGCCTTGGAACTTTTTCTGGTATGAGTTTCAAACAGAAAACTGAAGATGCCTGTTGCAGACAACAAGCTGAGGTCTCTCTGAAAGTCCAAACCCTACAGCTTAGGCTTGAGGTCTTACAAGTCTGCCTCTACTCCGTAATTGTCTCAAGAAAAACAAACTACTTAATGTGCAGAATACCACATTTCCATTGGGATGTCACTCGTAGGATGTGCAATCATTTACCTATTAACTAGATTTTAATACTTAATTAGTGTAGCACTAATACATTTCTACAGGTATAACTGAAGGGTTCTTTGCCATTTCCTGACCTCTAAGAATTTCTAGCTGAATGTCAGCAGTTACCTGAAGATTTAATGCAATAACAGTACTTTTAAAAAACTAAACAATACCCAGGTTTGCAACATTCTCATTTGTGTTTTCAGTAATTAAATCTGGGGGTATTAGAAGGATGAAGAGCTGCTCTTGCAAATAAACCCCTTCCCTTTCCCTTCTGTAAACACAGAGCCAAGAAAAAGATTCTCCCCGTTAAACACTTATGAATGATGCGACACTAAGAACAGGATTATTTTCTTCCTTCTCTGCATCTAGTAAATTATTTCCTGATCTAGCAGATAGTGGTTTTGCAGACCAAAGAGACATGCTGCAAAGGTGTTCAAGGATGTCACAAGAGGTTTGAAAGATAACAATTGTTTGTTTGGGTTCTTCAGTTTCAGGTTTCTGTGTTTGCACTGTAGTTTATTAAGAACACACAGAACATGAAAGTATACTGAAAAGCCATATGTACAAATTCAAGAAAAATCAAGTAACTGTGATTAATATAAATATTTTTGCTTTTCAAATGGAAAAGCTCAAAATGCTTTAACGTATTTAGACTTCCTACCATCCATGCGAAGAGTGTAATTGTATCTCCATTTCGCAAATGGGGAAGGCAACAGAGAAAGAAGAGGTGATTTACAGTATCTCTGAATCAGCCAAAACCAGGAGCCAGGAGTCATGGTTTCCAGGCCTCCAGCTGAACCATGTAAACACACTCCCTACCCAAGAGACTAGCAGATTTTTCCTTCCCTCAAAATGCTGTATAAGGAGGGTGAGGCTATGCTCAATACGATAAAGGTCCTCCTCCAAAAAGGCAAACACCTTCTGCACTCGCACGCGTTGAAAAAAGCAACATGCACAAGTCTAAGTAATCGAACTGCAACAGTACTGTCCAGAATCACTATTGTTAGTTTCCTGTATTTATGAATACCATGTGGCACTAATTTAAGACGACTATAACAAAACCTATTTTTTTATGTTAAGCATCAGACTTAAAACTTAAATATTTTAAAAATCAATATCATCTTTTTAAACAGCAATTGCATGTAGAAATGGTGAACCAGAAGCATTTAACTGATTCAAAGTCACTAGTTTTTATAGATAATTTTTACATTTAATTTGTAAATTTCCAGAATAAATAGCAATTATTTAAGACTGCCATGTGTCACTCAAATAATTAACAACCACCACCATCTATGAGATCGCAGTCTGCTAAACCTGCATATAGCAGCAGACATCCTGTCACACCCAGGAGCCTCCTGGCCCATGCAAAATACACCTCAAGTTTAGGAGAGAGGAAGCATTCAGCTGCCACCGATTCCATAATTTAAAGTTTTACCTTTACCTTTTTTATCATAAGAAAATCAAAATTATTTTGATAATTTTGAAAATGCACATTTTGAAAATATTTTTTGGGGAATAGTCTGAAAATATTTCTAGGAATAAACCAACATAATTTTTTTTGTTGTTTTTATGCTAAATAAAAATCTCTTTGATCACTACAGTGCAAAGTTTTTTTTGCATTTTAAGCTTTCCGCATTTTCAGTCTTAAAAGAATTTAGGTTGGCCTAAATGTGCTATTTTGGGGGTAAAATCAGAACAAAGACATTAACACATTATTTATCATCTCAAACAAGATAAGAATTTCATTTTTAACTCACACATAATAGGATACAGAAAATTCCTATATTTGTTAGGCATAGCCTACTTTTCTTTGATTTTTACACTAACCACTTGCTGCCTGGGAAGAATTTCTCACAGGGAATCAAAAGCAAAATATAGTCTGTGCTAGAGACATCTCAACAGTGCCTATGCGTTCTCTACCCCTCAGAAAATAATCCATTTCATTTGGAGTGTTCCGTCACAGGAGACAAACGGGTTTTCATTTTTCTTTTCATTATGTGTACTGTGTTACAAATAAAGGCTAACACCTGGCCCCTCTTATGTGCAGAACTAACTGACAACGAACCGGTATGGGGATGGACATGTCATACCAGTAATTTTTTCAGGGGGCTGCACTCCAAGTGAATGAGAAAGCCAGAAAGTCCACTTCCCAGTACAAGGTACTCACTGGAAAGCTCTACAACAGACACTGGCTTTGCTCACCACAGCTTAAAGCAGTCCTGGAGTTCATGATTCTCCTCCACTGAGCCAACAGCAAAGCCCCATTGATTTTCTGGGTCAGTCTTTCTGGAACATAACGCTAAGTCTTATTACAGGTTTCCTGTGGTGACTAAAAGAGTTCAAAATCAGGCCCAAAAGTCTGACGTTACTTGCTTTCTTGAAACAGTAATGTAGTTTATAAATTCTGGGTTCCAATTTAGTCATCAAAATGTTTTTAAAAATATGTTCAAAACCACCCCCCTAGAAGTAGTCAAATAACAAAAAAAACCCTACCAAACCAGCAATCTAGCTCTAGCTGTAGAATTAAATGTGGAAAATCAGAAGTCTTGCAAAAAATAACATTACTCTCATGCATGTTAAACTTTGCAAACAAACTGTGGAAGGATAAATGGAGAACAACCTCAGTATGAAATAAAAATGAGTCAGAGGAGATACATTCCACAATGGACAATGGCTCATCTTTTATGACTTACAACACAATGATCTGATTACTGAATGATAGAAGAAAGATGCAGTTTTACTTAACAAAATTTTGTATCATGAACTAAAGGCAGGTTTCAAGATAAAAGACCAAATTAATTTAATGAATTTTCTCTTTAAATGGATCCTCTCTTTAAGCAGATATGTATTTGTATTAAACCACCCCATGTCCCAAAGCACATTCACAGGGAAAAAAGGATCGTTGACTTCTAGCTTTTCATAAAAGCATCATTCATTATTACACAGCATTAACTTTTGCAAATAACAAAGCAGAACAAAACATAAAACCACTATTATGAACAAACATCTAAAATAGGTTTTGATAAAAACCTGTAAATCATTTACATCAGCAATGAAGTGGGCTGCCCATTGGAAAAGACATTTTATTCTTAGAATAATCTCATCTTTGGCAGAAGCTTAGCTGTAACAATTATGCTGTTTATGAATAAGGTGAGACAGATTACAAGCACACAGGCTTTCCTTCTATTTGAGTATTTAATTATGTAGCCATATGAAGACTCATTTCTGTATTTTTAAAATGTTCTAAAAGTTGTTTCAGAGAATTTCTTTGTTCAAAAACTAGTATCATACACCTCCTCAAGTGCTCAGTGGGGAAATGTCCATTGTACCTAGATGTTTTGGGGAAAGGGGAGCGGTGGGAGGGGGTATTCCCTAAGCAGCACTGAAAATAGATACTCATTTATAAAAATGCAGGAGCATACCTTCTGGCCAAGAAACAGACTTTTGGTGGACAGGACTGTGAAACCATCTGCAGGAGTTCCCTCTGTTGTACTGTCAGCACTGGCTGATTTGCTCACTTCTCCCTGCTTCTTCTTCCGAAAATATAGTTAATTAGTTAACTCAGGACTGAGAGAAAAAACGTTTAATAACACTAAGATATATGACATGCCATAAATGCTTACCAGGCAATAAAATGCCAGTAAAAACACTGGCGCTTGGATTTTATTCTTTAGTCTAACTAAAGTGGCTGATTACAGCTGAAGGAATCAATAGGAAAAATGACCTTAACGTCTGCAGATCTACGTAAGCCTTTTCTTGCCTACAACAGCGCACAATTCAGATGACAGTTGTCTTAAATATTGCAGGAAAACACATAAACAGCCCCAAACTTTTAAAAGTGTTCTAATGACTTGTGTGGAAAAAGATAATGTATGTATTTATATGTGTGGGCAGACATTCATTCTAAGGTAAAAACTGACTTCTCAGAGTGCAGATTTTATCTCTCTGTGGAGGGAGATGCTCCCAGATTTCACAAAGTTATTTTTAGAAATACTGTTTCGAAATCTGGCTGTCCTTAGAGCCAGTGTCAGAAGAATACATCTACTTTCTACCTGCCTAGTAGTAGGAAATGGGCTGAACAATTTTCTCTGTCTTGTTTAACATCATCACCTTCCTTTATCTCCAGTAAAAATGTAGAGGAAGGAGTTCCCCTCAACCGCCATTCCTTTTTTTAACTGTATTACTGCAGTAAAATTATAGGTTTCAGGAATGAATTGATTTACTGAATAAAAATAAGAATTAGGAACATTTTGAAAAGGATGTTTCATGAAGACAGTGAATTGACTACTGTGGCTATAAACTCAATTGGTGCCAAAAATAATTTCATATTTTCAATAAAATTACTACTTATTATTTCATGTAAATATTTGGTGCCTCAGCAATATCTGCTGAAGCTAAAAAGCACATCTGAATAATAAGCAAGCCACTGGTCTTCTACTGTCCTTTTCCATAGTATATAAACTACATCTGTGGCTGAGCAACTAAAATGACTTTGATGCAAGGGTATATTGGTGCTTCTAGAAGCTGTAACCATGCTTTACTTTACACAAATGTTTTGAAAATTAGATTTTCATGGGTCCTATTTCAAATCCCCAGGAGTTTACTGTTAGCCAAAAACCAATATAGTAAGCAGACAATACAGTTTATTGTGTGGAAGAAAAACAGAACCCCACAACAGACTTCCTGCTTTTGTAATCAAGTAGAGAAAAAACCTCCAGATTTAGGGAAATTATTAGTGCATGGTTATTAGAAGCACTGCACTTCAGTGTCAGCTACTAGGTGTTCTGAGAGAAAACTAAATTCCAACAGTTTGAAAAACAAAGTGGTAAAACAACCAGAAGAGTGACCAAGTAAACAAGAGAGACATACAGGATGAATACAGAAGCTTTGTTTGACCCAGAAGGCAACTTTTTACATGCATTGTCCATTTCATGTGAAATTCCTACTTTTCTTCCTACTTTCATAACCTATTGCTTGACAGTAGTTTTGAAAAAAAAAAAAAATCTAAATCTTTGGTTACACAAACACACATTAGAAAGATTTCTTACTTCTACAAACTGAAACTAAAAAAAAGGAATTAAGGAATGTTCTCCTTAGCTTAAAAAAAGATGTTATTCTTAGTTTCCTAGCATAAGAAAAATCACGTTTTGCTTCTCCTATTCTTCCCCTCACCTCCACACTTCATTTTGAATGAGTTTAATTAATTACTAGGAATTAAAAACACCCAACAAGTCTAAACATGGAAGAGTCTCATCTATAACATACTAATAACAGAGAAGAACATTTGTGGGTCTTTAGCTCAGCCAAAGAAATTCTGTGTAGCCACAATACAGTTCCTCTGATGCTGCAAGAGACTCAGCTACCTGATCTAGGTATGATCTTTCATGCTCCTTGGATTTCATCAAATCAACTAAACAAGAGGAATCTTACACTAAGCTGGAACAAAGTAAAACGCATTAAAAAGTACAACAAACAACAGAAAAATACAACACTTGAAAACAGGACTCTGACATGCTAACAGCTGAGGACATTATTACAATGCAAGTGACTTAGGCTATTGTTTTTCTTCAAAATTTAAAATTGCAAAATGCTGCTTTTGTGTGACTTTTGAAAAAAACACCCAGATTCCCTGTTTCTTACAGACACATATCAATACTTGAACAAAGTCCAAGCAAGTTTACTCCGCCTAGCCCAATGCAGGCACCTGCACAGTCACAGCAAAGCTACCCCTAGAGTTGCTACGTAAGACCTTGTCTGCTCCAGTGATGCTGGACCCAGTCATGCTACCAGTAAGGCATGACTAGTACAGCCTCCAATACACTCTCTTCTTCTGCCTCTTGGTGCCTCCAGCCTGCGCCAACCTAACGACTGTTTCATACAAAGAACAGAGTATTTACAGCTTGCCTGCCTGTCCTGCAGACCTATGCCACTTCTGAGGGTTTTTAGACTTCCAGCTGCACTAGGGAGAGGGCAGCACTCCTCCTTCAGCATTTGCTTACACTGCTACTGAAATCCCTATTGTTAACAAAACACGGAACAGAAAATCTACCCTACATGATGCTCCCTACAGCTACTACTAGCAAGCTTGTTTGGGTTTTAAATAAACAGATTACTCTACCTTGGATTTCCTTGCCCCTTTCTTGCCGCCTGTTTTCTTCGATACAGTTTTTTTCTGTGATGGAGACTTTGCCTTCTTTGCTGGAGGTGGAGTAATGATGGCTTCCAGTTTTCCTTTTGATCCCCTCTTCTTTGCCAACAGCTCTGGATGAATATTGGGTAACACTCCGCCACTGGCTATGGTGACCCCTTTCAATAGCTAATAAAAAAAAAAAAGTTGTAGATGACAAATTCCAGCATTTAATCACCAATAAATACAAACTGGAATTTACAGCAAACTTTGTACATTGCCTTGAGTTCTAACTGGTTCTTGTACGTTTCTCAATACATTATCCTTGAAGAAGAGAAACATGAAACGTATGAAATGAAGCTGATCGTGTACTAGATTTTAACTATAAAGGGAATATGTATTCTTCTTGCACATACGCTTGTTACTGTCAGTATCTCTTGGGCCCACACAAGATCTTTTTCTGTGAAGCCACGCAATGAGAACTGTTACCCAGCTACTAGAAAACAGGACTGCCCCAGCCACAGACATGAGGGCTTTGCAGGGCAGCTTGCGTGAGAGAGATGGGACCCCAAAGTCCATGGTATGGGACTGCAATGGGTACCACGCTGTGGAGAACCCAATATATGTCCCAATTGCTGAATTTTCTTGAAAGTGCATTTTTAAACCAGAATTTTTTTTCCTAGAAAAAGACACTTCAAATGGAGGGTAACATGTATACAAATCTCTATACCTGCAAGTCTTTCTTCAAAAAAATCTTTATGTAGTTGAAGAAAAGCAGATCAATATTCAAAACTGTGCAGTTTATTCAAGCCTTTAAAAGCAGAGGTGAAATATATCATGTTATGTATTTAAAACCACTTTAACCCATTTTTTTATACATCTAGCTGGGACTAACTCACTATTCGGGAGGATACAAAGAGTAACATCAAAGTCCCTCAGGTACTCCCACCTTCTGATTGGTGTTTACTGCTCCCCAACCACAACTCAGTGAGGCTCCAAGCTTACAAAGGGATGATGAATGGAAAGTATTACCAAATTTCAGACAAAGCCAGAAGCAGATTGGTTTGGGGATATTTTTTTTTTTTTCCTGCCCCATCATGATACATAGGTTTGGAAAAAGTACCTTTTCAGATGTGTTTTTACAGCACCTCACACAAACGTACATTAATCCTAGCCTGTGTCTCTGGCTGACACCACAAACTGTAATAATAATGCCCAAATTTTTTTTGGCTAAGTTAAAGGCATCTTGAAACCTGCAAAGGACACAGACTTGCAAGAGTTCCAAAGCTCTTAATTCTGTGGTCACAATGACAGACTTCAATGGGAACAGAATAGGTCCCACCGAGTCCTAAGCTGCGTAAGGGGGGAAACAAAAACAAACAAAAACATCTACAAGATTTTCTCCATGTCTCTGTAGAGTTTATGACAATGTCCCACTCTAATGGAAGTGGTTGTAATAGTCCCAGCAAATGTCATGTTACATCTCCATTGCATTTTTACACATTTTAAGAGTTCTAAAATACATAATTAAGCTGAATGCTGTAGTTAGTTACACAGGCAGTGTGCTAGTGAGTGAATGAGCTGTTTCCTGGTGGGCTACTCAATAAGCAGAGGTCTTGAGTTACAATTCAGCTATATGGAAAGACAATTTAAAAAGCTCTAAAGGAAATCCTGACCCTCACATGGAGGATTTTTTTTCTTACCTGATTTAATTCTTCATCATTTGCTACAGCCAACAGGATGTGTCTAGGAGTGACTCGACCCTTCTTGTTGTCCCTTGCTGCATTTCCAGCCAATTCAAGAATTTCCGCTGGGGAAAAAGTAAGCCCCTCTTAATTACATTGTGATCATTAAGAAAAATCAATGTGTTCGTTAGCATCCATGCAAAAAGATATCTGATTATATCATGTTATTCCTAACTGCTGTAGAATACCCTCAATAGATATCTAACTCTAAAATGATAACTTTCTTTTTATATGTCTAATCACTGAAGGGTGAATGCACACTTGAAGTCCTGTGGTCTAAACTATATTTACTTCTTTGTCCTTTTAAAGCAGTTCCCCTACATTCCTGATTTTTTCAGCGTTCTTCTCAAGGCTACTGTGTGTTCATCTCCTAGGATCCCTCTCCTATCAGGTGACAGAGTACTAGATGTACAAATGCTATAGGTTTTTTTTTCCTCAAAGCTGTCATAAATGTGAGTTCTGGCTTGCATTGCTGCTTCTTTTTTATTACAGGAAAAGATGCTATTCTCAGTTTCTCATTTTTAACATTATGGAAGCATGTAAGCACACATTCAAGTTAGGACACTAAAAATACAAACTCTGCTGCTACGCTGACTTAATGATTTTTTTTCTCTGTCCAAGATGAGGTTTCTGTCCAGAAAATGTAATTGATGAATCATGTTTATTTGCTCCTAGCAAATTATCTCCTTAGATGAAATTTCCAGTCCTGACAAAATACATTTAACAGCTGTGCATATAATGGCTTTTATTGGAATTAGGAAAGATCAACTTGCTCCCCTGCAAGGATCTATGAAGCGAAAGGCTAGAGCGTTACCTGCTAACTTATCTGACTTCAACTCAACAAGCCCTAGGCAAAGAATGCAATTAATTACAAGAACAATTAAAAAAATGACATAATGTGTTTATCTGACTTTGCAGTTATGTGCTACTGCTGTCTCCATTATACATAACCTTTCATCTCCCTCTGCAGAGACTGTGTTTCACTATTGCTTTTGGTATATTTTCTTTTGCAAACCTGTTAACGTTTGGAGAAAAAAGAAAATGAAAACGACTTTTTTACACTTATTACACACTAATATATTAAAATTTAACATTAGTATAGGGTATGAAATTGATTTCACATTTAACAACCGACTGTACCATGAAAGCTCTCCCATAAGCTTGCTTCAGAGGCAAATAGAACCGAATTAAAACATTAATCTGGAAATGAAAAAGACTAAAATCAAAGCCCACACAACCACATGCCTTTACCATAAGACACAGTAAATCTTAAGTAATACTGTATAGCACAGACTATGGCTTTTCATTAGACTGAATTCAACATGATTCTCCAATTATTTTTCATCCTAAGTCCTGTAATAAGCTAGTTATGACACCTACTGGAAAACTTACAGCTGCTTCTGGATGTTCTGCAGTTAAACTTCATCGAGAATTTTGGTAGGCTTTCACTACTTCTGTGTTCTTCAAAGTGCACAATTAACTTTATTATAGGGGGAGATGGAATATTAAGTCTAAGCCCCCAAAACTAACAACATTTCATGCTGACAACAATCACTTTAATTTATTTTTAAAGAAGGATTAGCAAGGTAAGGTCAACCTGACTATGCTTTCCACACCTCCAAAGAACTCAATTAAGCTGGCATAATCCTTTTCACATACTTCTCAAAAGCCACAGCTCAGACATGTGAGGTTTAGCTTGCATTCAGCACTGCATACAGCCGCCTGTTGTGACAGAAGACCTGTATCACCTTCCACTGGACAAGCTGCGCTCTCGGTTACACCCCGTGCATCCCCACTGACCTCAATAAGATTCTGTGTCACTGTAATAATGCCAGCATCTCCACCCCTCTAGATCAGGAATTGTTTTGTTTGTATCGCAGACTTTATTACCGGCTGAAAAGCATGGGAAGGATTTGCTGCAAACAGCAGACTACTTTTCAGTTTGCCTCTGCTTCCCCCACCTCCGCTTCTTTACTGCATCAGGCACTGCTAAACAGTCGGGCCGTGTTATTCTCTGCAACTGATCAGCATAACTATGCAGACAGGTCATTTTGTAACTAAAGAGTCTAAGAAAGTGTTATGCCTGTAAAGCACAGAGGAATGTTTTATTTGTTCCTCATAAAACTAAAATGTCTGCCTTGTACAGTGGAGAACTGTTCTTGTAAGTGCTAAGCCCTCTTCCTTGGACAGGAAACTCATTTTGAAATTACAGTTTTCTAATGGTCCTTTAGGGAAGTTGAGGTACCCCACTTCCTTTTCAGGAACAGAACGCTTTGCACTGGCGTTGAGGACCACAAAAGAGGAGCTTAGGGAGAGGGAGAGAGGAGGAGGAGGGCACGGAGGGTGGAATTTTTCTTCTGGCCTTCTCCTCAGCTCTCCAGTAATAACCAAGCATTGCTCGTGCATGCAGAGAGACCCACAGCACGGAGAACAGCAAAACACAGCTATGCACACAAGTCTGGTTAAAGGGGGAGGGACTCTCCCCTATTTAAAAACAGAAGATTAGGAGGTATTCCAGCTGAAGCCAATATAGGCAACAATTTTTTGATTTAGTACTGACAGAGACCAACCTAATCCAAACCCAACAGATCAGAGCACTTAGAAATGCTAGAAATGAAGACTTTCTGGATCCGGATGGGATCTGGACGGGATCCTGACTACTTGCCTGGATTTCGCTTGCAGACAGCTTTACTTTCACATCTGTTTTATGCTGCATTAATTCTAAAGATTTAAATGGCGTTTCATCCATGTTTTAAATAAGATGAAAATCTAGCGTTCTCTGTAAGGGAGCTGACTCAAATTTCCAGAATAATCACTCTGGATTTAGGTGTGGAGCTGGAAAGAGTAGTAGGTGGGAAAAGGTATTTAAAATTGAGATTGGATTTGAATTCTTAGGTCAGACCCATCTTTGGAAGTGCCAATCTATCAGGTTCAAAGGTTGGAGTCATTGAAGAGCTCCGTTTCATTAATCTTCCAAAAGTGGGGAAAAAAATAGACATTCAAAAATCAACTCCTGCAACTGAACAAGGTCAAGAGAGAAAGCTTTGCTTCTAAGTGTTGAGGGAAAAGAAAGTGCTAAGAGCTTCCATGACATGAGGATTCACTCAGCTTGTATTTATCCAGCCAGAAGACCAAAACAAGAACATTTTACAAAAATGAGGCCTTACAAAAAGGATGTAAGTTGCATAATGTCTATTCCATTCCTTTCATGTATTTACTCAGGGCATTTCCCCCCTGGAGAATAATTACACCACCACCACTCAGGCAAAAGGCACACTTTACAAAAGTAATGAACAACAAAATATCTTTCTTTTTTTTTTTTTTAAACAAGGAAAATATACAAGTTATTCAGTATTATCAGCTTTTGAAGGTATAATTCTTCAATTACCACATACTGAAATCTTAGGGTAATATGAAGAGACGCCCTTTATATTTGCACAAGTGGCTTTTTCTCGTGCTTTTGAATAATTACAAACAAAAAAAAGCAAACTAACATGTATTGTTTTAACTGCAGATACAAAACAATCCAGCAAAAATGCTGTGAGAAGTATATAACTAGGAAAGACAAAAATTAAGTAGGAATGCCATGTCAGCATGTGATATATTCATGTATGGACATGTTATGTAGAAAGAAAAGGGATGGATGCCTTAGAAATCTATGACATGAACACATCGATTTGATTTAAAAGGCAGTTATGATTAATATTTTTGTTCTTTTCAGTCATCATTAAAGTAGAAGGTTAAAGTGGGAAAAGAAAGTCCTAAAAGTGAAGAAATTTTCTCTTAAAATTTAACTTAAAGGTAGTTCTTATTTATATCAATTGAAAAAATCCTTTGCAACATTTAGAACTAGGCAAATGGATACGGTTAGTGAAAACTGGTATAAGCCTGTTCTCAGCACTTGAACCAAAACTGCTTTTCTTCTGCTGAGGTTTTTTAAAGTTCAGTTAAATATTTTTAAAGGAGAAAAGAAAACAGGTTGTATATCTTTGTACTTAAGCCTGAGATAAGACCACAGGAAAAGCTGTTCTCAAGGCATTTCCTATTCAAACACAACTAAAAAGTGTTAGAAGTCTCAACAGAAACCTCATCCTGAAGCAAGTTTTCAGAGCAAGTTCCTCATCCTTTACTTGCAGAGACTCTGATCTCTGGTCATCTACTGGATACCCTACTAAGTTCTCAATTTCATTATTTGCATTTCCCTGTTTCATAGTGGTACTGCTCTGCCTTGAATACTGTTGCTTTGGTAGTTCACGACACTTGCAAATATTGGAGCAAGAACTTAACACGAGGTTAAAATGAAACAAATTACTATTAGACCTAAACAAAGCAGGCCCAGTAGCAACTGCAGACCTGCATGGAAACAAAAGCAAATGCATTCTTCTCCCAATCCTGGAGAATGCTCTTGTTCACTTACCCTAATTTTCAAACAAAATATTACTGGTCATTACTAAATAAAACTCCTTTAAAGCCTAAATGACAAGGCCTTTAGCTTATCATGCATTCCAGGCCATAATACTTTCTAAATGTAAATACTCAACTCAATCTGGTCTGAGTTCATCCCCAAAATGTTTTTTGGTTTACATCTCAAGCTAAAACACTGCTGTTGCATTGAATCCCTTTGTCCACCTTCTCTTCTGGGAGATGAAATCATAGCTTTGAAAATTAAACTCTTAACAACTAACAGGTGATGTGTTGACACAAGGCCAATTTCTGAACACGCAAGTTCCAACAGGAACAAGTCAGGGGTTTCTAAAAATTTTGAAGCCTCTCCTCAAAAGAAAATTGAAACCAATATCCAGAATCAAAGAAAAATGAATGTTGATACAATTCCACTGAGAAAATATGTATTTGCTACAAAGCCAACTACATGACAAGGAGTCTGTTTATTGTATTTTAAATTAATCATCCTTCCATCAGCATTTTATTGACTTCAGAATCATTTTACATGATTCCGGAAGGTTTTAACCCAATCAACCCCAATCAACCAAGACTGTTAAGAGTTTCCTGCATTCTTCTCTCTGTGTATTCCACCCAGTCCCCCTGGAATCTGCAGTTGCAAGAGTGAAGGCAGAATCATTTAACACTTTCCCTCTCATGCATTCCAATAAAACAGTTCTTAGCCCTGGTTCAAAGTCATGGAAATTTGATGCAGTGAAAATCGATTCAAGAAATTTTACTGCTTTGAACAAGCCTTGATGAAACCTCAACTCTCAACAGGGCAATCATTCTCTTAGGATGCGATAAAAAACCCCAAACCCTTCAGTCTTTAGTGTCTGAGCTGTATCAAAACTAGGCCCCTTAAAGGAGAAACTGTTAACTTTGCCAAGTTATTGTAAGTTTTGCATTTCTGTGAGGCAGATGACAGACCGCTGTTTACATAAAACTCAAGTTCAGGCCACAAAAGCCACTTCCACTTAGAGCCTTCTGATCTGACTCACACCTCTTTTCTACGCTTTAATACCATCCTTTTTTTTTTTTTTTTTTTTTTTTTAAGACATCCAATGTTATTTAACTTCCTAATTTTTAAAGTTTTTTGTTTTACTACTGATCTGTAAAAGGTATGAGAGTTCACTTTTCAGGGAAACCTGAAAGTAAATTTCATCAAGTGTTGTTCTTTACAACAGTCACACCCCAAGTACTAATATAAAAAGACATAGCCTATTTCTTCTCCACTGACTTCAAGAATCCTGATCTAACTCAAATTAATCTTTTTTCTTTTTGAATGGAGCTTCCTCTACCTAGCAATTTACGCTTTGCTATTACTCCTAACAGTTTATGTATGTTTTAGAAATGTACTCAAACATGATTAATATAACTGCTGCCAGACGTTACTTGATCAAGTGCAGCATGTATGCTTTGGTCTGGCTGTTAGAGAGTACAGGAGACTACTCATGTCTTAAGACCTGGTCCTAGCTTAGTCTTTCACCTTTGCAGGCACATGTTAGGAACTTGCATTTCCAAACATTAAAGAAGTCAAGGGGCAGATGCCAGTGAACATAAATAACATTATTAACAAAAGAAAAAGAGGAGAGGGCTTCATATTGTAATTTGGGATTTTACAGAAGTGACCCCAAACCCTGGGCTTGAAAGAGGAAATGGATACGTGTATCAAGGGTGTGCATACCCATGCCCCTACAAAGAAGAGCAAGATATACAAGTCAGTGTCAAAGGCTTTACTAAACAATGACCAAAGCTGATGTAATCCATATAGGCTGTGGTCTCATTTTTATAGTGTACTCATTTCAACGTGATCTGGCAGATGGTGATAATGGTTTTGTTAGATACTGCCTCTGACAGTGAAGTGGGATTCAGTGTTTATTACTGAAAATATGACTCATTAAATTGCTGTTGTCTCAAAGCCTTTCCACCACATCAAGTCTTTTTGTACCGAGATAGCAATGGAAGCCATAATCAATACAAGTACCTGTAGACAAATACAACTGTTATTATTTAGAAGAAAATATTCACAAATCTTTTTCCCCATTACTTTACAGAAGCAGTATAGGAATGACTATATAGCATGTTCAACACCTTTTTCTGGAAAAATCTACGTCTTGAGAACAAAGCATGTTTAAAAAAAAAAATCTATCACTTTGGGTGTTCTGTGGTAGGTGAATGTATGGACTAGAGCAACGTATTCACTGGAGTAAAAAGTACATCTAGCCTGACATCCTGTCCCTAGCTAGTGACCAAGAACAGATGCTCAAGAGCTTTAAAAGAACAGGCAAACTTAAAATGCTATTTTTCCAGAACATTCCCTCCAATTTCAACCATGTGCAGCTGAGTGGTTTCCCAACTTAGAAATGCCATCTTTGTGTTTAGTGCCCCAATGGATTTTGTTTCTATGGATGTGTCTAACTGTTTTCTGGAACAATTCAGAATGGTTTGGTATCCATTTTTGGTATCCGTAACATCTTATGGTAACAAGGCTCACTACACCACAGACATTTTTGCCGTTTGGAGGAAAAGTACCTCCTGTTTGTTTTAAAAATACTGTATTTCACTGTATACCCCCTAAATTTATTTTTCCCCAATGGAGTTGATATTGGGGATGGAGAATCTCATCTGACTGCACGTAAGAATCCACATACAATTTCATCCCTAAAAGAAATTCAGGGATAAATGTACTGTGGAAAAAGGCTGAAGACCAAACACATAGCATGATCTGAACTCAGGCATTCTTAACTAATCCTCAGGGAAAAAAGAAAAGGGGAAAAAAGTCATGCTTACAATACTTGACGCAAGAACAAGTTTGAGAAAATCCGAGGAAAGAAACTGCTTGCTAAATACTGCATGCTACTCTAGAAAGGTAGGATGTCTTCCTGCTTTCTAGCTATTTGTGCTACAACTGTCAGTCCCAGGAACAAAGGGCCAAAGAAGAAAAGACTTAAGCTTTATAGATTCTTTTGTTCTTCTTAACAAGAGATACAAGACAAAGGGTAGGAAAAAAATGTGTAGCAAAATCAGCCACTTTTTTTTTTTACTCTTCACTTAAACTCCATTCTTCAAAACAAAGGGCAATTTATAAGTAGTAGTCATTACTTTGTTGCAACTTAGCCAAATAAATAGATGTAGTGACAGTTACTAGAATAAAAAGTATTTAATTCTAGTTCTAAGGATATTAAAATATAACTAAAATTTAACATTTTAAAGGGAGAAAATAATTCAGTGACCATGATGTAAAAAAACAACCCAGCCCAGCATTTTGTACATTATCGCAATATGACACACATCACAACGCAAATTCTGATGCATATTTACCCCTTGGAGATAAGTGTCTATATTTACATATCAGTATGCACTGTTAGGGCTTTTATTATGAGAAAATGCTTTGGCTTTTATTGTTTTTCATCCAATCTGATCTGTGTAGCTTGGAGAATACATTAGGACCCTAATCGGTTAAGTAATTTTGTATCGACTTAGCTTTTGTGACTCGGAGATCCGCTGAAGTTTACGGGACTACAAGATAAGATAGGCACATACATCAAGTGTTTACAGGCCTGGAGCCAAGGAACGGCTTGTCAGTGAAAAGAAAACTCTTCATTTCTGTACATTTCAAGCAGACTGATTCATACATTTGTAAGTTCAGAAAGTTGGTCATTCAACTGGCAACGATGCAAAGTTTTCTATCTAAAGAGGCACTTACAAGTACAGCAACTTTGAATTATGACAATCTCACTTCTCTTAAGAGCATGACACAAGTCTTATGTAAAAGAGGCATGTTACAAAGGAGCTTTGCTATGCTGATATTTTTGAAAGGTCTCTGCTTGTGAGGCTATTGCCATAAACAACCCTGCTGTATTTTAGGTCCAGTATTAATCCATATTAAAAACACACTGGATCTGAAGAGGTAGTTTCATGCTTGCTCAAGTTAAGGCACAAACCCCTAATTTATTTTAAACCTCTTTTGGGACACAGTTTGTGGCACAACACCATAATAGGGATTAGTGTTTCTAAAGCTGCCCGTTTAAATAGAAGAAATGTATCTTGGTAGTGAATGCACGTTTCAACAGTATCAAAAAGATACTGTCAATTAATTCTCTTCTTAAATTTCATTACTCTCTAAGGACCATTATTTATGGTAGTCTCAGAATGCCTGGAACTTGAATCTGCTTTTAACCTAATGCTTTTTTACTGTGGACCTCTGAGCTCCCCTCTGCTTCCAAGCAGAAGTTCAGTAGTACATCTGCTTTGACAAACAGGGCAAATCATTGTTTTACTCTGTGACCCTGTAAAAATTGTCAGCAGCAAGCAGAACACAAGAGGTGAACAGCAGTTCAAGTTGATCAGCTTGCACATCGGAAAGTGAGCATCTGAAGTGAGCAGTTAAACTTACTGCATTCAGGAAGGACTTTCATTTTGCAGCCAATCAGCAGCTGGCTTAAGAAAGTTTTCCACATCGAAAATTAATCAAGATGAAAATGCAACGAACTGAGCTCCAGCACATGAACCTCCATTAAGGGGTGACATCAGAAAGCCTGAAAACAAAAACTCAGGTAAGCACCAGAATGCCTCAGATGCAATTCTAACCATGGGATTCAAAAGGTGCTTATTTTACATTTTAACAAACTACACAATCAACAGTACACAATGGGCAATAAAAATCCAGTTGTGAAAAAATTCTAATGGAGAAAACAGACATTTAACATTTTCTCCTACCTTACTTCAGTATGTACAGAACAAATGTAAATCAAAGTTTCATTTCTTCTGTATTCCTGTTCTCCTGCTGTTTTATAAACTACTTCTCCTCATTTGCTATGACATTTTGGCAATTGAAAATTATTTACAGTGTAGAGAAGACGATGGGGGGCAGGGGGAACAGAAATCACTTGCAGGCCTGGTTCTTGCTGCTTTTAAATATGCTCAAGAAATTTATTTCTATTTTTTAAGGGCAAAGGAGTATCTTTTTCAGTCAATAAGAAAGTATGGACTATATTGTAACTTGTGCAAGCTATGCATCTGAAGGGAACATACCTGATTACCTGTACGGCTGGACCAGTTCTGACAAATACAAACCATACAACTTCACCTGAGTGGCTGTAATGCCCCAAATGAAGTCTGTGGACACCCTCTTGATTGACCTAGGGTTTTTTCTGTTGTTGGGTTGTTTGGATTTTTTTTTTTTTTGACATAAACTGATACTGATGCTCTACTTTGCAGAGAAAATAAGGAGCGGATTGCAGTTTTCCAAAGTACATGTTAGAGAAAGTAAATAGGCAATGAATCATTGTAG
Organism: Astur gentilis; assembly: GCF_929443795.1. Classification (NCBI taxonomy): domain Eukaryota; kingdom Metazoa; phylum Chordata; class Aves; order Accipitriformes; family Accipitridae; genus Astur; species Astur gentilis. The sequence goes on along the minus strand of NC_064905.1, from coordinate 19,282,390 downwards.
AACAAGTGCCACAATAAGTAAAGAAGACAAAAGGAATTGCTAACGCTGAACTTCTCGCCAGCTTAAAGCAGTTGATAATGCTTAGAATTAGTTCTGCGGCACAAACAGAAATCAATCAAATATTCTGACTAGTCCCAGCAAGATAGACAGCGCTGCATGAACTGCTACTGCAAAGAAGAAAAAGAAATAAGGACCATGCATTATAGTTCTTCAGCATACATGCTATTCCTTCAGAGTAAAGAAAGGAAGTGTATACACTTGCTTCAATATCAGTAAAATTCAAAGGTACTTTCAGCACGTTCACCCACAAACACATACTTGCATCCTATTTAGAGTGAAAATCACACATTATTTCCTTAGATGAAAAGCAGGAAAGAATAAGCAGGTGGTATGCTTAAGAAACCAAACTGCATACACCAGGTGTGCTGATGAGATGATTATTTTGTAGTATTACTTGTAGGTAACAAGAACCTTTAGGGGATAAGCAAGGGAAGGAGAATACTCACTGTGCAACCTGCTTATATGTCAAGTATGTGAGATAAGGAAAAACACTTTATTAGCTGAAGACCAGAAGTCAAACCGTACATCTAATATTATAGCAGTTTCATTATTATTATTATTTAAGTTACTATAACAGACAACACAGGGAAGATGTACTCCAGTCAGCCCCTGTAGAATAAGCTGTCAGAAGCCAAAGAGACTGAAAAGCAACACAGCAAAGACACACAGTTTTTAGTTCACAGCAACTGAAGCAGCCAGACTAATTCCTGTGTGCTAAAACAGTGCATGCTTCTGCTAGCAGAGCTGTACTGTGTATAAACATACTAATACAAAAGTATGAGAGCAACATAAATGTAGTTTGAAAAGCACTTTGTTGGGCACAGACTAAAGGGCTTAAATTACAAACGGGCCCATACACTACAAGAAATTATAGATGTGTATTTTTACTTTCTGAGGAGTAGCCGTACATACACGGTAACAGTAAGTTACCTTCAAAATACAAAGCAGAGAAAGTCATAACTACAGATGGATCCAGAACAGAACTCCAAGTCTGAACAGCTGGAAGCATTATGGAAGTTCAAATCTCAAATTGAACCAAACCAAAATCCAGATCTGAGCACATTATGGGCTAATTTCACGTTTACATCAGAGTTAAACTTTAGCAAAGGCCAGCAAAATTTAGCACCTCATCTTCTAAAGGATTAAAGTCAGTGCCATATTCTGCACACACATGAACTAGTTTTCAAACCTTAGTAGGTTCCTTTCTATTAGGTCACGTCTCTGTCATTTCCCCTCCTAGTCTTTTCTGAAGTTCTTCTTTCCTACAATTGCTTTTGATATTTTACGTTCTTCCTCTCCTTCCTGGATGCACCGGATCGCCTTTTTTGATTTAGCCAATTTATTAGCATGCCACTTCAAATGGTCTCCTTCCTATTATGTCACGTTCCTGCCTTTATTTTGAAACGGTTGAAATGCTTTGATTTAGTTTCAGATCATGTGCTGACATGAGCATCTTTAAAAACTCTCCTGGAGAGAAGTCAGGATTTCTCTGGTTTTGTGAAGTAGTAACTGCCAAGAGGTAAAAAGAACACAAACCAAAAATCTCCAAGCATCCCATTTCAAGGGAGTGTTTCTGAACTATACTGAAAAAGAAGAATGACCTGAAGTTCAGAAAACATACTGAGCATTAAAGGCTAAAAAATTGCACTACATCAGAGTCTGAAAAACTTATGGAAAGAGAAGGGGGGAAAAAAACCCCCAAACCCCACCAGTCTGAAACAGTCATAAAACATAAAACTATTACTAACTCAGTAAGGAAAGAAAAGAGTATCTGTGCTTTTGAGATGCATCTATGTATAAGAATGAAAGAAACCCCTGAGATACAGGATACTAGGACTATCTACCTAGCCTTCAGAGGAGAGGAAAAAAAAAAGCTTAAAAATATTTAAAGGGAGAAAAAGAAGGTACTTTTCCCCTTAGCTCTTGCCACCTCCCTTTTTTCTTTTTCCTAAAGAAGCGATGTGTGCAACTTTTTTTTGACTTTTTGTTGTTGTTAATCTCCTCAGACAGTTTCCCAAGATGCACAGCAGTTAAAAGAAACACCTTTATTTCCCCAGCCTATTCTTAGCTGCCTAAACCATCACTGCCTCAGTAAACACTTTAAATCAAACAGTTAACCAATAACATGTGCTGATCATTAGCAGTGCCTTAAGCTCACCTGTATTGTTCTGTTTCTTTAAAAGGGCAGCATTCAAAGCACCCTTCACCCTAAGAAGCATTTTATTTGAGTTGTTATTGCTGTAAGCAGGAACCTAGCTGAAGGAAATGTTAATTTTTTAAGGCCATCTATGAAGTTTAAAAGCATTCTTTTAAAGAAAAGGCCCAAATAAAGAAAACTGTGAACATGAACAAGTGAAGGAAAAAAACCCCACGGATATTTGATGGCTGAGAAAATTCAATAATGTAACATGAACACCTTACAGAAAACAAGCACTCAGTTATTTTCTAATGTTACCAATCTTCATCTTTAGGGGAAGAAGAAACTTTATGGAAAAAATATCAGCCTGTTTCTGTTCTTCAATGTCAATACCCATTATAAGGTATACCTAAAATTGTCTTAAGAGTCAGGTCACTTCAGTTTTAAATACACCCAGCAAAGTTAAGCACAAAGTAGCAAAGCATGTGGTTTAAGTCAAAGAAAGAATGACCTTCCTAAGAGGCTCAGCACACCATTACAGCTTAAAGACCACTGTCCCTTGAAACACTTGAACCTGCTGCAACCAGAACACTGACATAAGTAGATACACTGTAAAAAGAAACACTGCTGCGAGAAATGAGATCCGATTCAAGCTTTTCTTTAGTCTTGCTAATAGAATCTGTCTCCAAACACTGATCCATCTAGCATTTGTGCTTTTTGCTAGATCCCTAGCCTGCAGGTATATAAGTCAATCCAGCCACGCGAATGTGACTGAACTGGTGGTTTATTCTTACCCATTTTTAATTTTTTAATTTTTTTTTTTAAGCAAACCAATATTGCTTTTTGCCCATATGTTGATGCTGTTACAGTGGGGTTAATATTCTGTTTAGAAGACTAATTTTGTAATGTTGTTTGTGGGGTAAATTTGCAATGTTTTAAGTCTCGTTTGAGAGGAGAACTGCTATATAAAGATCTTTACTTGCATGTCTAGTTGCGTATGTCTTTGGGGAAAGCATTTTCTTCCTTTGAAGCTTCTTGCTAAATGGAGGAAAAATAATACTTTCATCCTCCAAGAAGGTGCTGTGAGGATAAGATAATTATTTAAGGTGTTCTCATTCTGATGTGATGAGAGGAACAGAGAAAGGACTGCAATTATAAGCAAATAAGCTACGTTGATCTGGGGCAGATGAACAGAGTGTGCATTTATATACAGGCTCAACCAAACAAATTGCTTATAGCATACATAGTCTCAAAAATAATCTGTAAATTGAACAAAAATGTTTAAACAATGCTGTAAGCAATCTCAGCCCTCCGTAAACACCAAGAAGCTCTCTATTTAAAAGGAATGTATGTGCTTAACAAAAAATTACAACCCAAACAAAGCCATCAGGCACAAAACTGGAGCAGGAAGGACTGCAACACTGTAGGTCCAGTCCATACGCATTGATGTTAGTAGGAATTCTTCTGACTGCCTATGTGGAAGAAGAGTGTTTACAACAGGTCAAAGCAAATCCAGTGCTGGAACGCACAAAAGCCATCAAAGCTCTGATGTAGGGGTGAGGGTAGCCTGATTTTGGCTTAGATGCGTGATCAGCACAGCACTTACTTCAGCTATAACTTTTTTAATTACCTATAAATCAGAGGATCTTTTGGGGTTTTTTTTCTGTGCAAATTCAGTTTGTATTATTACTTTCACTGCTGCTATTTCACATTGTTCAGCAAAACCTACCAGTCAGATATTCCAGTACAGCAGCCATGTACACTGGAGCACCAACACCAATTCTGTACTTCGGGTGGCCTTTCTTAATGTAACGTAGCATTCTTCCAACAGGGAATATGACCCCAGCCTTTGCGGAGCGGGAAGTCTTGGTTGACTTCTTCTTTCCACCCCTGCTGGACATTTTGTCTGTATTGGGTCTGGAACAGCACTCTTTATATAAAGAAAGGAAAAAAAAAAAGTTATCAATAAGGACTGATGCTGTAATACCATATATTGAATTTCAAGACAGATCAGTATTTTGGGTTAGGCAATGCATTAGGGTGCCTAAAACATACACACAAGTTGCCTTTTCAGAGTATATACAAAAAGAACCTAAAAAAACGTACACAGAATGTTTACTTGCCATTGTCATCTTGGCATAATTTTATACAGTATATATATAAGCCAGAGAAATTATTTCATTTAAATCTGCTTTGGAATTACTTTCCTGAAATTCTTAACAGATTAAACCGAGTACCATTAGTGGAGCAAAGTGTGTTAACTACCTAACGTAAAACAGAGCTTCTGCATTAAAGCTGAGGATGCTTTCTGCAAGGAGACTGACACAACCCTCTGCTCTTTGGGAAAAACTCTTGATTGTGCATTTGAACAACTGTGGTGGGACTGTTACACTCCGGAATAACTATGTTCCTAAATAGGAAAAAACTGCATCCACTAAAGGTTTCGTAAAGAACCTTTCTTAAAGAACTAGATTTTCACGCATGTGTGAATTTACAGAACAAAGGCCTATGCATGGCAAAATACATCTCCTGTACACTAAATGTTCTATTTTTAGAAAGATCTGAAATGAACACCTTGAGATTTGAACCAAATGGATACCAGCTATCTCCACATCGAAGACTGTACTGCTTCAACATGCCCTCTAGGAATCTGATGAACTTCAATCTGCCACCTTTCCTTAACATAACAGTGGTCTAAACACCCAGCAGATATCTGACAACTGTATCTTAGTTTATGTCAGTGAAGTAACCTACTGCTGATACAGCTGTCAAACATATTTTTTTTCTCTTTGATTTCTGCTCAGGCTGTAAATAGAAGCTGACAAATCTGAAGAGGTGGACAGTTTGCAGGCTTTCAAGGTACCTTTGAAGGTTTAGACGATGCACTGGGTTTTGAAATTAACTCAGAGGAAAGGAGACAGTCCCCATCTCCCCCTCCCTCCCTCCTGCCTGTCTGAACTCTAGGGAAACCAGCAGTATGCATCAGTGATACACATACCTCTGTACATCCTACTTCTTTCCTTGCTGCACAAATCCTACCTAATACAAATGCAAATTCACTGGTGTGTTTATATACTCCACAATGAAACACTTTTAAGCTTGCTTTCCTATCACACCAGTTCTCCACTTGTCTTTTTGCTTTTCTCTCATTTATTCTGAATTCTGCCCTTGTCCTTATAAACTTAACTGTGTTTGCCATAGGTCTGAATCCACAACGATTGACTGAGCTCAGACTTAGGCAAAACAGGTTCACCAACCCCACTTCTAAGTTTTGCAACTTCTGCTCTGTGCTGACACGTCCTGCAGTCTTTTAAATCTCCATGAGTCACTGAGATTCAGACTACATAACTACCAAATGAAGACCACTCAGGATAACTAAAGAAATGCGAGTATCAAACATTTCTTTTCCTTTCCACTTCCACACTCCATTCATCAGAGCCTATACTTGCATAGCACATTAAGTAAAATAAATGCAACGGGCTCACTGCTTGTTAAAGGTAAAGGAAATAATCCCATCTTATTAGCTCAGATGAAAGGCACACTACATTTATGAAACTGATGTCAAAACACAGACAGGAAACTTTGGAGGAGGGAAGCCATCAAAAGGGCTCCTTCCCCTTTCCTCTGCTGTGAACTCAGCTCTGTAACAACTATTATTCTGTGAAGAAGAGCACAAAAGCCAATTTTCTTGCCTTGAGAAACTGCCCAACTGGAGCTCACAACTGGTTTCAAAAACCTTCCATTTAATTGCATTTTCTCATCTAGTTAGCTCTGTCTTTGTTAGCAGAAAGGCTGGGTGTGGCTTTGAGTTGGTTATGGACTTTCTGCCAGAAATTATTTTCATAGTTCAAAATCCATTTTCATCAATACTACAGATGTTTAATCTCACAAATGTTGAGAAGTTCATTGAATCAAACACCAGGGAAAGCTGCATGAGAATTACCTGTGCTTCTAGCTTCCCCCATAATTCCTTTAGTTTGTAACTGATAGGTGAATGATGAAAAACATAATTTTTCCAGGGAAAACCTGCAAACCTTGAGCAGTAAAATTCTATTAGCCATTTGGCTTATGAGTTTATGGGAGAGTCAGAATAGCTGGAAGATAATATGGAAACCCTTACTTCCTGATGTTGGGTGTTTTTTTCTTTGGGAGAGTGTCATCTAGCCATCAGCTGCATTTGGATCAAAGTATGAGTAATGCAGCAACATAGAATTACTGCCAAAGAGGCTTTGAAGGAGCTGGAGTAAATACAGCTCACCCAATCTAAAAATCCAAATGAAAGACACACATGGATGGCCATGCTGTAGCTGGTAACAGAAAGAGATGAAAGAGCACTGCCCTTTCATTTTTAGTTCCAAGAAAATGACTATTCATAGACAAATAATGAAAGTGGTTTCTTCATATGTCGAAACAAATAGGTACTGTGTATCACTGCCTCTGGATACATACCACCTATTCAAAGTGATGCGAAGTTTGTTGTTAACATACTGTCAATTGTCATCGGTCATGCTAAACCAACCTCCCCTATACCACCCTTGAGCAAAACACTTTGCTATTAGCTTCCAACCTCTTTCATCTGGTCTTCAGAAGATGTTCTTCCCTTTAACGTACTATTTTCTACTTAATACCTCCAAGCCTCCTGTCATCTGCAGCTAACGCCTTCCTGTATATAAAATGGTGTATTTTTTTTCTTTCATAATAAGCTTATTTCTGCAAACTTCTGCAAACTCTAGAAGTTAATTCCCCCCTTTATTTTATACTCCTGGTGGCATTTCTCTTGTTAATATTCAGGATAACCCTGGACCTCTCTTGGCAATTAACCGGATCCTCTCATACTGTACATTAAAGAGCCTTCTAGCTGTAAGTTTATTTGTGAGGAAAAAATTTGCCTGAACCAGAAAGGTGGGAGACTTGCATACTGAAAAAAAGCAAGGACTTCTGGAACTTTTAGTATCAAAGGTGAAATGCAATAAAGATCAGTTTCAGATCTTCCTGTCTCAAGGATCCCATTCCTACAACATTTGGTGAATCACTGTATCTTTAGATGTTGGGGGTGGAGGGAGGGAATTTCCAATTAAGTTTCAAGTACCACTTTTAATTTTGCCAACCATGCAATTTGGAAGGGGAAAAAGAGAGCCTGGCATGGAAGACCTTTTTCAGGCTTACATATGGATTCAGGATCATTACTTTGCAGAACCCGTTTGTCCTGCCTTTGAGCTGAGGGATGGCCCAATGAGCTCTCAAAGTTTCTTCTCTAGTTCCAGTTCTCCACAGCAAAAGAAAAGGGAAAGAGATTTCACTTGCAACAGCCACCAAAAGATGCATTGAAGTTAAATGTAAAGAGCATGGCAACAGATCAAAAACCAAAGAAAACTCTGTGCCTTACATGTTCTCCAATGGTTTATCTTTGTAACACCAGAAACTCTGGAATGCTGCCAACATTAATGAGCCAGAGCTGTTTGCTGAGTCACTGCTAGCCAGCAGATGAGGGAGGCAACCAAAGGAAACCTTATCACACGTGCCATAGTTCAGACAAGATTTGAACAGGATCATTTACAGTTAAAATAAATAAATAAATCACAGTCAATGGCAGTCAGTAGACCAGTCCTTTCTCTTCTTCCCTCTCTCTTGCCTTTGCAATGCATTTACTGAGCAACTTTGCCATATACATAGCATCTTCAAAGAGTTGACAATAAAGTGATTTTGTTTCAATGTGACAGTTCACAAAATTATCACTGTGATAATCAGGGGATATCACCAAGGAGTCAATTTATCCAAGACCACCTTTGACTTCAAATCAAATTTAATGCTATATTCTTCAGTGGCTCTGCTGTGCTTGGACACAGATTGCCCTGTTGCAGAATTTAGCACCAGATTCATAGCCTTTTGAAAACCCCTTAAAGACTGCAGTGAGATTTGTACTGCTTTCTAAGATCTCAAAATTCACAGAAATGAGAATCTGATGGTATATTAATTTGGCTCACAGCAAAGATTCAAGCTACAAGGCTCCTCTACTGTCACATCTTTGTGAGCCAGATATAAATTCCCTAAGAAACAAAACAATATCAAGGTGTAGCGATGAAATCAGCATTATTAAAATTTTTCTGTTTGAAATTGGCTGTAGTAACTCTTGTTGGCCATATTTTTCTGTGTGAAGATCAACACTCCACTAAACCACACTTTCAAATACCATCTTCCTAAAATGCACATAGGCATCTGTTTTTCTGAAAGCTTTACCATCACATAATTCTGAAAGTACAACCTGCACATCCTGGTAAAGTGATACCTAATTTCCAAGTACCAATACTTCATTAGCTCAGTCAATTTGATGCTTTCATCAAACAGTAGTAATAAAAAACGCCTGCTATTAATAGTTTTCAGGTACTGGTTCTTAATGACTTGACAAATTACTAAGAATGCTACTGCTGTCAGGCAGGGACTGTTCTGATCATGGGCTTACATTGGTGTATTAACTGCACTCAGCAAACAGATGATTAAATTTAGATCTACGTGATCACATCAGCAGTGTTGTAGAATCCAGGAGACTACTGCTACAATGGGAAAAATACTAAGATTTAGTAATTATTTTTTCTTCTTTCCAGTACAAAGACTAAGCCAGAAAGTTCATTTTTGTATCACAAGAGATTAACTGCAATGCTATTTTCTTTCCATTCTTTCAAAAGATTAACAATGTAAGTGCTGCCATTCTCTCTTAAATCTATTTATGTACTATAATAATAGCTGCTCGCTGAACTCTTTTTGAAAAGGTGCATTTGAATTTGCTTTGACAACTAACTTGCTCTGTTCTTGGCTAATCAGAAGCTAGTCTGGCATATTTATAAAATGCACCGCTCATAGTCGGTATAAAATGGTCTCTAATAATGCTTGCCTAGCACAACAGTGTCTCAGTCTGTGACTGTGGCTTCTAGGTACGACAGTAATAAAAGAAGAGCTAATCACTCAGTTATTGTTTGATCTGATGAGATTTCAAATTTTAGCTTAAGTGCTTTATCAAAGCAATAACTCTTTGTGGTCTGAAACAGACAGAGGAGTGAAACTGTTTGTGACAGAGCAGTTCCACCACTACATTAATTTCTCATCTGAAGAGGTAACACCATACATACATTTAATTTCACTTAGAAAACCAAGAGATCATTCCTCATCTAGGAATGCCCAATAGGTGTACTTTCTGTTGAAGATTAGCAAGACTGAAATTCCCATAGTGATAACGTAAAGGATGGGAAAAAGACGAATAACATTTTCACAAAATCTGTGTGCAAAACAAAATATTGTTGCACAATTGTATTCAACTGGCAAAAGTCCCTCCCTCCCACAATGGGTCTGAAACCCCGAAACAAATATCCCCTTAATGCACAAACCCCCACTATGAACAGTACTGGGAGAATGACAACAGTTTTAGCTGGGCATCCTGCCACCAATAGTCAGGAAAACGTAAATACAATTGTCTTCACTGACCACTGCTGGGAGTACTAGCATGAAATCAAGCCCATTTGTGCATTATAGCTTGTTGTATACTAGGGAGGAAGCATAAAATTTGATACAGGATGTTAAATCACTGGACCATTTATGAATTCAATGTTCAGAAAAACTGTTTTAAAGAACATTTTGAAAACTTCTTTGCCCCTTGACATTTTTGGAAGAAAGCAAAAACGCAATAAGGAATTTACACGGATGCTTCCAAGGCAAAATCCAGATGTAGAATGAAATTTAAGATAGACGCCACGCTGCTGAGGGAAGGGACTGCAAAAACTTGACCCACCAAGAAGGCCATGAACGGTATGATTCTAGCACCACTCCTTTTGGAGCAAGGACCATGAGCTGAATCCTGCCCATACTCTTTAAGGAGGGGTCTGGGTAAGGAACTATAGCTTCTTTACATGTCTATAGCCTCTTTCCCTGACAAGTGAGCAAGCACTGCACTCTTCTCACAAACACTGCACGTTTCTTTTCTGATTTACCTCTAGGAGGCACTGGGCTGACAAAACCTAATGCTCACTGCACTGCCCACTGGGTCAATATTCCCTCTCCCAAGGGAGGCACTCTCCAGAGGCTCCTTTTTTCCTCTTGTGGCATCAGTTCCAGATTCCTGCTCCTTTTTATCTCTACTTCACAACCTTGTTGGGGCAGGACTACCACTTATGCAGAACAGACAACAGGCCTTGTTCCTGGCTGACAGAGTTGTACAAAAATGCTTTTGAATTTCTTCGGGAAAGCAAGATTTTGACCGTTCTTCAGGAATGTGACTATATCACCTATCTTATCACAAGAATATCTTTTATCAAAGCTCATTGCTGTGTATTGAAATTTTACCTGCAGAACCAGGCAACTCCCCAGGACAATTTTAAACACGCTGATTTATTTTAAGACCAAGTTTGCAATGGTGGATTTTTCTTTTTGCCAATGCTGATCTATAAAATAAGCAGTGCTCAAGCACTCTTCCTATATTACTGTCACTAGGCCAATTCTAGGCTTACTACTAGTTTTTAGATTACTTATGGCTTAATCCACACTGTCAACATTTGGCTTTACTGGCTATTAGAAGGGTATGCCTTACACACAACAAATAAAGTTACTCTTTAAGAACCCAGAAAGCCTAGAAGATTTTGGCGTGAAAGATTATGATACATAACACAGCAAAACAACCTCCAACCATTACTAAGTAAACAACAATATAATTCCTTTCTTTCAGAACACTTAAAAAAAACAAACCACCCAACAGATTAGGAAGTTTTCTAGGACCACTTGATACAAAATGTCTCATGCCCAATTACATTAAAATGTATTTTTCAAAGCAACTGTAATTGTCTTGTTCCTGCCAAAATCTTTTATCCCTGGGTTGTGCCCAAGAACCCAGGTTCCGTTCTTATTAATTGCTCACTTGCTCCTTAGCTCATTTATTTTTTCTACTCTTAGGAATGGGGGAGGCAGTGGATCTGCAAAGTTCCCTACAGACCTGTTGCTAAGTGACAGCCACACAGAGTCCTGGGGAAAAAAAAAAAATAAAAATGGTCGTTCGTCTGTGTGGTCAAGAGATAAATAACAAGCCTCATCCAGATATATTTCAACAACCAGTCTCCTTCCATCACCGTAAATGAAGCAACCTCAGTTTTACACCACCCTATGTGCATATGAGCTGGTTCCAACTGCTAGCTTCAGATGCAAATTCATGGGCCTTCTGCAACTTACTTCTAAAGCTTACAGAGAAAACAAAGGGATTATAGGAAGATATGAGTTACAGAAACAGTTTGTTCCCCTTTCTGTCTCCTACATGCACGAATATGTCAGTCTTCGGTCTAAATCCAGGCGCTTCTGTGATATACCTTGTGCCAAGTCTTAGGAACCTGCATTCACCTGCGTCTTGCAGTACTTGCAGTCCCCTATGAGAAACACCCACACCCAGAGACAGTCCGTATAGGTTGCTCAAATCCTGCAGGCAGACATATTGCAGGCTATATGAGAAGTGACAGTTCTAAAAGACTATGGGGCCCTGCTTCTAACCGAACATTAATTTTTACCACTCTCGGAAGCCTTTGCTTACGGTTTTAAAAATGTCATTTGGCCTTTTTTTTTATTAAGTCATTCACATGCAGTGGGTAACTTTTATGCCACGGTTTCTTCCTCCCAAAGCGAAACACACCGAAAACACGTTCAGCTGCCTTTCACTTGCGCTTTTTGAGGTCTCTCCAGATTATCTTCTCCTGCCCGATGACCCGAGGTGGGAAAAAACGAAGGAGTCCGTGCGTGCGTATAAAGGCAGCGAGACGTGAGGAACGGCGGCCCGACCCCCCCCCGAGCCGTTCCTTGAAACCTCCCCGCAGGGTGGGCGAGCGACCGTCTGCGGGGTGTCCGCTGGACTCCTTCCAGCCTCCGTACCGTAACCCAGATGCAGCTTCTACAGAAATAAAAACCCCGCTGCCACCATTTCGCTGGGAGCGGGGTAAAATCTTCCCAGCTTCACCCCAGGCAACGACAAGAAGAGGCAAGAACCCACAGACCGCCCGGCGCGGCCCGGGCCCCCGGCTTTTCCTCAGGGAAGGGCGGGGAAAGGGGGGGCCAGCACCCCACCTTCCTCACAGACCACCCCCGCTCGGCTCGGGGACCCTGGCACCGCGGCCCGGCTGCCACCCCGCCACGGAAAAGCCCCCTCAGCGTCGTCGTCGTCCGTCCGTGTACCCCCCCTCCTCCTCCTCCTCCTCCTCCCGCCTCCTTCCCCACACGGCGGGCGGCCGTACGTAAGGCGGGCGAACCCTTTCGCGCCGGCTACGGCGGTGCAGAACCGCACCAGTGACTTACAGCGCGGCCTCCGGCGGCAAGATGTCTCCCGTCGGCCGGCGGCGGCCCCGCTCCCGCTGCCCGCCCGCCCTCCCTCCTCCTCCGCCGCCGCCGCCGCTGCCTCCGCTCCGCTCCGCCCGCGGGGCCAACGGGAACGGCTCGACGGGCTGGCGGCGAACTCCCACAATGCCTTGCGCGCCCCCCGCGTCACATCCCTCCCTCCCCGCCTGGCCCCTCCCCTCGCCCCTCACGGCGGCCGTTGGCGGGGCGGGCGGTTCGCCGTCCCCTCACGGAGCCCCGGGGCCGGGGACTGGGGGAACCGTTCGCCTCTGGCAGCGGTACGAGGTCTCCCGCTTCGCCGGTACAGGCCCTCGGCTGCCCGCCCCAAGCGGGGAGCGAGGCCCTCCGGCCCCCGTGGCAGCTGGCTGCCATGCGGGCGACCGGCTTGTCTGTGTGGGGCTGGGCCTTGGCACCGCGTCCTCCACAGCTGCTCCTAGCCGGGCCATTGTGTACAAACGTGTTGGCTCCTAAATCTTCAGGGGCGAGGACAAGGCCGGGGTGGGGGTGTGGGTTAATGCCACTTTCCTCCTGAAAGGAAGTTTTTGGTTTGGGAAAGGAGTGAGGGACTGGATGGTTAGCGGTGGCGTGAGGCGTTAACGCGCTCTTTCTGCTTTCCTCGTGCTGTACAAAAATGGCTTGCTGCCATTTTATGGCAGCCCCAGATGGAGCTTTCGGAGAAGTTTCCGCATGGGACATGCGGATGTCCTTGAGCGTGCCTTGCTGGGTTGGGAGAGATGGGTTGCTTCTGCCCCCCCACCCGCACGCCCAGCCGGCAAATGGAGGTTGCACCCCCTGACCGCCCTCCCCTTTCCAGCTTTCTTCCAGTTGCCTTGCCCAGCGGCTGCTGGTGGAAGAGGGTAGCTGGCTACAGCGGGTCTTGGCTGCAGGACGGACAAGCCGTAACAGATTGCCTCTGGGCTTACAACAGTGGGACTAGAGGCAGCTGGAGTTTTGAATGTCATGGAGGACTCTGGGCTTGCTACAGCTCCCACTTTGGCTGCTCCTACCCGAGTGGAGCATCCATCCCCTTTCTTCAGTGCCCAAAGCGGGATGCCAGCCCATAGCCTCTTCCCCAGCATCCCTTGATGTTCTTTCATGGCTAGAGCTATGACAGGTGGCAGTGGCACAGTGGTGTAATATTGCAACTACCAACAGCTAGTAGAGGGAAGGAGCTTCTCTCTGTTCCGCTTTTCTCATCAACCACCCTCAGCTCCAGCTCTCCTTATTTTGCTCAGTATTGGCACATATTCACAGTACCTTTGTCATACAAAACAGAAAGCAGAAAGGAAGAAAATGGTTTAAAGGAACAATAAAAACTGGGGAACTGGGAACAGCTTGTATAAAACATGTAGAGCTGGTCTGAGAAACATCCCTTCAAAAAGTGTTTCTGAAATAAGGGGCCAGAAGACGTAGTATGCACAGGGCTGCATGCAGTGCATGTGGCCTACAAAAGGAATGTCGTGTTCAATTCCAGTAGACAAGCTTGGGCATTATAATTGTGGTGGTCTCATCCATATAAATGGCCAGGCTTGGTCTGTTTTTTAATGCAGCTAAACTCTGCGTCTCCCAAGACATCTCTCATTACGTTTTTGTGCAGCATACAGTCAAATGCAACCTTGGCCTGACTGTGCTCCCCAAGTGCTAATTGTGACCTGAATGCTATTCAGACACGCGGTTTTGCCTAACAAAGACTCCCCGCTAAGTCAAGTACCCTATAGTCCCTGATTGCCCTTAACCCAAGGATATGGATACAGTACTTATTAGGCCATCTGCCGTGGCTCCTTTTACACAGCTGAGGACACACTCTACTTTCGCTGTGTTCCCATCCACACACACCATCTCCCTCCCACCTCTTCCTCCTCCGCGTTCACAGCACAGCGGAGCTCCGCTCCCTTTTTCCTTGCTGGGAGTGCTACCCACACAGTAACCCTTCCCATGTGCTGTGCAGAGCACTGAACAGAACTGGTCCTCCAATGCTTGGCTGTTCCCACTCGGTTTTGCTGTCACCCACACAAGTTTTGTTAACAAAAAAACCCCACCAACCAACCCCCAAATATCTCTGTTGACATGATGAGCTGCAAAGGCCCATGTGGAATTTAAAGAACCCACAATATTGTCTAATGGGGTTGATACAAGGCTACAAGGTGAAGGGAGCTGACCTACAATGACAGATAGAAGGGGTTATCTGGGACACCAGCGTAGGTTGCTTTCTATGCTCTTCTGCTATCATCGTTCATTTTGTCTGTTTTTTAAGGGTAGTCTCTGGATTTTGTGCTTTTGAAGAAAGCTTTCAAAACACAATTGGTGAGGATATCTGGAGTGATAGCTGCCTGAGTTTGCAGAGGGCCTGAACAATTTGTCCATGGAATAGGATGCTAGCATGGAGACTGTTGTTGATCACTTTAATGTTAACATTGACTGGCTCACCTCCCACCAAAGCACAGATTTATCATACTTCACATCTACTAGATCTGCAAAGAGCGCCCATTTTGAGAGCGCAGTCTGTCACAAATGTCTAAAAGGGCGCGGTGCTTACAAAAGTCTGTGAAACTATACTACATAAACTACCTCTTTAAAACAAACATTGGTTTAGATTTTATTCCCTTTGCCAGTTTGGTGATGTATTTACTTATATATAGAATGATTAAAAGCACCTTTCCAGAGCTCTGCTGTCTTTATGATTAATATAAACAGTTCATATTCTTACATTCTTGTATTCTTCATTTTGACACCCCGACTCTAATCAATTTTAGCAACCTCAAGGGACTATTTGCAGAAGGTAGTTCTGAGTGACTGAGAATATAAACACCTAATTTGTTTATGCAGCATAGGTGGCGGAGAAGAAAATATTACTTGGGAGGGGGCAGAGCAGTGTGGGAAGGGTTGTGGCTGATGGTAATCCTCTTAAACTTAGATAAGCGTTTTCACTTTGGGGTGGCTATCTTAATTCTGAATGCGTCGCCTCATTTGTCATTGGTGTTTATTTGTCATTGTGTGTTTATTGGATATTGAGAATGCATGTCCTAGGTTACTTCAGTTTGCTGAAATATCTCTTCAGGATGTAGTGTGCCCAGCCAGCAGATCCCTGCTGTTTTCCTACCACCTTCACATGGTCAAAAGAAAGTACAGATTCCTCAGGCATGACCTACTTCTCTGAAGGAGCTATCTGAACCTCTTTCAGCTGCTTAGTCTCCTCTCTTTTTGCAGACTATATGACTAACCCATGCTTCAGTTAACTCCTTATAGTCAGCTTACGATCACGTATATGTACCTGCAATGTGCGTAATGCTATTGACATTCTTGCGATCTCCGTCAGATGGGCACGGTGAGCTCGTACCAAATCCAGTCAGTGCTCACACACTTAATGCAACCCACAGACCTAGTATCTGTCCCAGCAGAGTATTAACTGTGATTTCCAGAGGGCTGACACTGGCCTTCCAGCAGATTGCTGTAATCTACCGTGGTTGTTACTGTATCGAGAAATTAGGCACTACAGTACTTGAATGCGTGTGGGACAGGTCTTTTACTTTTCTTTCACTTCGCTCTGGTTTCCAGCCACCATAAAGATCTGCAGCTTCCCTGTTATTCAAAATTAGCCCATCAAGATCAGGAGCTTCTGCAAGAGAGATCGACCACAAACTGATGCTGGAACCACGGTGTGTTTTGATACCTGTTTTGTGCAGGGTCGGAGCCATTGATCTTAATGATGCCTTTTTATCTTTATTATCTAGACAAACAGAGAACTGCAGTTTGGTTTCCAGCACACTTCAAATACTGACAGCTGACTTTGTCGAAGTGAGCTGCTGTTTTACACTCAGCCTTTATCTACCACAGGTGAACAGAATTAATTCCATTTTCGGATAGTCACTCTTTGCTTTGTCATTCAAGTCATGACAATTGTGACGATATTCCCCCTCTTCTGAACATGGAAAACAATTATTTGTTCCTGCCTCGACGTTCTCAAGGCACTTGGAACTCTATATTAATTGCCAGGCGTGTTGTTCTGTAGCAGAAGTGCCAACTGGTGCTAATATCTTATGATGAGATTAATAATTCCAGGGCACAAGAAGTGGATGTCTGGGATTCATTTCCCAGGCTGGTAGACAGAGATAAGTTAGTACTGATAATTTGCTGCTTTTGTTCCAAACTTTTGTAGGCGGGCTACTACTTATTATTTTCCCAAAATGAAATTTGTGCCAACCAACTTTTTCAACTATGTATGCCATTTTAGTAATTTCTTTCTTTTAGAAAAATATCAACTTATGGAAATTTTTATCAATGCTTACACCCACACCCCCTATCAAAAAAATGCTCAATTGCTTTGAAAATATTTTGAATAAAGTGTCACTTTTTTAAAAAAAGAAGGCAACCTTTTTCCATTTTAAATCTGGAAAATGGAGCCACTATGATAACTGCACTTTTTAACCCACATGTGAAGTCACTCATACAGCTAATGGATGCTGTGACTCAAAAAAATGCCAAAGTCTGTACAATTGTAATTAATCTGTAGATTAGGGATAATATTAACCTCCAATATAATGCATTTCAAAACCTGCTTCTTCCAAATAAAAGCTAAATGCTGTTTTGAGTTCCAAAATTGGTAGTCCAACAGCAGTATGACACAGTGACATCAGGAAACTTAAATGCTTGTTTCCCAGCAATATGGAAGAAGTGAGCTCAAAAATAAGACTGAAGCACCCTGGAGCACACAGAGAACAGGCGCCCGTGGCTGCCTCTTGTGTAGTCAGCCTTCTGCTCCGAGCATAACCTGATTGCAGGTTGTGCATTAAACAAAGCAGTTCGTTCTCTTCTGGTATTCAAACCAGCATCTTGCGTGACTGCATTTTTAATGTCAGGTGGCTGGGGAAAGTTCTGTGTTATTGTGCAAAGAAAGTATTAAACTAAGAGCTATGATTTATATCATTAAGTCAGAGGATTCAAAATTACATCCCATGATGATCTGCTCGATGGTTCCTGGTAGCTGGTGAAGAGCTTGGCGGATAGTCATGTAGTAATAACTCATATTTCTTATTTTTAGTTATTAAATCCCATTGCTTCCCCAACATTAATTTTCCATGTAAGCAATAGCCATAGTTGCCAGAGGGATTTTATATAATTGCAGATGGTAGGAGACATAGTTGGTAATTGCAGAAATGCAGAGGGAGATGTCCAGGAGATGATCTTCTATTACGATGTGGCCGTTGCTATGGAATACTTTACTAACTGCTGTTCTGCATGAGAGCACTATGATACATCATTTCAAATAAGAGGTTATTTTTAAGGCGGACCCATTTCTTTGCCTGCAAAAGCAAAATCAGATCACCTCTCTGAGGAGTATTAATTAAAAAAGCTCCTGTGCTGGACAACAGACATTATATAGAATATCGTTCATGAAGGAGTCAAGAGAATTAGAGTCCACCATAATACCAGGCAGCAATGAGGTCAGGGGCTTTCACATCCATCTCATGAGACAAACCCTACCCTTTAAATTAGACAAAACTTCTCTTGCAGATATGGAGATCACCGTCATAGCAAACAAAAGTTTGCTAATGTCCTCAGTTTAAACTGAATTTCATAAATTCATTCATATCAGAGAGACCATTATTCCTTCTGCTTATTTTGCAGTATGTTCTCTGTGCGGAGAGAGGGGTACAGAATGAAGGCATGGTGGTGCTGGATGTTTGTTTGTGATGGACGCAGAAGGGCAAATTGTGCCTGCACGTTCGTGTCAGAAGTAGTCCCAGGTGACATGGTCACCCTGGGCTTTGCTGAAGGATCCAGGAGCGCTGGGAATGCAGTAGCTGCCCTGTTGATTCGTAAGAACAGTTTCCGTCTCCGTCCCTCTTTGGGAAATGTTATAAGGGTAGGTTAAGAAAACAGTCATTAATTGTAGATTTAGTAATGCTGGCTCAACAATTGCCAAGTCACTACTGTTACTCTGTAAGTCTATCTTTAGCTCTTTGTGGAGTCGAAGTCTGAAGAAAAGCTCTATGTCAGGACAATGGAAAAAAATTAAGTCAGTAATAGACACGAATGACAAGTTCTAGTGCACGCTTTGCTCATCTTAAAAAATCTACGTGTTGGGAAGTGTCTGCGCTATCACTGGAGCACATGAAGTTTTTTCCAGGGCATGGACAGATAAAAACTTTAAAATAAGGAAGAAACAAAGCAACATCTCCCTCTACGGGAGTCACCTGTATTGCACCCCCAGGCTCTTGGCAGCGGAGATCTCATCTCCTGCAGCGCTGACTGTCCGGTGGGCCAAGCCCCTGCTGCTGCTCCTCCTAATTCCAGCCAGGCTGTGTGGGCTGACAGTGAGCAGATGCTGAGGGTATGAACCATGACTAATTATTTCTAACTAAAGTCTTGGTTTCTTGACAACTACTGAGAACTTGTGCCTTTGAAGAGTTTACATGTTAATGAGAAAGCCAATGATTATTGCTGGGTTTTGTGGTTTTTTTTTTTTTTCCTGATGGGCTTTGCAATATGATTGTGCTTACATGTGCTGCTTTTGATGGGGTAACCAGCATGCAACTAACTCTATATGACCAGGCAAATAGGTCCATCCTTCTGTGCTTTGACAGTCCAACCCTTCTGCATAGTTCCTGGAAGAAGAAGGAACCACATTTTTTTACCCGTTACAGAGGGAGGAAAGCGTCACTATGCTGAACCCAAGCAAAAGTCTAGAGATGTGAGACAGACTTTTTTTCTGTCATTTTCAGATTATGTCACTAGACACAATGAGAATAAGCAGGTGCCTGTAACATAAAATCACTTACTTTTTTTTTTTTTGGAAAAATATTCCTTGTTGCTTCATTCACTTAAAGCCCTACAGTTCATTTCGGGTTATGTTATTCCCTTCTACTTGCTTCTTGCTAATTCATCTGATGGCATTTTTTTTCCATACAAAATGGCTTATGGAAAGCATTGGGGTGAATACCAGTGGGAAATACACCAGGATATTTGTTTGGAAGTGCTTAGAGGGTCATTCTGAAGCTTGTGGATCAACCAGGCAAGCAGAATTAGTCTCACGTGTCAGTTGACCTGTGCCACAAATTGAACTATGGAAGGTAAAGCATTCTCTGGGTGATAGTTGCGGTGAACACTTTCCAAACATTTCATACAATAGAAATACGGTCACATAAACTGTTTATTGGATAATAAATGAATACAAAATATGAATATGGAACAAAATGAAAATCTAAATCTTTCTATGTACTACTTTGAGATGAAAATAGTTAGTGTTTGGTGACTTCCTGAGTGTACTGATTGTTAAGAAATACTCCCATAGCTTGGGAATATGCCTCTTAAATTAATTTTTGATTTCCCTTTATGCTATGAACCGAATTCTCAGAGGTTTCTGTCTCATTAGTATCATAACATTTTTCTAAGGTTTGGCCAGTTTTGAGAAAATAAACGATGTGTAGTTTTATGCTAAATTACCCTTATCACACATGGAAGCATTTACTCGTGCACAGCATTTCTCCCGAATCCACCTCATATTCTTAAACTGCTCTATAGATTGTTTTTCCACTGTAGTTGCTTTTTAGGTACTAAAATAAAGAAGAAAAAACAAAATCCTAATTTTCTTTCAGTATATGGTTTTGTAAAAACATAGGCATGCAGGAATCCCAACAGAAGCAGATGTCAACTTTCTGCACCAATCCAATTACCCTTGTTATGGTGCATATGCATTGGGTCCTGCATGTGTACGTACAATACATACGATTAGTTAAGCCCATTGTTATACAATTATTTGAAATATATCTGTGGAAGCTGGATTTGGCAAACAAAGCAACATCTGGTCATTCAAACCACTATCTCAAGCCTTATTCATGAAATATATTCCTTTTTTTTTGCACTAAGAGGACATTTGTTGCTTCTCCTTAGACCTATTTCCATTTCAGCATATTTCTGGGCTGTGTTGGCCAACGTTTTCAAATGTGATTAGTGATTTTGCAAATCAGATCCTTTAGACATGTATCTATTAAACAGAGCTATAGATCATTAACCACTTTAGAAAGTCTTGCCTAGTCTTTTTCTTAATGGGATGTATCACGAGATCTTTCTTAAGCACCTTTACCATCTGTATTTGAAGACATGATGCCATTAAGGAGCTCAGCCAGCAGGTGGAGTTTAAATTGCATTTAAACAGCAGAGCTTTAGACCCTGATTAAGGCTTAGCTGGAGTTGTGCTACTGGAAATGCCTCTTACTGACAGTTCTGGAATAGCGTTCAGTCGTTAAAGCTTCCATAGGCTGTCAGACCATTTATATGTAGGCCACATCGCTAGTGCAAAGATGGCATGTTCGGTTTATTAACTTGCTCACGTTGAATTTGGAGTAACGTGGAGGAGTGCTAAATAATTGTCACTATGTATAAATTAATAATGATAATAATAATAAAAAGTCAGCTTTCAATTTTGTATATACCTGAACAGGCATGAGGGGAGAAGGAGCCCTCAGATGAACTGAATTCCCAATTTAAGCTTTTTTATTTTTTGCCTTGATGGCAAAAAATAGGATTAGGATAGGATTAGGTTAGGATTTGATGGCAGTGCTTCACTAGAAGCTGCATTAAGCACTGAAAGAGATGAGAGGGTCAAGAAATATCTGACAAAAATCATAACGCTGCATTGGGAGCAATGGGAGGTAGATGAGAGAAGGGTTTATTGCATCTGTCACTAAGCTTTATTATGAATCTAGTGCTGAACAACAGCCAAAGCAAGAGAAACTGGAGCTGGCCGACTCTGCTGAGCAGGATATGGCTATGGCTGGCATCTGCCTGGGACTGAAGCCAGACTCCAAGGATTATACCTCCATCTTGGAGATGAACTGTGTGGTCTGGCACCACTTTATCTTACACTATGAGTTCTGGCTTAAGGTTAAAGACAAGACCTGATTTATAAATGCTGCTACGATACGCTATTCTGTTCTGGAGGCAGTTTCTGCTGTTTTCCAGAAATCAGTGTAAGAAGTACGTAAGACTGCAAAGAAAAACAATGGTGGGATTTGCTTTGGCTAATAGAGGTGTAAGCATCTGGGGAAGTCCTTATGTCACAGTTTTCAGGGGAAAAAAAAAAAAAAAGAAAAATAAAATGTTACATCATGCTGTGGTGATTTGAAGGCTGAAATTTTGCACCTTCCCGACAGGAATGGTTTGAAGAACCTCACGGAGATACAGTCTATGAAATCTAAAGTCATACTGGGCACAAAAACAGGCAGAAGCATGCAAAGAGGAAAGGGAAGGTGAATGAGACGGGCAGATCAGGGCCTGCCAGGTTACCCTGTCTTCCTCCAAGCTATGCAGGAGAAGAAAGGGAATTGGCAGCCATTACAAGCACATGATGACACAACCAATGCAGATTACAGGCAAAACATTGAAGAAAAATATACAGGCTGAAATTTTAGTTGTAGCGGTTACAGAAAAACTACCGCTTTAATCTAAACCAGGACCGTTCCAGAACTGGTGATACTAAACCTGTGACAAAGGACTCAAAGGGGAGACGCGAAGCACCACAAAAAGCATGTTCAAAGCAGATGACACAGGCTGCAGAAAAACTGCTGGAAAATGCCCAGGCGTTGGGAGGAATTGAAATATCTCTCAGATCCTTGCATCTGAAAACACGCTCGTATACTCAAATCGGTCAGGCACCTGCTCAGCAGAATGCCTTAGAAGAGAGAAGAGGAAGTGACAGGAGCTATAAAACGAGCATCTCAGCACCCATAAGGGATGCAGCAGCTAGAAAGCAGATGGACAAACTGCACTAGACCCAAGTAACATTAAACAAAGCCCTAGCAAGAATTTACTACCAAATACCCTCAGCTCAGTGAATACATTTCACCTGGCAAAAAGGAGAATTTTCTCCATATTAAGCGCCAAAAAAAGGAAAGTTGGCGACTGATGCTGGAGAAGGAGAGCTGCCGTGGCCACGGAGGCTGTCATAAATAATGCTGGGAAGCATTTCAGGAGACAGGCCATCCCTGCCTGGGTGGTCTCAGACAGTGAGCCCCGGCTTATTCCTGCCGTCTTGCTGGCTGCAGAAATTAACAGCATTTTGTTTGCCACCTTAGAAAACCTCAATAATCTAAAGGCCTGGGTGATGTGCTTTCTGCCGTAGCAAAAGATTGGCTTTGCTGATCTAAGGATCTGTTCCAGTCCCAGGTCTAGTGTTTCAGTTTCACATCATCACTCTCTCATAGCTCGCCAGGAGGTAATGCTGAATCAGCAGCTCACTCCACGAAGACTTCTTAAAGAAAGCTACAAAAAGCAAAGAAAATATATGGCGTTCTACTCCTGAAACGATATGCTATAAACTGCCTTTCCAGTCTCCTGGTGCAATGCTTCATGCCTGATGTCAGCATACTTGTGTACTTTGGTGCTTACAGTCCCAACATTATTATACCTGCCAGTACGGAAAGGAGTTGCAGACATAAAGGAAGAAAAATGTGCAAAGGATGAAGGCTGCAACTACTGGCAAGCTATAAACCTCCCTAAACTATACGTGGAAATTCTGCCAAGATCAGGGTATTTCTTTTTTTTTTTAATTAAATAAACTTTCCTCATATTATTTTCTTCAGCTTCTAAATAAAGTCTAGCTGCTAATGTATGCGGTATGAGGTCAATGGGTTGCACCTGAAATCAGATGGGATCCCACTAGTAATGCAACATTTGGATTCCCCCATATTAACTGCAATATTACCAGCACACTGATTTTTATTTCAGACATCAAAAGAAATGAACAGGCATTAAAAAAAGAGAAGAGGGAAGGAATTCAAAGTCAAGGCTGGTGATTTGCTATATAAGATAAAAGAAGGGATGATGAGGTAACACATGATTTTACCTTTCGAGTTGCATCTGAACCTCCGTCAATCAATTCTGCCATGAACTCCAGTTTTACTTGCGTTTGCATGAGTATATTCCGTGTGATCTTGTCCTTTGCTGCCAGCATAGCAGCTGCTGGGAGAGAATTTACTCTTAGAGTATTGCAAAACTGGCTCTACTGTAATGTTTTTCAGTGAGGGTCAAGCTAAGTTTGGGGATTTTACATCTGCCAGGGGTGAGGAGTGTTTGGACAGTCACCTTGAGACTGTCAGAGAGACTTTTAGAAGAGGCCAGTGGCATTTTATAGATGTGCCGAAAAAATGGCAAATTGCAGTGAGGCTGGGGAGAGCAAGCCTTCACTTCATTAGTCAGTAAATTACAACAGATGGTTTTAAAATTAGTTCATCAGCAGTGAGTTTTTGTTTTCTGCAGAGATCCATGCCATCACCTCAATCCGAAGACAAAGCAGACAGTGGGTATTTTATTATTATCACATTTTTGCCCACTTCTACCTGTCAGAGGGAGTGAGGAAGGAGGAATGTAAGATGGGGAACTGGCCGTGGGAGAGGATTATAGAAGATCATCACCTTTGGTTTCTAGGAAACTCATGTGTTTTTTTGTTAAAGGGTCCCTGTTTCTGTGCTGGAACTCCTGCTCCTCTATCATGTAGCTTTAAGTGTGCGGGAGACCTATGGTAGCTTGTCACCGAGCGCTATTGCTTTTTTTAGGTTATTCTCCTCAACGTGCGGTGGTGAAACGTTCACCTCCTGCTGCAAAGAGCAGTGTTTGTTAGTGTCGCTGCTGCGTGCGTGTGTGCTGTTCCTTTGCAGATGGCTGCGCTGTAGTTGCTGCGATACAAATGCAGCTCTGCTTCGCGATGCTCCTTTCCTTAAATCCGGGAAATAGCTCAACGGCCAAGAAAAGCAGTTGTTCAAAAGGCAAGGGGAACCCTCCCGGTTTTGCTGTCTGGTTGGGTTAACTGCTGAAGTTAAAATGAGGAGGTTGTGATCAGTTCGCAACGTGTAAGAATTACCATTGACTGTTTACAAGAGGGGATTATAGCGCAAGAAGCAGATATAACAGTGCAGCTGGAATGAGCAGGTTTAAGCTATTGAGGCTGCAAGAAGATTCATCAGAAGAGAGTTTGATGATTTTATCGAATAAAGACCTCTGCCAGATATACATCCTGAAGATGTGTATTTTCTCATTAGGCAGTACTTGCAGTGTGTTGCACAAGGTATTTATTATTTTGCTTTATGTTGTTATTTGTCAGTGCTCTGGATTATGTAAAACACGCTCGAGTACCACATTTGCCCTGGCTCCTGCACTCCTGTTATCCAGACAGCATTAGCTGGGCTATATCTGTTCCTCCAGAAGGCATACAGGAGACACGATACTATATTAAAACACTTAAATGTACAACCCAATGACCATATTTTGGTTATCAGACAAGCTAACAGCTATAAAAGCAGAGTTAATGTAATTAAACAAAAATTCAGTGTTAAAATAATATAGAAACTTGCAAGGAATGTAGCAGAATGTGAAGACAACCTCTGCACGGGGAGGTGATGTAGTGTGATTTCGTCTAGGACCTAGTCTGTACTTTCACGAAGAAATAAATCCTGAATGTAGCTGCAGAGCTGCCAGGGAAATGGGAATGAAGGGATGCTGGAACGGTTTCCACAGGGTCTGGCAATAAATAGCAAGAGGGTTAGAGAAATTATGAGTGAGTCCAATATTTTACTGCAAGTTTAAGGGTGCAGGAGGGGGAGAGTGGCATGACAGAAGGTCATGTCCCATGCCTGACAGGAGGTCCCTGGTTTGCTCAAGAGCTTAAAAGAGTTGAGTCCCGCTCAGCATTTTCTCTTTTTCTGCATGAGCACCAAATCCAGAGAGGCCTCACTGCAGGAGGTTTCGAGTTTCTTCCATTTCATAGTCTGGTTGATGCCCGTATACGAAAATTATTAGGAATATGAGCTGATGCTGTCCACATCCAGCTGGTGAGTAACAGAGGTGGGATTTTTATTTCTGGGAAGTATCAGCCTTTCCTCATGAGCCAACTCAGTTCCAGCCTGTGCATCTAATGTTTTCATCAAAGAGGTTTGGATACGAGATGGAGCTAGTGCCTTTGGCATCCCAGAGACACTCATTATGGTTTTAGGCAGCTGATAGCAGGATAATGCATGTGCAGCAAAGATTTTCATATAGGTATCAGGAAAATACGGGGACAAACTGATTTGTTAAAGAAGCAGATTTAATCCAAATCTTCTCTTTATAAACCTCTAAGCAGTGCTGTCATTCAGAATGATAGTCTAAAGCAAGTCTTCCTCTGATGCCAGGAGAAACTGCATTTTCCTAATGAAAGAATCATCTCCTTTGTGAATCTGTGAAGACATGTTGCAGTTCCACCCTTTGGGAATCAATGGTTTCAATACCGTCCTTTTTTTTCACTGCGGGTTGACAGCCTTGCCACACATTATTGTGTTTTTCCAGTTTGGAATCAGAAAGACTAAAGTAAACCAAAATAAATCTGGAGAAAAAGGACAGATTTTTTCCTTTTTTTGGGGGGGGTGGGGTGGGGGTGGGGGGGGCTCATTCCTTCCTAGAGGCATTTATCATGTTCTGTAGAAATAGCAAGTTGTAGCAGAGAGCTAGCGTTGCTTCAACTTCAAACAATTAAAGGCCTTTTTGTGGCAAGCCTGTACCGCTGTGCCGAGCACTCATATGCAGCACTTAGCTGCCTCTGAATGGCATTTGAGGATTAGCAGAAGAGTTAGTTTATGATATATTTCTTCAGATCAAATTTGACCCCCCAAAGAGACTACTAAAAAACTTAAACCCGAAACATGCCGAGGTTTACAATAAATAATGGAAACAACTGAAAAGCAAAGCAGAACAACATGAATGTTTCCTCTACATGTCTGTAAATTAATGCTCCAGAATCCCAATGACTGGCCAGATGTGCTGTCCAAGAGGTGGATCTTTGCAGTTTGACTCCAAATTTTGAACACATCAAAGTCTAAAGCTGGTGTACAAATGGCAATAAAAACAACTTTGCTTGGTGTGGTCTCATTTTCAGGCCTACAGCAAAGAGAATAAACAGTGAAGAGTAAAGGACAAGTTTTAAACTGTCTTTGATTAATCTAAACTGGCTTCAAAAATATAAGCAAGCAGCTATGCTAATTGGAAATACATGGCACCGAGTTGTCCATTGGGGTAAACTGGCACGGCTCCACCGAAACGCTGCTGCCGCACCCTTCGACACCAGAAGAAAATGTTCTCATGGTATTTTACCCCGGTGACACTTTGAAGGTTGCAGGCCAGCCATGTTAAGGAGATGTTCTGTGTTTAATATGGTGCAGATTGCATCTACTCCTATCTTCACTTCCCATGCATGACCTAAAACCGCTGCAGATTTGGTCCCCGTGCAGTCATGTCTATGAGTCCAGCGCCGCGGTATGGAGGCACCAGCAGTGCTGTACATTAGCTAGTAGGCATCGGTTCTGTGAGAAGAAAATTACAGCTGTGATTTTTATTATCGCTTTACCACAACCTCTTTTCCTATGATTCATATTGCCTTAAGAGATTAGTTTTCTTTACCATTTAACCTTTCTCAATATTGCTGCCTGAACCAAATTTATGTCTAGGATAAAGCTATGTCCTCTTTTTATTGAATCCAGGTACTTTTCATAATGAAACTAAGGTCACGTGATCTTTGATTGTGGTACTTTGAATTCTTTATTGAAAATGTATATTATATATTTTTATGACATTAATTAAATGTCTCAAAATAAATGACAACATAAAAAATAATTAATGTCTCTGTTTGGCTCATTATCTCTTCAGATTTGATTTGTGTTCAGAGAGCTGGAAACTCATCTGACCCGTATAGATTTAGATATTTGGGAGCACTGCCTCATGGCAAAATTTAGGACTGAGAGAGGGCTCATTTCATGAGTATGGTACTGTATTTTTTTTATTTGCTTGCAAGTTCCTTGGGTAAATTGCATTCTCATCTATACAGGATGTTATTCCACCTTCATCACCAGAGAGTATCTGAGTGCCTTCCAGCTAAGCATTATGTGATCCAGCTAACATCTGCCATGCTCATTCTCTCTTTCATCCTTACCCAAGCGTGTGCATGTTTTGTTGTTGCTTTTAGATCTACATGCTGCCATGTGTCAGTGTTACAGAAAGTCATATGTGCATCAAACACTCTTCTAAATAACTTGCATATTGATCCTGCAAGACCCCTCTGGTTTATGGCCTGAGATTCAGAAAACTGAAATGGGGGTATGAAGCTATTATAACCTTGCAAGACAGAAATAATTATAAAATCCATCAGGATTTCATTATCTTTATGTATATTTTTATATTATCCCAGCATCTTGGAGATCTTTAACCATGAATTAGACCATTTGTACTAGAAGCTGTACAGTCTGTACTTTCACATCATTTACAATCTAATTATAAGACAACAGATCTTGTCATTTGATACATTAAACCATCCTATTATAGAAAA
The DNA here is from genome assembly GCF_929443795.1 of Astur gentilis. Classification (NCBI taxonomy): domain Eukaryota; kingdom Metazoa; phylum Chordata; class Aves; order Accipitriformes; family Accipitridae; genus Astur; species Astur gentilis. The sequence goes on along the minus strand of NC_064905.1, from coordinate 19,254,494 downwards.
AGGATGCAACTGCCTATTAAATCTCATAGAGAAGTTCCGAATGTCAGCAGAACTAGATTTCTGTTAAGTCTTACACGTAACTCCTATATGGGTATTAGCGTTGTTTTTATTATTCTTCAAAATAATAACGTGCTGTACAGACACACAGAACTATGCCCAAAAGGTGTTTAAAAACCCCTTCTGGTGCACAGCAGGGAATTCAGGTGCTGTTCAGATTCCAGTTCAAGCCCTGCTTAGGGCTTCATGAAAGAGACCATCTGATGAGGTATTTGCAGTAGAATATGGAAGCGCTTGAAAGACGAGTCTAGTGTTAGAGGACAATTGACATTTATTGACTTCCTGCACCATCTAGCGGGGATTAAAATTAATTGCTCTCATTTTATGAAGACTCTAAGCTGTTCAGGATGCCCATGGCTTCCTCTCCTGGGCACTGAGAAGAGCACTGGCGGACCCGGTTCTCATCAACCCGGTTCTCATCAACCTTTGCACAACGGGACGAGGCTTCATTGGGATCATCAGTGCCACCCAAGACAGTGTATAACTGTTGCTGGAGGACATTGCATCCAGCAACACATGGGAGTCAACCCGCTTGAATTAAGGCCAAGAGGACCATTGGGAGGGAAGACCTCAAGGAGCATTTCTGGTGTGTCGTTGAGCTGTGGGCGTACGCAGGACCTTGGCATCAGGCAGGTCTCCTGGCCATGGCAAGCAGAGAGTACAATGAAGACGTAGAGAAAATAGCTGCAAACTGTTCTGGTAGGCTCATGTTGTGGTTGGGGCATTGGAATGAATTTCAAGAGGTCTGAGTGTGATTCCTCCCTCTCTCTTATGACCCGGTTGGAGTTAGAGCTCTGAGGCTGTCCTGAGTGACTAGGACTTAGGAGTAACACTTTTCAACACCCATTAGACTTTTCAGGCTGCCCAACAAACCCCAGAGAAGGAGCCAAGATCTGATCCCGCAGGTGGAAGCAAAAATCAGTGCTGTAACCTTAATATAAGGCATTTCCTTGAACATCATTTGCTTAATTACCAGTGAACAGGATGACATTAGGTGATTACACTCCTAATTTTCTGTTCAGGAAACAGCAGCCAGCTTTTTTCTGTTGCTGGGCAACACAGATATGCTTTGAAATTTGGTTAAAGTGGTGAGTTATAAACATTATTAAATAGACATGATATCACTACAGAGGCAACCCTAATTGCTATAAACAGCCAGGAGGCTGGAAAATCCCACCTACAGAATATAATTTATGAATTAAAAGATTGCCCAGGCTAACTGAAAGGGAGGTATATACAGAAAAGCCTGAAGAAGGGGACAGAGATGTCCTCCTCTGAGAAAGAGCACTAATTATTTTCATATGATTGTGTTTGTTATTCCTGGTGCAGTCCTTGTTCGGTCAACTCATTACCCTTCCCTTGGAGTCTGTTTGTTGGACATGGTCATATACGTGTATCATTATAGCAGTAATGAAAAGCACACTGCGTGGGAAGTCGGCATGCCACAGCCTGGAAATTGGTTCGTGGAAACTGTTCTTCACTGCAGATGTTCTCTCCTTCAAGAGCAGGGCTTATCTTGACCTGTCATTTTGGCATATTTTGGTCCAAGTAATGGGGACCGAGTGGATTTGAAATGCTGCCCTTGTAGTTTGACAGGTTTTTCCTTTGGCTTCACTTGAACAGGGTCCCGAGGAGTTAGTTGACCCATGAGGAGTTGGGCCTTGAAGAGGCATCTGCTCGAGATCTTCCTCCTCCCGCAGAAGATCCTGGCAGTAGCTGTGAGATGTAATGGTGGCATCGACTCTGGGAGCCTTTCCTGGCTTTGGTCAGCTTTGTAGCATGACAGGAGTCAGAAAGGTTAAAGACCTGAACGTGTTGTCTGCTTTGTTTTCTCCTTGTGAGTGCAGGTTTCCAGTTTTCCGACACGAATTTCACTCTGGCAGAACATCACTCAGTTGTTGCCGTCACATCCCATGCTGTTTCCTAGTTTGCAATGGCAGAATTTCCTATGCCTTTGTTGTAGGTTGGTTTTTTTACTTTTTTACTTTTGATCTGACGCTGCCTGTCACTACAGGCACTGACACCTGCTTCGTTCCTTTGGCTCGGGGTTTGGAAAGATCTTAATTGCCTTGCACTGATCTTGATGTGAGAGGCAACTGGCGCGTAAATTTTGTTACTGAACCACTGAAAATAGACATTACAGCTGCCACACTGTTGCTCTTCAAACGCAAACAATATGACTGTTTTAAAAGAGAATTTTCTTTAAAAAGCTCACATTGCAATGTGTCAGAGCAAATTTCTTCCTTAAAGATCCTGCTGCATTCACATTGATAATCATGTTTTTCACCTCAAAATAATTATAAAGCTGATCGAGAAAGCTATATTTCTCTCCTCCCCAGGAGGCAAAGGGCCTCCCACCACAGAAGTGTGCTGTTATGTTTCTCGGTGGTTGGGATGCTGGAGCTGCAAGACATGTTGTTGAAACGCCTGTCTCATGGGTCCTGCCAATAAAACCTAACAACACCTTCCCTGGGGAGGTCTCACTTGTTCGGTATTGACAGTTGTCTGTTAACACAACCCGTAAGGCTGTCGGCCCCTGCCTAGCAAGGACAGCCAGTTTCCTGGTCTTAATAGTCTCTAAGTGTGTCAGGAAGCTGCCTAGCGAAGCGTCTTCTTAGGATAAAGAATCTAGTTCTCACAGGCATTTGTGAATATTCATATTTAGATTTACTGAGAAGAAAAAAGAAATGTCAGCAATTTTGGCTGAATCTTCTATTGAATTCACTTTTTTTTCCTCTTCAGCTTTTTTCGTGGTAAATTTTGCCAAAACATCATTTAATTGTGTGTGTTACTTTGACAGATCTGGCAGAATTGCAAACAGAAATGACTGTAGATGCCACGCTGAGCATGTAAAAATGGAAACTCCGTGAATATCCTTCTTAAAAATCTGGCTTTATAGACTTGGTGTACTTTTATTTATTTAATTAATTCATCCAGGTGGTGAGAGGCTGAAAGTGCTGGTTTGAAATGCCCCCTCTTCCTCCAGGCAGCTCAGCCCGGATCGGCTTTTCTAATTCATCTCTGAGCTTCTTTGAGGAATAATGTCACACAGTTTGTGCCAAACTCTCAGATATTTTTGCTGCTAAGACTATTGACTACAAGGAGAAGTGACAAAGCTCATCTCCAGGCATGATCCCAGTAAGCACTATAACCACTTTCTAACCCCCAAATAAATAAAAATAAAAGATCCCAAACCTGCTCTGTTTGAACTCGGGAAATTTCTTGGCGATTTTGTTGTTCATTGCTTTCCACAGTAAGATTGCCGCTGTAGCCTTAATGTATCTGTCCAGCTAATACCTACAGACTTTGCCTTCTTTGCTTCTCATTTTGATTCTGATCACAAACACAGAAAAAAGCCGTTCTGGAACTTGGATGGGTGTTAATAACTAATGGGACCCCAACAAATCGCCTGAAATACAAAGGTGGGTCAGATGAATGGTTCGTATAAAAGTAACTCCCAGTGAACCATCAGGTGGGAATTAAAATTTAATTTAGAATGTACTATCACTGCTGCGGTGGTGGTGGTGGTGATTTACTTGATTGACTGCTGGTTTCTTTCACCTTTGCGAGCCTTAGGTTTTTACTGTCTGAGGAAATTAAGGCTGAATTGCAGCAGGAAATTCCTTGTACCCAGGTGTTTCTGGTTATCCGATGAATAACTCGGCTGGTGGGGAGGCGAGGATTAGGATGGGATGGTTTGGAATCTAAATGATTCTCATTGCTTAGTACCACACATTGACATTCTGGCAGCCGCTGTATTTGTTCTCAGCGAAGGATGGGAAAATCCTACTGAGCTGAGTAACAGGTCCAGCAAGCAGCGATAATTTCATTGTTCTTTTTCAATAGTTAGGGTGAAAAGCTGGCTTTATTGGGTTGTCCTGATTTAATGGACTGAATTTAAAAAACACTATTGAATTCTGTTGCGTTGAGATTTGAGTTGCCTTAATAATGCAGCTGTGTACTCTGCTGCTCCCGTTCTCCAGCCTGACTTGTGTTAATTTTCCTTCCCAGATGAAAGCGTGAAGGACCCAACCTCAGTTCCACTGACTTGTTGGGAGATCATCAGGCTGGAAGGCATCCAAATGGCTGAGCTGCTCTTTTGTGAACGAACGCAATCAAAATCCGTGTCGATTCAGTGACTGATGATCCCATGCTGGACCTGGGTGGTGGTGGTAGACTTCATAATTTAACTAAGTAGGTGAACAGAGAAACAAATAGGCCTGGATGAAGGTAGTGTTTTCTCACCTTAAAGTTCCTGATACAATGGACATGCCTTGCCGTGGCGGGCCATCTCGGTTATCGTGGAAAATACACACTAACTTCCCTTCCCTGCAAGGCTCTGGGAATGCAACTTTTGCAGCGCCATGATGATCTGATGGATCTGGTCCGTTAGCTGGTCCCATGGCTGCTGTGACCTCTGGGTGCCTGTGCTCTGCGTGGCCCAATCCTGGGGTATGCAAAAGTTACCCAAACACAGGCTTTGCCTTCTGCCCCGGGCTCCAGAGCCCCCCAGATTCTAAGACCTTGGTCAAGAGATCCCTCAGCAAGAGTGGCAGAGTCAGCAGTAAACCTCCTAGAGCCTCAATACACTTCTCAAAATGTAAATTATGCTCCATTCCCACTTCAGGTTCTCATGAGAAAGAAAGGGATTAAAAGAGGCAGAGCTGTCCTTTCCTTTGCCCAAAGCTGAGGAAACCATATTTCATTTACTGCAGTGAAGCTAAACAGTTGAATCTGTGAGACTGCAGTGGATGTGCAAGCCGACAGCCTGGCTTGTAAAAGAAACAGAGAGCGCGAGCAAGCGAGAGAATTATTTCCCCAAGCCTTCAAAGCTCTAATTCCTGCAGACCCCTGGGCTTGGTTGCATTGTCAAAGCTAAGTGGATGGAAACAGGATCATTTCCCTTAAGCAGTCATTAAGGAAAATGACTTCAGATTATTCAGGGTTTCAGGTACTGCTACAGCAGCCTAATGGAGTGATAACCAGTTACATCTTCCTGGACTGTACCAGCAGACGCAACCTGAGTTTTGTAAAACACCCAGTGCCACAAACTGCAAATGAAATAGCCCCAGAATAGAGTAATGCTATGCAAACTGCCTTTGGTGCCAAATGGAAATGTAATTTGCAGGCATGTGTCAGCAGAGAAAGTCCTTTCCTACAGGAGAAGAAATTCAAGCAGCCACATGGAAATACTTTAATTTCAGCATTAACCATCAGAGGAGATGGCTGTTGCAGATCATGGGAGCCAGGTAATTTAGTTCTGAACTTTAAATATGTGCAATGCCAAGAAATATTAGGGGATGTGGAATGTTTAATGCAGCTCCGCACCATCAGTGCTGCAGAGTCAGGAGGAGAACCGGAGCAAAGCTCTTACTGAGCTGATTGATACCTTCATTGGAGCCACAGCACAATATTCAAACCGAGAGCTGGCTTTGAAAGACCTGCACTCTCTGCTGTTTACCTCTTAGTCATGAGATAGAAAACGAGCCTGGAGGTCGCCACCTTCTCCATGGTGTGATTTTGGTGGTTGGCAGCCTGTGTCTGCCTGGGGGTGAGGGATGGAGCTGGTGCCCCCGTCCAGTCTTCAGCCCTCCCTCCCTTCAACGTCCCTACCCCCAAACCTGTGAATCCAAATAGCTCCAGGGTAGGTGGATTTTTCCACCCTGTTCCAGGTCTAATTTCTCTTTCAAACTAGTACCGTATATCTTTCCCCACCTCCCACTTGTCACTTTATGGCTTGCTGGATCTGTTTCCTTTAATGCTTGAAAATATACAGTTAAAATCACCTTAAAATTTACTAATATGCCTTTTTATTTGAAAGGCTTATTTCCCTGAAAGGCTTTCCCAGTCTTATATGAGGGCATGCTCTCTAATATTAAACATTTTTTTTAAAAAATGGGTGCACATCTGTTTGATATTTAACTCGAAACAAATGGTGAGAGTGGAGAACATGAGCAAAATTACGCTTTAGATAGCTATAAAAGGTCATTTTTGCTTTAAACTACAAAGGATGAATAGGGGCATATGACACACATAATAAAGGCAGAGATAGGTTTAAAATGCCCTGAGGCTAGGCTGAGGTCAGCTGCTAGCTTACAAGAAAAGACACATTTTGCCCTCCTTTTTTTTGCCACCCGAAAGTGTGGAGTAGCAAGCTGGGATCTGTGTGCGAGGAAGGTCACTCAGTCTCTGCTTTAAAACCCATCACATTCTTTCTCTATCGTTTTCCTAAGGGATGCTGAACTCTTAAGCCTAATAATTAAATAATTGGCCTCAAACTAACCCCCTTTTCTTCCTGGCTGAAAACCGGAGGAGGGTTTGGCTTGTCTTGCTGAAGAAGCCGTCGCTTGCACTCTGCCATACGATGAGAAATTTCTCGCTAGCGAACATCTGCGGTGATCTGCAAAAAATATGTGTGCTCCTTTCTGGCGTGGACAGGAGGGTTTCTGCCAGAAATGCTGAAAATAAGCAAAACTCGGTCTTCCCTACAGCGGTGCCAGTGCAGCAGCGCTGGGTTTTGCTTCTGGTTGCGGTTTAGCCTGTGCTGGGCTTTTTGGGCAGGGCTTGATTTGAAAACTGCCAAGTACTCCCTGTGAATTTTGAAGGGGAAATGAAGCGGGAAATGGGCCATTTCTCATTTAGAGCTGGCACAGGACCAAACCAATGGGAGCAGATGAGATTTCCAATAAAACCTTCCTGAAAGGCAAAGGAGTGTAGAGACAAGATGCTGGTTGTAATCTGCCTCCAGCCATCTGCTCCAGAAGCGCTGGAAATGCAGGGCAGGGTATGACTAGCACCTTGTCGATAAAAGCGAGATGGAAACATCAGCTCGAATTTGGTCATCAGGTGGCTTTTGCATCTGCCAGAACATCTTTTCTGCTATTAGAGACAGATTAGTGAAGAAATATGGAACAAGAAGGTCAAAACCTTACACGGAGCTCCATCCCTCTAAGGCTTATTTGAAGCCTTGTACTCCTTTCTGTACTGAAGGGGCAAAATTTGAGTCTTACCGTTTCCTTGCAAAGTAATGCAACTTTTCAGTCGATTTCCCCCTTCTTTGCCCAAAAACACAAGCAGGTCCTCTATGCTGGCAGGAGTTATTCAAATCCTGTTGGCAAATCATGGAGTATTTCTAACTTTTAGACGTGAGATACGCGTGCACATTTAAAACATTTGGAGCAGAAACTCATTGTATTTTCTGAGTATTCCTGAGCTTTGTACTCCAATCTGCAATCACTAGAAAGCAAATTATCCATAGCTCCATCCCATAACAAGTAGGTTATTAATGGGAACCAGGTATCCTCCTTCAAAGGAACAGGAACACGAAGAATCATATCTGTTTCTCATGTTCTAGAAAGCATTTCACGGTTTTAATGATTATTCAAAGGGGGGAAAAAAGCTGGACAATAAATTCAGGAGCTAGCTCGCTTACAGAGAGGTACAAACACATCCTCTGGCTGAAATGCCTCTTATTAAAGCCTGATATGCCACGCTTTATCATACAAGGCACACGAGCTTCCAGCTGCCAACATGAGGGCACGGCTGGCAAACAGCCGACCCAGCTGCCGTGGTTACGGTGCCATTGTAAACTTTATTTTTTATGCTCAGCATGTATTGAGAGCGATCCCTTTGTTCCATATGGCTTCCATATAGTGACACTGCATCCTGTGTAGGAGAGGTCAAGGAGTGGATTATCAGCAAGTGTTTCAAGTCAAGAATGAAGGGAGCTGGCAGGGCAAATCTGCACAAAGCCTGTTCTGTGCTTCTCATCGGTGCGGTGACCTCTGGGTTTCGGTGCCTGTACGTTCCCCCCCTTCTCCCTTCATGTGCCGAGCACAACACTGGCTAACGTGTTAGCACAGCATTTCCCTGGCAGGTTTTGAGAGGCAAAGAGCGAACAAAAGCAACCCTGAAAGCCTGGCTGTAATGTTTAGCTACAAGCAGGGAGGCCAGGAGCAGGGAGGGAGCAGTGCAGGGAAGAATCTGCTCCCATCCCCATCCCCATCCCCACTGCCCAGCGCCCTTGGAGCCAGGCATCCAGCTGCAATTGCTGAATACTCCTACGAGTGCATTAACCCCGCTCGGATTCACAGCGAGGAGTGGGAAAGGCTCGTAATCCCCCATGACACTTTTCATCAGCCTGCTTTCCTCAGAGCATCCCCCGATCCTTGGGGTGGCATCAGGAGTGACCTCTGCTCATCTCCCCACCTCTCATGGCCCAGGTCCACGTCCCTGCAGGACGTCACGGCGGGGAGAACGGGTCGGGACACCCAGGCAGGCTCATCCACATCAGCCACACCGCTGCTTCTGTCCCGGCCCCAGGCACAGCCAGGGACTGGGGTGAGCATCAGCCGAGAGCTCCCTGATTTCCCCTCCAGCCCAGCGCTGCGGAGACGTTTCTCTGCATCCCAAGAACAAGCAGCAGGTCCTGGTCCTGCTCGGGTTCTGCTGAAATTAATGCTCCCCACCAAAAATCACTGTAGATAGTTTGGGGTCTGTTTCTCCCTGATTTAGAACAGTTTGAACATGAAATGAAGAGCAAGTTCCCCTGAGAAAAGTTTGCAGAGCACAAGCTCGGGGATGCTGCGAGAGACGGGAGTTCCCGGGGCCACGCAGCCAGCAGCTCCTGCCTGCCCGTCCTGCTCCCACCATCCCCGCTGCCCCTTTCTGCTGCCTCGGACAACAGCTTTGATTTCTTTTCCAATCACCAAAATGTTTCTTTTGTCTCTTGGAGCATTACACCAGACATCGGTAGGTATGCAAAATTAATAACTGCATTTTAATAACTCGTGACCTGTAAGACCTGAGCAATTATAAACCTCATAGGCTTATTACCGACCAAGTAAAAATTATATTCCATTTAAACATTCCTCATATAATATCCCCACTGCAGTCAGCATTTCAAGAAAAACAGTGTTACCAGTGCTGTTTCTCTGGTACCTAATGAGTTAGCTTTGGCTGGGGATCAGGAGCTTTTGACGGGTGTAGTTTACATTGACCACTCAAAGGCTTTAGATATTCTGGACTGTACCTTGTTGTTTAAGGATATAAAGTTAAATTGGGGCCGGGGGGAGCGTAGTCAGCTGGTTACAGCAATGCTGGACAAAGCGCATTGAAACCCTACGCTCAGCCCTCCTCCGGAGGAGCAGCGTGGGCGCCTGGGGGAGGGATGGGGCTGGAGCGGGGTTGGGGACAAGGCTGTGTCCCCAACAGTGACAGCGGCCAAGGGGCAAGGACCGAGCCTCTGGCATCAGCCAGGGCACTGGGTGCTTCAGGGATGCTCGAGGGGGACTGCACGGTGACGTCCTCCCTCTTCATCCTCGCAGCTTCTATCAACAGGCAAAATAATTTCTTCTTCAGGCCGAGAGTCTTCTGAAGTTTGTAAAAAAAGTATTTACAAAGACGCCTCGCCTCTCGGCTGGAAGCCTTGGGGGGGGGGACGGGTGAGGAGGGGCTGTTGCAGCCCTCCTGTTTTAGCAGCTGTGCCCAGGTGTGGAGGCTGGTACCCTTCCTGAAGGAGAGATTTCGGACTGGGAATAGTCTGGAGAGCAGTGATCCAGAGAGTCGGGAATATGTAATTGCTGCCGTAAAAAGAGAGGCTAAACAGAATGGCAGGGATCAGTAAAACCTGGACAAATCGAGTAGGGAATGGTTAGTGGTTTTTGTCATAAGACAAAAGGAGGGAGCACCCAGCGAAATGGCAGGGCGATACCTTCCGAACAAATCAAAATACAGCTAAATCCTGGAAGCGGTCCTGCAGCTCAGCTGGTTGGTGGGAAACACGGTGCCCTGGGCTGGAACCTCGGGGTAGGGAGCCCTAAATGCCGGCTTGGCAGACCCAGAAGAGGATGCTGGGGAAGCATCACACTGTACATTCATCCTCTACCTCATTTTTTTGCAAGCCTGAGCACCAGCCACTGTCAGCTGGTTCATCTTTGGTGTGACCCATTACACACACTCTTCTGTACTTCTGGTTTTATTTCTATTTTACCCTTAGTTCTTTGTTCGCCCATGAAAACAGATTATCATTCTTTATAATTTTATGTGGCAGGAGGAACAGATGCCAGCAGTGAAAACAAATCGAGAAAGTTCTTCCCTTATGCTCTATTTACACTGGATCATCTTCTGTCTGATTTGATTTCAGTATCAATATTTTTCCTTTTTACCCTTGTGCCATGCAAAAAATGGAGATACTAAAAGGGATGGCATGATTATGTTCCTATAAATAATGTTATGTTGGTTCTGCTGTATAGTACAAATAATTTATTTGGCTTAAAATGAAATATTATTCACCATTTCTGCCTGGCAAGTCTGAAGCTTATTTAGAATAATAAAACCCACTTTTCAGCTGAGTATCCTGGAGTGTTTACCATTTCTGTTTTAATGGTGTGGCAAACGGATCTCAGAAACTGTGGATATTCAGTGTCCAGGTGCTGTAGAAAATCCCGCAAGTGGACTGTGCCTTTCCGAGTGCCCGAGTGCCCAGGTGGCTTACACACCATTCAGCTTGGCAAGAGAATTAAGAGTAGGGCAAAAGTATTTTTCCCCTTCCTGTATCTTCTTTGTTAGCTTCTTTTTAAGGAATGATGGGAGAATCCTTAGCAGGTGGCATTTCACTCTATTGCTAAAATATATCAAGCTGTTCTACCCCAGCAGTGTTGGCTCCCGTCCTGTGGACAACGACACACTGAGCCGGCTGAGGTCTGTCCCGTGTGAGAATATGCAAAACCGGCTCATCCCATTAAATTAAAAGGAGAGGCTGGGAACCTTACGCTGTGTGTGGGGTTAGTGCCTTACCACCGTGCAAATGCATAAAAGCAAACACACAGGAGACGGCAGTCCTGTGCGAAGTATTTGATTTGCTTAATTTAAGCGAAGACTTCAGATACTTGATTTAGATTTCCTGGGTGAAACTCTTCATGGATTTTTGTTCGGAGATTCATGGCACTGGATGCTGGAAGCACATTAGATTAGCTCCAACTCATCTATCATCGGCCAATAAATGTTGCCCAGCTCATTTCTGTTTGGAACCTCGTAACTTCTTTGCCAAAGCACATCTTCCAGGAAGGCATCCTGCCTTCTTTTGAAGACCTCAGGAGATAGAAAATCCAATTCTTCCTTTCGTAATGTGTTAATCACCTTCATCACTCAGAGCGTGTGCTTTGTTTCCGGTCCAATTTAGCTGACATGCAAACAGCCATTAGGTCTTGTTAGCGCATGATAACTAACAGGATTTTGCTCTGAACTCGGTGGGACTGGACTCTCATTTTCGTGAAAATATTGCCATTATTTTAGCCTCTCAAGTTTGTGGCTCTTCTGTGTGGGACCCGGAAATGTTTGCAAACTTCTAAACAATGGTGAAAATCTGCTGGTTTTGTCTGGGAACGCATAATTTTGTTCAGACATACAACTTGGTTCTTGGTCATGGTGTAACTGAATCCCTAAAATTTCCAGATTTTTCTGTATCATGTCAGCATATTTAAATCTCCAAGATCTGGAGCATTTCTTTACTATGATTTATTGTTATTTATTATTTAACCTAAAAATGCCATCTGGATTCTGATAATACTGTCACTTGTTGATTCCAAAAGAACTTGATGCTTGTTTGCTATCTAAACCTGTGATTGTAAAACATGAGAATAAAATGGGAGCAATTTATTTTCCAGATCAAATTTTCTCTCAGCAGGATTAAAACTGCCACAGCAGTAAAGAGTTTACAAACTCACTAAAGAACTGTAATAACTTCCCTTCTCACTGCCGGGTCAAGGAAAGGTAATACATGTTTCCAATCAGCTTTGAATTGAACTCAAATTGTAGGTTTTATTTCACTTTAATCCATATGTGAGTTCACGTTAAAGGTAAGAGAAATCACAGGACTGCAAACATGGACTAGAGTTAATTAAATTCTGCAGCTCCGTTTGGAAGAAGCCCTGGCTCTGCTTATGCATGAAGGCTTCCAGGGTGCTTCTGAGGGCAAGAGCAACTGGGAAATGGCTCTACTGGTGCTGCAAGGACAACGGTAAATGAAGTTATAGTGACCAAGTGAAGTACACTGAGAAAAACCTTGCAACATTTGAGAAATATTTCTTTTTGCTGAGCTATCCACAAAAAAAAAAAAAAAAGCAGCTTCCTCCTCTCCCCTTCTCCTCCCTGCCCCAGAAAAAACCAGAGAATACAGCCCCACAGCTGACAGGCACCGGGAGGACTCTAAGGAAACATGGCAGGTTCTTGGCTCAGACCCAAACGAGATCTTTCTCCAAGGCAGTCCCCGCTGCAAACGCTGCTTTTAGAAATGATAAATGCTTATTAGTCCTCCTTCTCTGTTTCCCACTTATTGTGGGAATTGGTTGGCTTTTTTTGGATTTCTGTTTTTCTGTCGGATCTTGTTTTAAATGTGTTCTGGAAAGAGCTTCTACTGAGTGGGAGAGACTGTTCATGTGCTTAAAGTTAAGTCTGCATTTCACTGTCTTGCAGAACTGGGACCTGAGCTCTGGCCACTTTGCAGAATCAAGTGCACTAAGCCCTTGCTTATCCTTTGGCAGGTCTCGTTCAGAGATGCAGTGCGCAGACCTCAGCCCCTGGATGCATGCACCTGGGAGGACATTCATCTTGAAGCAATAAATGCTTATTTAGTGTTCTTTTTTTTTTTTTTTTTTCTTTACAGCTGAGAGGTGCTCTTGGAGCATCTCCAACATTGACAGCGGTGTTTGGTGCAAGTCAAAATGATGGCTACGGCTTACCCCAGGTCTGCACATCACCAGAGACCCGGCTGGGGGACATGCCAGAAGCACACAGTGGCAGGATCTGGGGACGAGAGATGGCTGGTTACTGCAGGGAAAGCAATATTTAACATTTAATTCTGCACGTGGGCACGAAGCTGTGTTTACCAGCAGGCTGATCAGCAAGGTACAAACCTCAGGAAAAATGTTTTGCGTGTATTTTGTTGAATGGTATTGTTTCACTTGTTGTGAATGATTTGGAAAGTTGAATATTCACCACCACTCCCCAACGGAGAGAGCTCTCTCGATGCTCTGGTTTTGCCGACGATTCTATCTAGAGTAACAAAGTGGAAACGGCATCCAGGGAAACAAATTTTTCTTCCCATGTGAAGCTGGCAGCGAAAGGGTTTTCTATCTGAAAATGAGTCGTGTTCCAGAATGAATTACACGCAATGTGCGAAATTCTGGAAAAGCAAGCCTTCCTCAAGCACTAAAATGTGACATTTTAAAAATCTGAATTTTAAAATAATGCACTGTGCATTTATTTTGCCTCATGCAATAAAATAAAAGTCTCCCTTAAACAAATTTATTATTCTTAAGCTTCCCACGGAATATCAATGAGAATATGAGTCACTTAAGCATCAAATCCAGATTCAGTGTCTCCTGAAGTGTTTCTTGGTGGCCTTAATAGGGCTCTGAAAGATCAGCTGCCGGGATGCCAGTGGCATCTGGCCTTTCTGCGTAGGCTTGGAGCTTCACCTTCTGCAAAAACTCATCTACTCGACAAAGGAGTGCTTCAGACCTCGCTGGGAAGAGCTGAGTTCATGCCAGTGAGGAATTCGGTTTGTCATAACCATTTTAATAGCAAATTCTCATTTTCCTGTATTCCCCTGCTCAGATGCTTGCAAGAGTACTTGAAAGTTATTTGTCCTCAAGGCCACAAATATATGAAGAGGCTGTTTTCATAGATGTACCTAACAGCCTTTCCCCTGTTTCTCATCCTAGCTACTCAATTTCCCCTCTATACAGAAATGTCCTTGGCTATTTTGAGGTTCTGTTCCCTGAAGTTTCTTTGCCGGCAAACTCAGATGCTCAAGTGTTCTGTCCTCAGTGTTTAGAGGTTATTTCAAAGCAGTTCACCACAGTTCTCCTTTTTATATAAACACTTCAAAATTACTTCAGCAAACTGAAATACTTGCACATCAGCAAAGCAGGTTTTGGTGATGATGATCTTGTGTTCTGCGCATCCAAGTACCTTTAACTCAGATGGTGTTCTTTTACATAACAAGCTTTTCTCTCTTAATTTCCTGACTGCAAATTCAAGCTTTTCTTTTGGACAAACCTGGAGGTAGGAACACAGTCCTATTTCCTCTGTTAACACTCGAGTGTGTTAAAACAACAATTCTTTTCCCATATGCTCTCATCCTGGAATTAGCCTGGTGAGTTTTTTATGTTGCTTTGATCTATAGAATTTTCCACTCATTGAAACAAACCTAATTCAGGTCTTGCTAGTCCAACTTTTATTCACACGTACTTTTTTTTTGTTGTTTTTTTTTTTTTTTAACATCAGTCACCTCTGTTTTATCTGCATTGGTATATCTGTCCAGGTTTGAGGCAAATCAGTTCGAGGTCTGGAGCAAGAAGACTCTTTTGTGAAAACATCCATAACTACATCCATCGTACTTGGACTCCACAAACGTGCAGTCCACCACCTAATTGCAATCACAGTCTCTTCTCTTTATGCTGGTGACTTTCCCTGGTCACATTTCTAAGGTCAAATGCCGGGAGAAGGTTAATATCAAAAGGTTCAAGGCAAGTAGGCTGACTCTATATCCTTCAGCCGGAATCTGTATGTGCTCTTGCAATGAAAAGATCATTAACTTTGCAATGCAGCTGCTGAGAAATGTCTTGAAATACTTCAGCTCTCCAGTCAGGGTGATAGCAGCTCATTAAAGCACAGTATCTGAGCCCTCTGTTCGGAGAGGGTTTGGAGATCACTGCTGTTTCTTCTTTCTGTTCCATCAGAACCAGGAAGGAAATAGAGCTCGGCTGATATTTTATGGGGTGACCCCAGAGTTGAAGCACTTGCAAAGACATCCTTGTCCTGTATAAAAGCAATCAAGATTACATTACCCAAACCAGGAACCCCCGTGCACATTGGGTTAAACTGGAAACGGACTTCCTTTCTGGGAGATACATTAGGAAGATAAATCTATGAGATATTCTCTAACGAACTGAGATTTAAATTCAAACTAGCAAAATCCATCCTTTTATTCTCTTCTTCCCCATCATTGCTGCAGCCTCCTGCGCCCAAGCCACCGCTCCTGAACACGGCACTTCCCATCAGTCTCCCCATCCAGGAAAGCCACATGAACAGCTGACGAAAGTCCTCTTTATGAGCTGATTATAAGTTCTGTCATTACTCTGAGCTGAATATGTTCATATTTTTGGCATATGTTTGATCCAGGTTGGACCCGAATCTTTACAGATGAGAGTTAGATGCTGATGCCTGCAGGGCTTTCTCCTGAGCTGCCCCATTGGGAGGAGACTTTCTCCCACCAGTAGTCCCATGTTTGTGCACGCAGTGGCTTATCCCTGTTACTGGTTATGAACAACAGGCAGACAGTGACTTTAGAGGAGATTTGCCTAAAGGTCATGATGGGGTTGCTGGAGGCAAAACCTAAGAGAGAAATCCAGCTAGAAGAAATATGGCAGGATTTTGTATATGTCCAACTAGTAAAGGACAGTCAGTGAACGTGTTTCCCTGGGGCATCTGCAGGAGACAAATTCAGC
Source organism: Astur gentilis (assembly GCF_929443795.1). Classification (NCBI taxonomy): domain Eukaryota; kingdom Metazoa; phylum Chordata; class Aves; order Accipitriformes; family Accipitridae; genus Astur; species Astur gentilis. The sequence continues at coordinate 19,238,925 of NC_064905.1, read as the reverse complement.
TTTGCTCCTTCTCAGGAGCACACGAATTACCTGGGATGCGGCAGGTACGTCTTGGACACAGCTTCCAGCTGCCCATGCTCAGACATGTGAGTGTGGTCCTTCATCTCCGAAGGGTCCACGCTGCCGTTTCTGGGGGCTGAGCAGCTCGAGGGGGCGAGGGGAGCCCTTGCAGCGTGCAGCTGCCCCTTTTTTAAGCCGAATTTCACACCCACAGCCCCTTAAAGCAGAGCTCTGGGATCAGCGCTGGCTGCCAACGCGTTTCTGTGTGGAATTCCAGGTCTGGAGCAGAGCTTGCAAAGCCTTAAGAATTTTGTGACCTGGGTAGTAGAGGGAAGGGGAGAGGGAGTTCCTCCTTCCAGCGTGGACCTGCAGCAGCCGCGGGTGTCAGAGGGGCTCCAGCCAAAACCCGTGGTGAGCGGGGGGAGTAGCTGGCAGGGAGTCCTCATCGCAGCCCCCCCTCTTTCCGAAACGTGCTTCCTCTTATTTGGTCCACCAGATTTACTAAACTCGCAGGAGAGCTGCAAGGACCATCTGTTTTCCAGGGATTTTAGGGATGAGTGGAGCAGGGAGGAGAAGGTGGCTTAAGGGGTAATTGAAGGTCTTGCAAGCGCGTCTGGTTTTCTTTGAGGGAAGAGCGGTTTTAGGTAGGCTCTTTGTCTACAGCTACAGATTATAAGCAATGTGGTCTATTTTAATGCATTATTGGGTGGTCGGATGACATGGTAAGACCTGACAAGGCTTATTTCACAGATCACGGAAAGTTGCAGCGCTGCTCCTGCGCCACGGCTCTGTCAGAAACAAGGGGGAGAAGAACAGGCAGGAGAACAGCACAAGGCTTGGCTGGGCACCAGGGAACTTGCCTTAAGTTGGCCTTTTGCCTTAAGCAGGATTTTTTTCTGACTTTAGATTCCCTCCCTTCCCCGCTCCCAGGCTGACACATGGTTGGAAGGAAGTAGAGCAAAAGCATTTTAAAAGCGAAAAGGGTGAAAGTGTGCTGAAGTGGAAGGGCCATAATGGACACCAGGAACATAAGACCCAAAGAAATGATGACTTCAGGGGGTTAAAACCCATTTTTTCTACCTAGTCTGCTGCCTCCAAAGATGACAGAGGAGCAGAATCTGAGCTGTACCTCCCTGTTTGATGAGACTATCGCCTTACAGAAGGTTGAAAACATATATTGTATTAATTTTCATTTCATTTTGTCTGAAATGACTTGAAATATGTCTCTGTAACCAACCAAGCTCATTCTTAACTCTCCCTGCTACACATTCAGCAAGAATTTATAGGCAGTGTTAGAAGTATTCATATCCTTGCCTATTGTTCGTGCTGAAAGCCTCTGTCCTGGAAAAAGAATTGCACTTCCTAATGCTCATCCACAGCGCTGTAAATCAGGAGCCGGGGTGAGCGCACACGCATCCTCTCCTGCGCTGGCCATAATGTTCTGGGGATGTTTCTTTTTATGAATAAGAGCTCCTTCTCTTATCTTGATCCCTCGATCATCTTGGGGGGAGATCTGGTTTGGTCCCTAGGTGGAAAGATCTGCAGAGATGAGCAGATGCTGTGGGATGTCTCCAGAGCGGGCAGCGTTCCTAGGCGGAAGCAGCAATCCCAAACCATACCCCCAGCCACGCAGACGGATACATCCCCACCACAAACAGACCGTGGTCGTGTCGTGGGACTCTGTGCAGACACCCTGCATCCAGCACGTGGTGCTGAGGGCTGGGAAGCAGCTGGGGACCTGCTCTCGGTGGGCCTTGCAGCCCTCCTGGTGTGGCGCAGGAGCATGGGGAGAAGCTCTCGGCACAGCCCGGAGTCTCCTCTGCAGCCCGACCTTGCGCCCGCGCTGCCTTTTCTTCAATTCCTACAGTACCTCCCATCTCTGAAACGTGGAACATAGCTGACGAGCTAATCGAAGAAGATCACAGCTAATGAAGCAAGCCTGGGGTCAAGTGAGAAGAGGAGGAGATCCAGTCTGCGAAGGGCACATCAAAGCTGCGGTTCCCGTCGTTTTCATTCGATTGCAGTGGGCAGAGAAAGGGCAATTCTGTTCTCGGGGAAACTGGAGCAGCTCCGCTGAAGTTTGCTCATTCCAGATTTACCTTGATGAATTTGAGAGCAGAAACTGGCCTGAACTATGTATAAAAATTTATTAAAGCTTTGGGACAGATCGTGCTTTGCTTGAGTATGTGGTGGTGGGGAGGGAGCAGGAATTTCCCTCTTCCTTCCCACAGGAAAATGCTATAGTCTTTGGCATTAAAAAATGCAGGACTTGATACATTTATTTGCCCAAAATGACATCATCAAATGGCTCAGGGAAGGTCAATTTGAGCGGGCTGGAAAAGGGAGGAGGCAGTGTTCAACCTCTGTTCCCCAGCCGCTGCTTCCACGTGTCCTGGTGTCCCAAAGAGCATCTCGCCCACGGCCAAATGGCACAGAGCCTCCACCTCCCCACGTGTGGGTGTCACACCTTTCCCAGGAAAGCCAACAGGTGGACAGCAAAAATGCACATCTTGCTTACTTGAACATACTTTAGTGTACCCAGGATCTGATCTTTCCTCAGCCGCAAGCATGGTTCTCCCAAATCCAGCAAGAGCTACGTCAGGTCCTTGGTCTTCTCTGGCCAGGAGAATAATAAAAACTCATGGTCCTCTGGCCCTAATGGCTCATACTGGTCATCCCACAATGGGCAAGTGGGAGAACGCTGCATTTCCAAATATGAAGAAAAGATCTTAAGCATAGTACTGAAAAAAAAAAATATAAAGACAAGAAAATGATGGAGATGACGAATATTTCCCCTGACATCGCGGCACCAGTCGATTTGGCCGATCCTTGTTTGCACCAGTGCCCCCAACACTAAAATCACAGCAGCTCTGCTGGCACTCCTCATTCCCTGACCCCAGTGCAAACACCTTGGGGATGATGCTGGCTTTCTCCAAAAGCGTTTCCCGAAGGGAAGATGTGTCCTGAAGTGGAGGCCAAGTGGGCAGCGCTGTGGGCATCATGCCTGTCCTCTCTGGGTGGGCAAGTGAGGGCTGTGACGGGGGGGGGGTGTTCCGTGGGGAGCGTCAGGGCTGTGCATCGTCTGGCACAAAAATGGGAATACAGTCGCTGAGGTGATTACCCACTGGAGGTGTAATGCTGTATTTAGTGTGTTAAATGACTGTCTTCTCTGCTTTGTGCTTGGAGGCTCTTGCATGGGGAGATGGGGGGGGGTGGGTATCAGCCTGCAGCACCCATAGGTGCTCAGGAGGGTGCTGCGATGGGATGCGCTTGGCTCCCCAGATGTTTCAGGCAGCAGGCTCTCCATTTCAGTGCAGCGGGTTTTGAAAGCCCTGGGGATAAGCTGAGCAGTAAGATTGCAAGAAAAAAATTATCTGTCCGCACAGGAAAACCATCTGCATTCACACAGAGGGGCCTGCACACTCTGCTTGGTGCTGGGGCATACTGTCTGATTAAAAATAGTGACTGAGTTACTTTTGCTAAGAGATTTAACATCTTCTTTACATTGCTGATTTACTTCCTGAGGAGTAAGTAACATAACACATGCTACTCTCCTATTTCATGGTAATCTCACCCTTTGTTGTCAGAATGCAAGCCAAAGGTGCACATTTTTCAAGGAATTGTTTGAATTACTTTCCTCATCCTGATTACTTTTCTTCACTTTTTCCTTCATCAACCATCCTTTGGGTATTAACCTTGTATTTATGCTCACATTAACCAGGGTCAGCATCAGAAAATGTTCTTGCTCTTGCTTTGCTCAGCCACCTGGAGAAACAGAGAAAGGAGACAGTACCAGACATACACTAATTTCTAACATGTGTTTCCTGCCAGTACTGGCCTCGGCAGCAAAACCACGTAAGTCACCGCGGGAATACTTGCCGTTTGAGTACAGTCTTTGGATTTGCATGAGCCTCAGAGAGCTCTGCCATGGAGTGAGTGTCCTGCAGAAGATCAGCAGGCTGAGAGCAAGAAGGAAGCCAGCCTTGGTACAGACTAGTGCTTGGGGATGCTCAAAAGATTCAAAGCGTGGCTTCATCTGAGCTACGTCCTTAAGTTGGCTGAATAATAAAAGGAAACAGCTATAAATTGGGATGAATATTTATATCTGTGACAAAAACACCCTCTGTTTGAATATTAGAAGAGAAACCTGGGAGGCTGGGCTTCCTGCTGGCTAAAAAACATCCAGCAGGATCCGCAATGGTTTGGATTGCTTTCAGGTTTTCCTTTGGGTGGAGAGGACACATGAGGTTGGACTTGTGGACTTTTGGCTCTTGCTGTGCCCTGGGGTGGGCTGGTGCTGCGGTACGTCCCTGGCCCTGAGCAGACATGGCTTTTGTTGCCAATAACCTAGTTTATCTCAAGAGGCATCTGACCCTCGGGAGCTGGCACCCGGTGGCCAGGGGTTTGGTGGCCTGGAAAAGATGCTGTCAAGGAATGAGATAATTCTGTGACTATTTCTGCCTACTGAGGGAGGGACGTATTTAAGGATGTGCCCGGTTCAAACTCATTGGAAGTCCTAATGACTTCAGAGATGAACCTGGCCAGGAACACTGCTCACAGATGAGACCATATTCTTCATAATCTTGGAAAGGATAATGCTGTGGAAACCTTTCTGCCATTCCGAAATGAAGGCAGAGCAGCCCCGAGCCTGATTTCTCATGGAAGTGAGTTTCCTAACGCTCGTGTCCCTCCCTGTGCCTGCCCTCTCCCACTTCTCCTGCCCTTCTGTAACTTTTGAATGTATTGATTGGTTTTATCCAAATTGAGCAAACAGTAAGAAAGCTCAGAGATAATTAAATTCTTAAAAGTTTATGAGAGTGGGAAGCGATGTGTGTTTATACTGAGAAACTTTACAGCACCGGCTTACGCAGAAGATACACTGGAGTGCCCACTTGTGCCCAAGCCCAGAAAAGACTACTCCCGCTTGACCTTTAAAATCAATCACAAGAAAAAAAGGGTAGAGAGATCCAGGCTTTATTCGGTTCGCTCTCCACAGACTAAATTGCTGTGTTAAAACTCACAAAGAAGTTCATATTCTCATTTCTATCTTCTTTGTGAGCGTGCGTGCGGGGGCAAGGTTTTTAGCAGTGGGAACCTGGTTTCTTCTAAAGGCTCTGCCAAATCGCTGGGGTTGTAATGCCAGAACCCTTTCCTAAGGCCAAGCTAGAAAGCCGCTGCTATCAGATGCATCCTTTGCTGCAACAACAACCCCCCAGCCGAGGGATGCAGGACTCGGTGAGCACCTGCCTGCCCCGAGAGCTCTCCTCACACCGATGTCTCCTTTTGGAAATTTACTGTGTGGACCAAGAAAACCGAGGGCTGAAATTCTGGGGCTCCGTAAGGGGAACCAGCCTTGCCAGGTTTTCCATTACGCTATTTGTTACTTCTTCTCTTATTTCAGTAGATGTGAAACCTTTTTCTGTGGGTAAAAGGATACTGTTGGAAATGTGGTATTGGAGGGAAGCCCTTCCCCACCCAGCTCTCCTCCCCAACCCCCAGAGCAGAGGGGATCACGAATCACTCCTGACTCTATTTCTTCCATGCAGTAATTCCTAAAGAAGTAACCCTTCTTTAAGCTGCCTTTCTTGCTTTTGGAGTTTCACTCCTCCTTGCTTCACTGCGGGGACTATGAAGCCATTTTATGGCTTTTCTTTTTCCTAATTTGACTTTTGGCCAGAACTAGTCATGTGGCTTTCCCAAGGCAGCTGAGGTCTGGTGTAAATTCTGCTGTGGCTCCATCCCAGCTGCCATAACACCGTTCCTTCACTTGTCACTCCCTTTTTCTGGGGCTGTGTGTTTGGGGGACTGAAGGAACAAGGGACGTAGATTGGGAGGGGACCTCACGCCCGTCAGGTCTGCTCCCTCTTTCCTTCAGCTTGCTGGGCTTGCTCAGCCAGCGTGGCTCCCAGAACAGCTTTTTTCTTTCCCTGTTTCAGTGAGCTGGGAGCTGCAGCCATTTCCTTCAGTTTTGTTGCAATTATTATACGTACTGGATGCCTTACAGGTGTGTAACAATCCTAAAGGCTAATTCTTGTCCAGTGGTCTTCACCAGCAGATCTCCATGCAAAAAGGGTTGACGTCTTTGCTTTTGTGCTCAGTGGGGAAACTGAGGCACGGAGCAGGTCTGTGTGACGCAGAGGGCTGAGCTGGGGACAGCAGCGAGGTCTCCTGCATGCCGCTGCCTTATGTCTCTTAAGTCACACTGCCCAGAGCGTATGTTACAGTCCCCGCTCGAATGCACAAGCCTCTTCTGTAGGTGAACACGAAGCTGGCAGAGCTGCTATTAGCCAAGGCTCGCTCTCAATTAACCTTGTGACCAAGGCTTGCTGCACACTGAAATCCTCGGCCATTTTTTAAATGCTGTCTGTCAGTTATTCTTTATGGGCCACCAAGCAAGGCTTTCCCGTGTTGGGTCAATTCTTAATTAGCAAGGTTTAATAGCACCTGGTTTTATCAGCCAGAAATAAGGCTTTGCTTTCAGCAGCAGCAGACGCCCCGTCCGTGACTGCTGCAATAGGGACACGCAGGGCTAGCGCAGGCAGCGATGGCCGGGGACGGCGGTGGGAGGCTGGACAAAGGCAGCAGCGTTAAATACGCTCAAAATCCTTTCTCCTTTCACCTGCACGCCTATTAACATACAGCCTGACCCGGGGTTGTGCTGGCTCACCGACCTGGGGAAGGGGTTGATACAGCCAAACAGCTGCACATTCCTAACGCGGGTTTAAGCAGTCGCTGGTCAGGATTTTAAAGCCCTCGTTTCAAGGCGTAGTCAAACCTACAGTCACTCTTTTATGTCCCAGCATCTGTCTGCGATACGGAAACATCATTTATCACTTCCACAGTGCTCTGGTGCAGCCATAAATCCCCGGCGCTTCGGCCGAGCCTTTTTCTGAAGAACAGGTTGCCCAGCCCTGGCTGCCCCCCGGGGCAGTGACGGGCTCCATAGGGCAGCCCCATGCCCCGTGTGTCTCCAGCTCTGACGCTGGGCTTTTATTTTATTTGCATTCCTCCTATGACTCAGCCTTTAAAAAAATCTTCCTTCCTACCGCACTATGAATGGGCGAGAAAAAACGACATTTTTACTCTAGTTGTCTTTTTGTGTTTCAACTTGTTTTCATAACCAAATAAAATATCTGCTGACACGAGCATCCTGCCGCCTGCATCTTCTTCCATGCGGCGTCCCCTCGGTGATATCCACACTCGTTTCCCTGGGTGTGGACGTACAGCTTTGTTGTCCTGGGTTTTGTCTCACCTCCTCAGGCTGACCCCAGTAATGAGAAGTTAATTACTCCCAGTGGCAAAATGTAGGGTCAAAAGCTGCCGCTCCCCGCAAGCCTGACGTGGCCGTGCCTGTGGCAGCCCCAGGGCGCTGCCGGCAGACAGGTCTGTGTAGGTGCTGCTGGTGCTATTTAGTCATTTGTTTCTCCTAAAAGCAATATATATATATATATATATCTGTTCCTCAGTGTTTACCCAGGAGCAAGCAGATTTCCACTGCTGGAAATTCAGCTCATGGATTCCCACCACAGCAATTCAGCGCCGGTCACAGAGGAGCGAGAGGAATGCTTTTTGCTAAAAATAAATGCTCAGAAAGGCCGGCTATCAAGATCCTTTCTGCCTTTCATTGCCAGCTTAAAAGGTTCCACCTCACATCGTCCTTTCCCCTCCAGGCACCGGCAGCTGAGGGATGCTGCCCTCCTGCCCGTGGACCCGGCCGGGTTTGCTGCTTCCCGCGGCGGCACGATGCCACCCCTGCCATCCTTGTCGCCTTCGGTGGTCCCCGACATCGTGGAGGGACTCCCTCCCGTGGGGCTGGTTGAGTTTCTTGGGTGAATGGAGACAGGAGAGCGTACGCGTGTGTTTTGCTGCCGTGCTGCACGGTGCACAGCTCCGAGATCAGGAGCGCTGAAGTGATGACACAAAACTGGCAGCCGAAAACATCCTCGCTCCAGAGGATCCAGCGACCTCTGCGCGGGTTTTCTGCGCGGCCCGGGGATTTTCGTTTCATTTTTACTGTAACTACCTTCTATGGTCCATAAACTATATTGTTTTCATTTAATTCTGGGGACGTAATGAATTTCTGTGGGCTTGTTTCCTGTTCAGTGTAATATCTTTGCTAGATGTGAGGTTTATTTCACAAGCTAGTTATAAATTTACTCCAACTCCCAATTGTTTCATCTTGGGAGCAATCAATAAAAAGAAACATGAGGGAGATTTTAGACCCTTCACATCCACTGAAATTCAGGGATGTAAATCTGTCGTCTGACTTTTTTTTTTTCCCTGAGTGCTGAGTAATGTTGGAAAAATGTTAAACCTCATACTAGTACCTCAGTGTGCCTATGTAATGGCCAAAGTGTGAAATTCTCCCTTCTTTACCCCCAGAAGAGTCTTCAGCACAAAAAACCACACTGGGTGTTGTGAAGAGGCAATGAAAAACTGCCAAGAATGGAGGGTGTGTTGGTGTCAGGGTCTGTTCCCTATACAACTATCCTTTATGTCATGCCTTTACCTGGGCTCAATCTACTCTGCCTTTTCACAGCATCAAATGGGTAATATCTATTTTTTCCTCAGTTTCCTGAAAACTTGATGAAGGCCACAGGATAAATGCTAACCTTCCTGTAGCTGATCTGTAGCTGGCCCTTCTGTGCCTCCTAGCTGAAATACCCAGATTAAAGCTAACATCTGGCTATCAGCAAATAGATTTAAAGCAGCAGATATATATTTAATTTTCTAGATTTATCCCCTTTATTTTTTTGCCAATAGCGAGCACCCTAGGAGCTGCTGAGCGCTCTTTTGAAAAGCTTGCCAAAAAAATGCCTAATTTCTCTTCTCACTTGTGCAGGCCCGTTGGAGATTGCTGGTGGTGTCAGTCTGGCATAAATAAAAGGGAAAATCAGGCGCAGGCTCCCCAGGTCACCGAGAGCCGCCTGGGAGATTCCCCGGCATCCTGGTGGCTTTATGCTGAACCTGGGGTTGCTTCTTGTGACATCAGGTGCTGCTCAAGGGGGAGTAAAAAATACCATCATCCAGCCCGGTTCTCCTCTTATGGCCACATTTCCTTGGTTTTCTCCTTTGTATTATGTTTCTAGAGAAGTTTGCAGCCTTTTCATCAGTGCAAGCGTGTGCGTGCTTATGTTTCAGAGAGCCGGGCTGATGCTCGGGTACCGGCGTACGAAGGCACACACGCACTCGGGGCAGGGGCACAGGGGCTGGGGTGCACCAAAAGCAGCCCCATAAAGCCCCAGCAGGTTTCCAGCGACTCACTGTAGGAGCCACTGGTGTGCTAAGAGCCAGCTGGTCATTGTACTTCTGTCCCGTTTTTCTTGCTGCATCCATGCAGAACAGCTAATAAACAAGAATTGCGTTGTGCCTGAGCTGAATTTGTTTGTTTGTTTGTTTGAAGACAGACCCCAGAAAGCTTGTGCTTTTTTTTGCTGGAGGTTATTTTGCTCTGGCTTCTGTCTCCTTTGCTGACTTCGAGCGCTTCTCTTTCCCTTTATTGCGGTGGGCTAAATGCAGAATCAACAGGACCTGCTCATGAGATGCAAGAGGCAAGCACGGCTTGTGAAACAGCAACAAAAGCTTGAAAAGTCCCTGTTCCCACTCTGTTGAGATGTTGTGATGACTGTATGAGTGCTCTTCATCTGTTCCAGTGGAGAGGGAACTAAACTCACGTGAACCATTATTGAAGCAAACTATTGAGTGGGCGAGGAATTAACTTGCAAGAACAAATTCTGCATCCAAGTGTTTTGCCAGCCCTGTGATGCTTTTATAATAAACCAGGTCTTGCCACTGAATTCAGGCATAATTTAGAACGTGGTGTTGTTCGTTGAATGTAGAGAAGGCTTTTATTATATCCCTACACAGCAGATGAACCAATTTGTATTGATTTCGTATGTTTTTGCTGTCTACTTCTCAGCTCAGTTTAAACTTCCCAGCCCTAACGCTTTGTGATGGAGCAGCAACGTGAAGTCGCAGGAGCTGGATGAAATGTGGATGTTCGGGGGCCAGTGGCTTTAAAATTTCCCCGTGCAGTTGCATCAACAGCCTTAGGGGGTTTAGCTGAAATACAAAAAAGAAAGGCCAGAGATCTTAAGACCCAGCAGTTAGCGTTGGCTTTCGACTTCTTCAAGCCACGTATCGTCCATGCTCACTCCTTCGGTGAGATGCTGGGATGGGGGGAGGCAGGACAAGGCAGAGCGTGACCCCGCCGCCGAGCGTGGGGCTGTTAGAGGGTGAGCACCCCGTCCTGCGGGGCCGGGATGGGTGCAGGTGGGCAGATGAAGATGGACCTTCAATCATGGGGTTGACCTGTCCTTTGCCCCCAACATGTGCTCCTATGTCCTGCGTCGCTTTCTGCTCGCTCGGCTCGACGCTGCCCGGGAAGGGGACGAGGGATGTCGGTGAGGGCAGGCTGCTCGTGTGCGTGCAAATTCCAGCACGTGGATTTGCACACCTTGTCTAGAGAGCTGTGGAGCAGACAGCTCTCTGAAACGTAGATCCGGAATAACTGGGGAGTGAGCCTGGGTGTGAGCACAGCTGTGGAAGCATTTAATTCTTATTTTCTTTTTCAAATTTGGTTTGAAGCATTTGTCTCAAGGAGATGGGGGGGGGAGAGGAGGGAGAAAACCAATAACAGGCTCGCTCCTTTTTATTTCATTTGTGTTAGGAGATGTCCCAGCACACAAACTGTCATGGAAATGCGGAGGAGCGTGAAGCAGAACTGGCTCCTGAGCTGCATCCCCGGCATCGTCCCTGTAGGCACGAGCGGCTCTTGCTGGGGACCTGCCCTGCGGCTCGGTGGCCGGACGGGCAGGCGAGGAGCTGCAGGTCCCCTCATCCCACCCAGCTGGTGGAGAGGGACCTCGTACAGCTGCACAAGCCTCTCCTCGGTGCTGCTTCTCCCGGAGAGGTGACAGATTTGTTCATTTGCTTAAAAAACGCTCATTAACTGGAGGTGGTGTGAATCCCGTGTGCCAGGTCCACGCAGGCAGCATTTGTTCTGTAATAATTTGTGCTCGAATTAAAATCACCAGATACCCAAACTAGTTCCTTACTAGTTTGGAAAGGAAACTGAAACCTTTAGGAAGCACATTTGAAGGATGATTCAAACTCACCTTTGTGCTCGGCTCTGACTGTGCCGTCTCACCCTGCTCAAGCTGCCAAAGTGGGCTAGGAACGCAATGTGGTTCCCAGGGCTTTGTTCTTCCCAGCAGTCAAAGAAACTCCATGGAAAAGCATTTCACCTGGTGTTTTCGTGCTTCCATTTCCAGTTCTGTTCAAGACACACGGGAGGGAAGGTACATGACAAAATCACTGTGGGAACAGACCTGGGGCTGGATCAGTCGGATGTTTCAGTGGAAATTTGGACCTGAATCCTTATTTCCCACTCTGATGTGAGTGCGTGTTCTGGCTGAGTTTCCTTCAGTGTTTGCAGCCTTTTTTTTTTTTTTTTTTCCTTTTTTTTTTTTCTTTTTGGCCTTTTTTGAAGGGGATTCTTTGTAACCTGAAATTCAAATCCCAATCCACCGCTCTGTGGAGATGCTCGCACTTCGCAGTCCAGAGGAACTGCTTCTCTGCATCACATCTTCTGCCCGGGGCCACCCATGGGATGTTCCTCCACAAGCATTTAGAAAGAGTTTTCTCATAGAGAAAGTTCTCCCCCACCAATAATAATCAGAGCAATTAATGTCCAGAAGCTCAGTGATGGGCACCATCCCTTCCCGCACACCGGTGTCACATCCTGGCCCCACTGACATCAGTGGCAAAATGCTCATACCCTGGGTACGTTTCACTCTGCTTTCATTTATTACTATTCCTTATCCAATCCATTAATTTCTTAATCTTCCTTATTCCCACCCAACTGCTTTCTCTTCTGACCCCCAGTATGTTCGTTTTATGCATTTATGCCCCCGATCTGGTTGTGCAAATGCCTCTTCTGTTTATAGCGGGTCCGCAGTAAATCAAACCTCCAGCTGCGAACATGGGAAGCTTTGTGCGGCAACGGGAAATTCGGGTCCTTTCTCCCTCCCCCAGCCTCTGCCTCATTTATATCTGCAAATCTGTGATCTTGCCTTGAAAGAATCTGTAATGACTCATTGCCTCTCCTGGACCTACTGCCAATAACACAGTTAGTTATAACCAGTTAATTAACTGGAAAGTCTAATTACTTAAAATTCAGCCCTTTCCTGGGATTTTGCTGTTGCAGGAGAATGCCAAATAATAACTGTGCTTTTCAATATACCCTCGTTTTATTTTTCTTGGGGAACATACAAAAGTTATGTGTAAATATTTCTTTCTCCAGTGAGCACACTTTATTATCCCTTTTCCTTTAGCTTTCATTAAAAACTGCTCCCACCCCTTCTTTAACTTGAACATATAAATAAATAACGCCTGATTCAAACAACCTCAGCCATAAAAACCTGCTTGAAAAGAATCTCAGGCAACTACCACATCTGGAATAATAGTCAACATATTTTAGAAAGAGACTTCATTTTTCTCACACAGGATACTAAATCATGATGGCTCCATGTGCCAAAAATAACACAGTGGGATATGACTATGGGAGGACGTGAACCTATAATGAGGTTCAATAAAGTACTAATCTTATAGGGTAATGCAATCTGGTTTGCTTTTGCTTAAAAAAAAGCCCGTGTGTGTGTGAGTGTCTGTGCGTGTGTGCGTTCATACGTGTTGGTGCGCTTTTTAAACCGGATTCTGGTGTCTTCTTTCAAACTCTCTTCGCTGTTTTGCAATGCAAATAAATATTTCAAAGCTCATTAGTTTTGTCCCAAATTAGCCTCATTCCAGGAAGGATGATGGGTTCCACCTGCCCCATCATTTCAACACAGGAAAATCTAATGGGACAATCTACTGTTGTGAGAGAGGAAGAGCTTTACCATTTACTGAGCATCTCCAGAGATGATCAGCACTGCAGCACAATTTCTTCAGGTTTGACATGATCCCTTTTGTTCCAGTTCATCCCCAGTTAGAAAATGAACCTCTAATTACAGAGCCAGGTATTGAAATCATTCTTGAACTTGGGGAAATAAAAGATGAGTCCCTTTTCGCACCACGGAGCTGGGGCGGAGATGAAGGTGACAACTGGAATGAGAAATATGGAACAAAACTAACCAAAGAGCAACTCTGAATTACAGAAAGCTCTTTCTAATGCTGAAACCCCGTAGTCTAGAGTTGCTAGAGGGGAAGGGGAAAAGTCTTATTCCTTCAGATATTTTTCTCTCTGAAGTGGAGCAAGGCTGGCAGGGGTGGTTGTGTGCCCACCAAGGGGTGACAGACTTTGTCCCCATTTTTCTGGAAACCCATTTCCCTGGGAATATCCTCCACCACCCTACGTCTGGATCCTCCAGGGTCCTGCTGTGCAGCGGGCAGGATCTCTGGCCCGGGAGGACGGTGCCAAGGTGGTTGCACACAAACCCAGGAGGGAGGATCTCACCTTCCTCTTCCTCCCCTTCCCTCGCAGCTCTCGCAATCCCAATGGAGGAGGCACTTTTTGCTTCCAGCCAATGTGAAAACAGTGAAATAGCTTGACCAGGTCACCCCCACTGGGCAGGGGCAGAAACAGGAATGAACCCCAAATCTCTGGAGCCCCATCTAACGCATTACTGGACATTTTTAGCCTGCAACGTGCTTCCTTCCCTTCTCCCACTTTATCCCCAGGAGGCTGGTACAAATGTTATCCAGCACTTGGGTTTGTTGTGACACAAGAAGATATGACACACGGATGCTTTGGCTTGGGGAACATTGTCCTGGGCAGCTTTTGTCAAACGTAATTCAACATTTCCCCAGACATCTTGATCGCCAATCTAGTGCCAGCCCTTCTGAGCAGCCTATTTACTATGCTGTAAATAAATCTAGCTTCGACCGATATATTTTTTGCCATGTAATCAGTCTGCTTTCATAAAAATTCACCTCTCTTGGCATTCATGCACATGTGCCTTACAAATGTGCACACTGTGTTGAATCAGATGTGTGGGAAATATATATTTTTTCCATATGGATCCCAATATACCATAAAAGGTTTTCCCCTGCCCCCCTCTCCCCTCCTTGCAGTCTCTTGAGGGCATATATCGTAACAATTGAAATCTGATGAGAAAATGAAAAAATGCATGGTGTTCATATCTTCCAAGTAGTTTTCCAGAGTCCTGCTGCTGAAAGGGACATAAATCATTAGCAGCACTCAAGCGGCGTTGTTACCTGAATATACAAAACAAAACACGCTGAGTTTCTTGCTACTGGAAAGAGGAAAGTATTGCAGCCACATAAATATCTTGAAATTGTTTGTCATTCACGTTATATTTGACAGGAGAAATTGTGCATGCTAGAAGAAATGGGAGCCAAAAAAGGGGGTGCAGCCCATTGCAGACATCTACCTGGCCTGAGGAAGGAAAGCTGGAACATTCTGGTGCTTTTCTACCCTGGCTGATGTCCAAACTGGTACTCAACCAAAACGCCATCGCCCAGGGACGTTCTTCCAGACGTGCTGGTGCACTGGCCGCGTCCCGTGGGGTAAAGCAGGGGCGAGACCCCCGTTAGCGGGTACAGAGGGTGCTCAGTGGGGTCTGTCTGCTGCCATCAGACGCTCTCTCTGAACCCTGGCACCAAGGGGAAGGGGACGGAGCAGCCAGCAAGAGCCTTCTTCAGATTAATAGAGCCTACGGGCTCACAGCACTGAAGCTTTCCTGGACCTCCTAGCACATGGCCTGGTCTAATCTGTCCTCTTGTCAGAACAGAACTAGTTAAAACCGAAAGAAGTAAAACAGTAAGAAGCCTTTCACAAAAATGTCACCTTTTTTTAATTATTTTTTTTTTTTTTTTGGTAAGTGAAACATCTAAAAATGACAAACACAAAGACCTCTGGATAGTTCTGCAGACAGTCAAAAAATAGGTGATAACCGTTATGAAAATATTGCTCAAATCATGCCCCAAATTTTGAGGTTATACTATTAATCAAACCCCCTAAGTGCTTTGAAAATATTCCTCAGGTGACTGTGTGTGATGAATACATTCCCAGAAACCAGTCTCTGCCCCAGGATGTGCCATCAGCTGGCAAAAGAATTATAATTTGTGACAGCAGTGTGCTCTGTGCAGCACCTCTGCTTTCCATCGCAGGCAGGTTTAGCATCCCACGCTCCCGAATCTGTCCCCTCCAGCAAACACAGGGACACCGGCGGATTCAGGGTCTTTTTCTGCTCCGGAGAAAATCAGCAGCAGGACTGGGAATAAAACCTGTGTCCCGATCCCATCCTGCTAACTAGCAGCACATTTTTCCTCTGACATGGTGCAGTGGGTTGTGCAGCAGAAAAAGAGGAAAACCAGTCTCCTTCCAGCAACCGTGGGGCACCCACTGGTATCCCATGGCATCTCTTCTCCCCACGGTGTGCCACTTTCCTCACCATAGGATAATTCTTGAGAAGGAACAGGGTTTGTTCATGAACAGGAGGATAAAGCCGCTTTCCCACGCCGCAACACCCACTCCCGGCTTTCTGGCTCCATCTTCTGGAAGTGAGACAAAAATCTAGATTTATCAAAGCCTGAGCTTTTGTAAAGAGTTTGTAACAACGCCCTGCATTGTGGGCCCTGCCGTATGTCTGGTGCAAACCCCTTTCATAATGCATGAAACTTGTAATTAACCTCTGTAAAGTGCCTCTGCAAGAAAAAAAAAATCACAAGAGGACATCACAGGGGTTAAATGAAACCCAAGCTACAGGTAAGGAGCAGTCAGTTAAGCATTGCAGGGCTCGGCCATGCAGGGTGGTCACAGGTTTTTTGGATGGATCAGGCAACACGGCCAACAGGGAAACAGCATTTTCTGTCTCTTTTTTAAGTCATCCCCCATTCAGTATGGGAGAGCAAGTGGAGCCGATGAATAAAAGTACTCTGGCCACTCGCTGGCCTTCCAGTTAGAAAAATGAAGAAGAGAAATAGCTGAGAAAGGATTTCAGAGCTTGGCTGAGCAGGCTTTAGTGCTGGGACACTAACCCATCTTCTCCGAAGAAGCCAATTCAGAAATCCCGGCTTTCCAATGCCATCAGACTGCTTGGCCTCGGCACGCAAAGGATGGGGGATCCCAAGTGCACAAATCATCAGCCCAGGCTTTTTGGTGGCATTTCCCCACCCAGCATCAAGATGCTGCCGTTCTCGCCGAGGGCAGGCTATACTGGGGTGCGCAGAGCATGGGGGACGGAGATTCTGGCCCTGAAATGTTGCTGTCGGTGTTGCTGTAGGGCTTGGAGAGCAGCGACAAAAGCCTTTTCTCCCCTGTTTAACCCAGGGAAATGCTCTTTTAGGCTGGCAGAGCTGGGGAGCGGAGGGACGTGGGGAAGACGTGCTGCTCACCAGCCTGGTGCCCTGGGTCTGGGCACCTGCATCCCTGCTCCCGCCCGCATCCCAGAAGCAGCGCTGCCTGCAGCAAACCATTTCGGATGCAGATTTTCCACTGCTTTATGCTCACTGTCTGCAAAGCAGGCTCCTCCTCTGCTGCTCGCTTTTGGGTTTATGCCACCGAATTTAGGTTCCCATGCACTGGGCTCCCTTTGGCCGTGGGTGCTGGTGCTGCGGCCGTGCTGGGCAGATGCTGGCCAGGGATGCTCCAGCAACGGTGCGACAGCGTGAGCAGCCAAGCACGGACCCCAGGAGCACAGGTTTAAAAGGTTCAGGTGGCTCCTTTGTTCCGGGGGCGCATCTTGCCTGCAAAATCTGAGCCCTACACATCCTCTTCGATGTACTAATTAATTTCATGTGGCCCCTCTAATTGCCCAGGAGCATCTTTCCCCCTCTCAGGGCTGCAGTGCCACGCACAATCTGCCTCGGGGCACTCGGTAAAGAAGAGTTTTGTTCTTCTCCATGGAGAAAAAGCCTTTCCCCATTTCCCCTCCAGTTTAGCTTTGTGCCAGAGGGTGGTGCTCGATACATGCTTTGCTGGCCTTCCTCCTCCTGCTGCTGCTGAGGTTTTGGGGCTGGTACCTGGGTGCAGAGGTGGAGGGGTTTGCATGCCGGGGGGGGGGTGTGTCTTCCTTCAGAAGCACCAACAACCACTTGGGATGGAGCATTTTGGGAATGTTTGACCTAAACTACCTCTGAAGAGCTTGAGTTTGAAAGGGCACTGTGTGTCTCTGCAAAGCCAGCCCTTGAGGTGGAGTCCACTAAAAATTAAGGGATAAACAACCTCAGCTATGGCAGACTATTAATTTCCTTTATGCCACCTGTAACAGGCTACTTACCCTGAGCGGAGATTGCTGTGTTTGGCCTGTAAAGTGTTTCTAAAGTTTTTACTCAACTTTCTATAGTTTACTTGTCATGATCTTCTGGCTCACATTAATCAAAACTAAATTTTAAATATCCTTAGGATTATTATTTTAGGTTTGTAAATTCTTACGTGGTTAAAAACCTAAATACGAAGCAGGTCAGGGGATGAGGCTGTTACGTATTAGAAAGCTTTCTTGCCCTTCATGCAGGAAGGGTGACGGTGTTTCGTGGTATGTGCAGGAGCAGACCGGCTCCTTGGGGAGTGCAGGATCCGCTGGCTGCAGGATCAAAGCCTTGAGCAAACCAGAATAAATTCGAATGCAGAAGCACTTTTCCAAATTTCAGCTGAGACAAAAAAAAAGATGGGCAGAGGGTCTGACTTTTGGGGCCCGGAGCTGTTTATTTCTCTCACCAGCAGCATTTCAGTGGCTTTAAGGCAACCCCGTCACCCTCCAGCAGAGGCAAAAGCTGCCACACGGTCATGTGTCCTTGTTATTTCCATCAGAGTAATTAAGTAGATTATTAACAATTATCCTATTTAAAAAGCAGTTCTTATGGTGAAATGATTGACACCCCGAGCAAGTAGCAGTGGACTTCCACGGCTGCGCTACTGCTACATTACCTGGACGTTGGTCCTGAGCCACCAGAAGAGACACGTGAGGGAAGTGAAGCACGTGAGCACTGATGCTCGCTGGAAAAGCTGCAGAATGAAATGCTGAAATTCCCAGAGATACCCCAAAAATGTGCACATTGAATTCCCAACCGATTTAAATGGCAGTGGAAATCTAATCCCGCAGACATCTTGAGAGTCTCACCTCCTTTCCCCACTTCCTTGCCTCTCCACATATAAATCTTTGTCTCCGGGTTTCTGGTGTGTGACTTATGATTTTTAAATGCTTATTTTGGCAATGCGCAGTGGTGGGATGTTTCAGCTTTGCCTGGAGGCTGGAGCAGGACTCTCTCCTCGGAGATATGTTTAAATGTGAGGGACTTGGCTGAGAACTTCCTGGTAGAAATGGCTGTTCTCCAAAGCGGGACTCTTAAGGAAAAAGCCAGGAGGCCAATTTGGACATCTGTATGGTTTTTGGCTGAGACAATTGTAAACCATGGGATAGTGACTTGAGCAAACAGCAAAGCAAACCACAGATGATCTGATTAGTTTTCTGCCATGGACATTTTATCTGCAGGTTCAACACAGAGTGAAAGACCATTCTTCAAAGCCCCAAGTGTCTTTGGGGAAATCGTCTGTCATTAGTACCCATGGTGATGTCAGTCAAGCCATACTCCGGCTCCTGGGCACAGAAATCCATACCCCATCCCAGCCATCCTCTTCCATAGATGTGCATGAGCAGTTTTCTGCAGGATGCTCGCAGCGAATATGATTATATTGCTAAGCAAACATTCACTAGCTGCTGGAAGGCACTTTGAAAACCTGTCTCTATCTCCTTCCCCAGGGCTAGGAGAGCTTCCTTCTTCTTCTAACGGCTTTCCTAGGCAGATTTGGGAGTCTTGGAGTCTTGGAGGGAGATAGTTTTTGTTGATATTAAAATGCAAGGGTATTTAAACATTAATTCTGGTCATTATGAATAATAAAGTGAGGTAGTGAAGTACAAATACCGCATGCCTTTTCAGCGCTTAGAGATCTGAATTTGACAATACCAAAGAGTTTTAAATGTCTCTTAGGCATGGCAACGTAACCCAACCCAACGTGGCACGGCTGGACTGCAACAAGGTTTGTGCATCGCATGGGTATGGAGATCAAAGGTTAGGCTCTTCGAGCCCATCATGGGATGGTAACGATTCCATTTAGCATTTATTAAATTGAAATAGCTTTCTAAATTCCCAGCAGTCCTTTGGCCCTGTAATAGTTGGTTTATATTTAACATGGGCAATATTTGAAACATTTAAAGGTTTTCAACATTCAGGATCTGAAAATGGCTTGGGATTATTTTGCTGCCCTGCCCCGCTTTTCGTCTGCAAACCACGACCACAAGGAAGGACGAGAAAGAAGGGAAAAGGCTGGGCTTTATGGGCAGGTGGTCACAGACTGCCTGGTCTTCTTCAGCACGGGCAGGTCCTTCCCTGGACAGGTTTGCTTTCTTCTGAAGGGTGTTATTTTTGCTCTTTATTATCAGCATCAGTTTCACTTTTTCCTTTCCAGGTTGCCTTCAGAGGCAATTATTACCAAATATTCAGGTTGGTGCATTTAACAGCTTGTTGCACGATAGCGGCGTAAGGACACCAGCCTATTTCCAGCAGTTTTTCACTTTAACTCTGCTCCTTTCATTAGCGCCTGTCCTCCATTGTGAACCACAGCTTCTGAGGTCACCCATTTTTCCCATCCTAGGAAAAAGTTGGGCAAGAAATAAATTAGAGACTCAAATTTCAGTGCCTTGAGAAGTCACTTGGTTCAAACTCAGCTTCAAAACCATAAGCCCATCTCCTTTGTACGTGAGGGCAGGCTAGAGTTTGGTGTGGCCCCGGGAAGATCCCATTCTGACGGGCACCATGACAATAAACACGTTAATTAAATTAATTAATTTAAAGGGGCAAAGGTTCAGTGGGCGGGTGGTGCTTTTGTATTTCCAAACCAGTTAACTCAGCTCAAATTCAAACCTGACCAAGACAGATCTGCTTTGACTAGCAAAACCCAGCATACTGCGGAGACTTAAGCCACGCTCTTTGTACGAGCCCAGCCCCTGCCAAGCCTCGGTGGCTGGGCTGAGGCATGGCCTTAGGTTAACAGAAACCCAATAAGATATCAAATGAGTTGGGGCTCTCCGTTCTTTTTGAAATCATTGGGAGAATTGTGATGCGCCAGGGCGCAGGGTGCTATTCTTCCTATCTCTTAGCTCCATTGTGCGGGGGTGAACAAAGCCAAGAGGTGTAATTTAAAGGTGCTGTGACCTCCCATGAGCAGCCCTCCCCATTGTGCCGCCGGTTTTGTTTTCTGTACGTGTTTTTTTTCTCCGCTGAGATCTACTGATCATAAATATGCATGAATAAAAGAGCCAGGGGAGAGGAGTGGAGGGGGGAAGGGGGCTCATAACCAGCTTGGATAAAGTCCTTTTCTGAATTTTCCACTCTCGGCTTCCTGACGTCGAATGAAATAAGGGACCACACCGCCGGATTAGCTCAGCCGGAGTTCCTATTTCCAATTGTAAAAGCAGAACCCTGGCATCATAACAATCATTATAATTATCACTTACAGAGGGGTCTTATCATATAACAGCTTCTTTTTATTCGGGATGGAGGGGGACCAAAGGGAGCTGGGGGAGATAATTCCAACCACAGGGGTTTGTGTCTTCATTCATCACTTTCCAAACAAGCCACTGGAAAATTGAAGTCCCTGAGCAATTTACAGATTACAGCTCTCTCCTGGTACAGGGACACATGTGCGCACACACACACGCTCGCTCCAGACATCGGACATAAACCAGGTACGCCTTGGGTGACCATCGGAAAGAAAAAAAAGTCCCCCCCCGCCCTGCTTTTCTGCTCCAAACTCGGGCAGAAACGGACGTAACCTTCCCTTTTAAGCCTAGCAACTCCAGCCCGGCCGCACAGCTCCTCCTGGATTAATCTTTCTTTTTTTTGGCTCAGTGAATTGTGGTCAAGGCCATTGTAACGTGAGTGCTGCTGGGGCGCGGATTGGCTGGAGGAGGCTCAGAGAGGCCCCTTTTCACAGGGGACTAATTGCTTTAGACCACCAGTATTTGGGAGCTACAGATGTCTTCCTTAATTTGCCTAGAGAGCACAATCGGCCCCATCTGTTGCATTTTTTTCCCCCCTCTGTCTCTCAAGTCGCCTTCTTCCCCCTGTCTGCAAAGGCCTAAATTGAAAACTCATCAAAAAGTAATACAAGAGCAGTTTGGCTGGGAAGCTGCTGCCGTGGGGCTTTGCCTTTAATAAAGGCCCCCCTGCTACTTTTACACATGGGCTGGGGAGCAGAGAAAGGAGGAGGAGGAAAGCAGAAACAACCTAGAAGGGGGGCGGCTTGGGGGGGGAGAAGCTAAAAACTAACAGCCAGATGGGATATTTGGAGGCAGGATAATTTGATGTGTCATGGCTAGAGGAGAACAAGGGGCAGCCCCTTGTTTTCTGTGTGTACACACAACAAAATAGATGACTTCTGGAGAGGGGAAGGGAGAAGAACCGGGGGCCGGCCGGGGGCTGCCGGTCTCTATCTCTCGGTATGGATGGTGGGGGGAGCGGTCGCTGCCCTCGGGTCGATGACTTCCCTGGCACACACCTCTGGTCACAGAGGGAGATGGAGATGGGTCAGAAGAAGGGAAGGGGGAAGAGAGAGGAGATGAGCCTTTGCCCTTCTGCAGGGCTGGGACGTTGTCTTGGCCCGGAGTTGTCTCGGACCATATGTAGGACCTGGAGTGGGGATGCTGCTCTGCACCTACCCATCCCCAAGGAATCAGAAGAGGGTGTAGCTTTCTCCTTGATGAATCAGGGCTTTGGCTCCAGAGCAGGTAACAGAGCTGCATCACCCACAGGCTTTTCCTCGTGCTGGCTCCAAGTGAGCGGCACTGCTTCATCTTAAACTGAGCCCTGGGCAGAAAGAGAGGACGAGCCCAAGAAATCTCTAAAATATTAATTGGGAATATACCTCATCTTTGTTCAAAATCCCCACCACGACCCAGCCTCAGCACGCACAGCTGACGAGAGGGTTGTAAAAACCCACATTGTTTAACGCAAGTAGAAATGGCGTTT
Organism: Astur gentilis; assembly: GCF_929443795.1. Lineage (NCBI taxonomy): Eukaryota > Metazoa > Chordata > Aves > Accipitriformes > Accipitridae > Astur > Astur gentilis. The sequence goes on along the minus strand of NC_064905.1, from coordinate 19,216,935 downwards.
CCTTACAGCAAATTTGGCGCTGGTGCTGTACGGAGACATGGTGAAAGCACCGGCCATCCCTGACCCGGTGTGCGTGCTTGGTCTGCACCCCTGCAAAAAGCAGCAAATGTATTCACAGTCCATCTGGGAGATAATAAATATTACCCCACCCCATGCAGCCCACAGTTTGCTTGAGTCCACTTTGGAAGCCGTGAGTAAGATGGGAATAAAAATCTCCCAGTCCCAGCCCCACAGCGTAGCCACAGGGACATCTGACAACTGCCTGCGCTCAGAGGAACAGCCCATTTCAGCTCATCTGTGATTTATTTAACACTGAAGATTTTTCCTTACTTCCTTCTCTTGCCATAAAATAATCACGTTCGATGCAGTAAAGTCGAAGGGATTGTGGCAAGCGGGTCATTTGCTCTCCTTTACGCTAAAAGAGAAGAAAGCTCAAGTGATGGAGAAAGCCCCAAGCATCCTCCTCCCACCCAAGCGGTGCCTGCCTCTCCAGGGATGGGTGCTGTACTGGCAGGAAACATTTTGGTTGCCCACCGTAGAGGAAGGTGGGGAGCCTGCCCGTGCGGGCAGCACGCTGTCCGGCAGCTGTTCAGGCAGCACAAATGAGAGGTGCTTCGTTACCGGGCTCTGTCCCGAAACCTGAGCCACGGTGCCAGCGTCGCAGCCGTCAGCGCTTGATCGATCATTCCCATTTCCCGGCCGTCCATCAGGCATCTCTCCCCAAGTCCTTGGAAAGGTTTTGTTTAGATGTTCGGTTACGGAGGAAAAGAAGTCCATTTTTCTTGAAGGACCCTCTCAAAACAAGGTGAAAGAAATTGCCGTAGCGATTTAGTGCTACTGCTGGGAGTCCTGCGAGGACCAGTCTGTGGGATTGGGACCTGTGGGACCGAGCCGGCGGCTGTCACGTCTGCTGTAGGACACCTTCCAGCCATCGCCACCATCAATTCCCAGCTTGCTTACACCATCAGCAGCTTCCTCTTAGCAGAGGTTTCCTAAAAATTAAGGGAAAACAGTATTAGGCTTGCACCTCTGTCAGCCGAGACGGAGGCATGGGACAAGGTGCTTTCACCAGCGGATAGTGGGGTCCACAAGCGCACCCCGCAGCCCCCGCGCTGGGTAGAGATGGCGAACGGCGAGAGCTGCAAGGGCACTAGTAGCGCGTTTCCACTTTTCATGCACTGCCATTCTGCTTAGGAGTGGGAAAATTCTCCCTCCTGGGGAATACCGAAGGCTTATCAGTCTTGGAGGGGCTAAATGAGGTCCCAAGTCCCCTCCAGTGCTGGGGAGTTTTGGGAGAAATACCCACTGCAAGCAGCCTTTATTGCTGTCTTCACTTTTTTGCTTATTACTTATTGCTTTGCTTACTACTTTTTCCTTTTCCTTGGGTACCTCTGGTTAAAAACCATGTATTTATTACTTCTCCTGGGGGGGGGAAGTCAGTTTATCAAACTGGGAAGATCTCAAAAGCGTTGGTGGAGAACAAAGGCTGCAGGACAGGGGCTTCGCGGTCCGGGCTGTGTCCCGGGAGCGCTCCAGTGACCTGCTCAGACGGAAAGCCCACAAGCACGTCTCTGTGCTGGGGCCGGTTACTTCCCAGGGCAGCCCTCTCCTTGGGGAGAAGGTGTGAATGGTTTCCTTGAATAAGTCACTGGATAGCCTTGGCCAGGCTGCTGCTTCCCGTAGGTCTCTGTCTCGCTACTCAAAAACCGGATACTCTGTTGTGACATTTATTTTTCCTCCGGTGGACTTCAGAAAAGAAAACGGCTGTGTGCAGGCCAGTGGTGCCAATGGCAAATGGTGATGCTGCAGGCTGTGGGGTGAGAGGAGAGGGAGCCGGGGCGATGGGCATCCATCTCGGCTGCCTGCGCTTCCTGTAAGGGTCAAAATAAGGATCAGCAGTTGAAAACTTTAAGAAGAATATGGCAATCAAAAAAGGGAGCTGTATTCTTGTTGTCGAGGCAGCCCAGAAACTGTTGAAGAGCCACTGGAAAAGCCATTGAGCTTTTGTCTAATAACTCCTGTGATAATAATTAGCTCAGCCAAGGCAGATTTTAAAGGGCTTTAAAATTCTTGTTCAGTGGCTTGAAAGAAAAAAGGCAACCAGAGGCTCCTCTCATCTGAACATCAATGTGAATCCCACAAAATCCCATTATTCCTCTTTTAGATCAGCAGTTTGATCAGTTCAGCCTTTTCCCTCCCCAAGGCAACAACTTTCTCCTTCTGTGCATGTTTTCCCCCTCGAGATCTGAGCGCCTCACCGTGCACGCAGGCGATGCCGCAGAGCCTGGTCCCCATCTCCCCCGAACCCTTGCAAGTGGCAGTGACTTGCTGTCCCCACCATGCCAGCAAGGGTGGCAGAAAATGAAGGGTTGGAGGTAGAGGAGGGAATTCTGTTTGCAGGAGCACCCACATTCACCAGGCTATTTTTTCTTAACTGAAGAAGAAAGAATTTGTTGCATTTCAAAGCCTGCTGATGCTCTCAGGCTTTGCTTTCAAGATGTCAGCGAAGCTTTAGCACCTGACAGCTGGAGGCAAAACTTGATGCTCTAAAACTCACGTCTTCATCCAGAGCTAGGTCTAGCTACAGTGGACGGTAAAATTCTCCTAAAAATCAATGGTTTGAGTGATTTTTTTGAGTGAGCCAACCACAGAGGAGCAGGAGAAGAAATGCTGACACCAACCCAGATCTCCCAGATAACCGGAGCCCTTGCTGTGCTTTGCCTCTGCTGGAGGCTTCCCACATGTCCCCCTTCCCAGGTTCACTGACATTTAGAGCAGTTCGTGGGCAGCTCTAACTTGTGCTCACCAGGATTAAGCAGGGACCTCTGGCCACAGGACTCCTCCACCCTCAGAGCCGACGCACTGGAGAAGCCAGCTCACCGCGATGTGTGTCTACTGGGAACGTGCCAAGTTGGCTGCACTTAAAGACAGGGACTTAGAGGCGACCTGCTGCTCTTTTTGGACTTCCAGGGGACACTAAGGCAGCTTTCTCAGGAAAAAAATCTGTAAATCTGCAAAGATCCACAACTACCAAAAGCTCTATCAGCACAGCTGGATGCTAAGGGGTATTTCAGCAAGATCTGATGGACGAGAAGGGATGGGGAAAGGACGCTGACTTTCAGTTGGGAGATGGACGCACAACCCCTGGGTAGCTGATTTTCCCCCTGGCTGAGTACCACCTGAATACATCCATCCCGTGCAGATTTTACACCAGACCCTCATTCCAATTCAACACAACCTTGGGCAAGAATTATAGAGGCAAAACAGGTCACGAAGCAGTTAGAGGAGGGGCGACACTGCGGTGCTCAACAGTTTTACACCGTGTGCCACGGTGTAAAAGTCTTTCCAGGCTGGGAACTGGTGCTTCAGGTGTCCCACTGGCTGTAGAGCCCCAGCCAAGCCATGGTCCTGCTCGCCAAAGAGGCTTCCCAGGTTTAAAACCAACGCAAAGAACAAGAGTTTGGAGCTGAGCAATAGCCCCTCCAGCAGGGAATACAAACCCTCCCCCGGGCTGGAGCAGCTCAGGTTGCAACGCCACAAGAAAGGGCGAGTTCAAATAAAAACAAATCCCATTTTCTTTGCAAAATTTTCTCTTTTGAGTTGACTAGAAGTGCCGTTGAGCTGAAAGCAAGTTTTGCTAGTAAAATATACTAATAAACTGCTTTGGAGTCTCATAAACTGTGTTGGGTTTTTTTAAAGCGCAAATAATAAAGGAGTCTAATAAACTGTTGGTTTTTTTTAATGGCAATTTTTAAGCGGCTGGAGCAGAGATCAGGAGTTCAGCCTCTTTCCTTGTTCTGTTTGTGGTATATTTATCTTCATGAAGAGAATGGTAGCAGGGGGATTTATTTTTCTGAATGGATGTCTCTAAGCCCCCCATACCTCCAGGGCTTATAGTAAGGTTGGATCCAGTGACAGGAGAGTCAACATTATAAGCCCTTAGAGAGGGCTGAGTGCCTTGTAGATAGTCTCAAGTGGATGCGCTTTCAGTGCGCCGTTACCCCGGCTTACATTAGCGGCTGAAGAGACTTTGTCTGTCCCCGATGCCCTCGGGTGACCCGCGACCCCTGCGACTTCGCTCCGCTGAGATCTGACGCTCGCGCGAGCCCCCGGCCGAGGAAATGGAGAGGTGCATTGTGCCGCGGAGAAAGAGCAACACAAACACGGGGTGTTCTCAAAGGAAACAAAAACCCAGTGGAAAAAACCCTCCCCAAACTGGCAGCGAGGGCCAGCCGGGGAGAAAAGCGCAGGCACACGCGCTGGCGGGCAAAGCCACCCTGGAAAATTCGCTGCTGGGGGGTTTGTGGAGTTCCTCGGGCTCCTTGTGCCGTAGGGTCTCTGCTGGGTTTAGGTGTGACTGAGCAAGCTGGGCGGGGGGGGATGGAAAGTGGATTTCTCTGTGGGTTCTGCATTTCTAAATATAAAAAGAAAATAGGCTTGTTTTGCTTTCGGGGAGCACTTGATGAATGTGGAGGCAGAGATGCAGCGTGGAGATTACATGCCCCAAAGGAAAAAAGCAGAGCTAAACCCTCCTTGTGTCTCTGCAGAAAATGCCGAAACTTCTTTCAGAGTTTCAAATGTCAAAAAAAAAAAAAAGGCTGGAGCAGCCTAAGCCCCTGCGCCGCGGAGGATGCCAAGCCCTGACCTGACCCCCCCCGGGGGACGCAATCACCCACGCGTGGGTCAGACGGCCGGGCTGGCACTGTCCCTTGGGCTGGCACTCTCTCTGGGGCCAGGGCAGGTAGGATGGGGCAGGGGTCCGTAAGCGAACCCGGGTCACTACCGTTGTGGTTATGCAGAGCCAGTGCCTCCCTTTGAACAGCTCTTAATGCCCAAGAGAGGCCACCCTGTCCCAACCAGTGGCTCCCCGCGGGGAGGGATGCTTGTGCAAACAGCCACATCCCTCCCAGGGACCTCTGGGCTGATTTGGGGTGTTGAGGGTCATCACCTCGCCTGGCCCCAAGCCCGTGCCCAGCTGCTGCTTTCAGCCTAAGCGAGACAGCGACATCTTCATACAGCCTCTGGCTCCTGCACAGAGAGCCCCAAAGAGTGTGAGGTCTGCCTTAAGTCACACGCTGGCAGCGACGGCATCGTGTTCCCATCTCCTCTCGTGAAATCTGGGCTTCCCCTACCTGTGTCCTCCAGCCCCGCTTGGCTTCAGGCCTTGCTGTTTTGGCTTCAGGCTGAGATCCTGCACTTTGCAGCACCTCTGAGAGGGCATAGGACCTGTCCTCCCTCTTTAAATAGGTGCTGCAGTGGGGTGGGCGCAGCCGTGGTACCCAGCGGGGCAGGGATGGGGAGGAGGTGACGGCGCAGCATCTTCCCCATCGCCTTGGAGAGGTGGGACGTGTCCTCTCCCAGCCCACCCAGCGGATCCAAGCCTGGCGCACGCATGGGAACATTTTCCAGATGCCAGTGTGAGTTTGAAGGTTAAAAAGATGAGTGGCAAAGCCCATGTCATGGGTGCCTGAGCTAGCAGGAGAATTTCACCGGCATGGGGGAGCGTATTGTCCCCGGAGTGGCGGAATGGATTTGCACGCTCGATTCCTGCTAAGCACTTTTGGAGGAGTAATCTGATAAAATCTTCGACCTGCTGATAGCATAACCCTTAACGGGGTGTCCCTCGGACTTCCAGCTCCCAAACAAACGTGCAACCCACTACCAAGGGATCTGTTCACCCGTCGTGGCCGGGCTGGGTGGGTGCCCAGGCCAGAAGCCAGCGCTCGCAGGGCGCTGGTGGGGCAAGAGCAGCGCAGCCCCTCGGAGGACAGACGGAGGAGAAGACGACTTTTATCCCATTGTTTTTCCCTATGATTAATCCATCTAAAGTGCTCCTCCGAGCGTAGCCAAGGGCAATGTAAGAAAGAAGCAGTTTGAGCTTTGTGGGGCTTTTTTTTTCTCTCCCCCTCCCTTTCCAAGTGTGCTTTACAAACATCCTCTCTGCTCGCCCTCTGTATTTGCAAAACCGTCTCCTTCTGGCCATGGCTCCTGATGAAGTCCTTGCAGAGCTCCTTGTCCACCTCCAGTCTTTTCAGCACGTATTCAAATTAACCCTTTTGTCCCATTCACACCCCCTTTCTTTGGCGGATATTGTGGCTTTGCCAGCAGCGATCCAGCAGCGGCTATTCTAATGTAATTGCATTCTGGCAATGCCTTGAGAACCTGATCAAGATCATCCCGCAAGTTTAATCCCTCCAAATTACAAAATGTTTACTATCAATCACCTTTATGCAGCTTTATTTCGTGGGCTTTCTTCAAGGAGCGAGCGGGACGTGTGTGTTGCCAGAGATGCCCCTTCACGTCTCCAGCTGATCACCTCAATGGGACCAGAGTCAAATGGTCAAGGCCATATGCGTATGAAAGCCCGGGCTGCTCTGCCAGCTATTCTCTCTAGCTCTGCATGGATTTCACACTTTCTATCCTGTTAGGGTGCCGAGCATTTACTTTAGCGTCGAAGTTTTTTCCATTTCTGCGTCCTGTGTCATCTGGATTTAATCTAGTTAGCAGATTTTATGCCTAAAATTGCATGGTTAAAGGGAATTGTTTAAATAGGGACCGGGGGAGAACCCTGAAACCCTTGAAACCGGGGTGTCCCCCCACCCAGCTCCGACAGCACATACCTCGAGTGCTGCGGCCCTTGGCTGGGTGCGGAGGGGCTCGGAGGTGGCTTTGCTTTCTTGAAAGCATCCACTGCTATTTTCAGAAGCACAAACAGATGCAAATGTCTCCGCAAACATTGCACAATGAGATGCAGGGAGAGGACAGCCTTTCAAAATCTCTGAATAGCCCTTCAAAGCAAGTCTAATTAGGGTAAGTAGAGGTAATAGGCCCACTTGCGTTTTTTACACTCGCATTTTTTCCCCCCTCAAAGCCTGCAAGGCTCTTTTTCCCCTATGGCTGGGGGGGGGGGGGCGGGGGGGGAGGTATATACCCTCGCTCGTTTGTTTGCGCTGACAAATGTAGGGATGGAAAGAAGGGGGAGAGGTGGGGAGGGGGCAGAAAAATCAATCATTTGAAAAGTCTCCTCTGTTAGTTTTTTTTGTTTTTTTTTTTTTTTTTTTTTTTTTTGTGTGTGGCTTTTCCTGGTGAGATAGATAGCGGCCGAGACAGCAGCATCCCGGCTGGGGCCGGGGTGTGGGGCAGGCACCGCAGCGGAGGCTGCAGCTCGTGTCATGTGGAACTTCAGTAAGTGAAAAAGAAAAGCAGAAGGTATGGGCTGAATACTTGGGTAAATCAGTAATAGAGCTAAAGGGCATATGCCTGTAGGGAATATGTTGGCATAAAAGAGCTTTAAGAGGGGCCATTCATACTGACAAAGGGAGATTTGAATTGCTGCCTTCACAATAGCATGAAAGGATGGGCTTGGGGTGTTCTGAAACAAAGTGGAAATCATACTGCCCTGAACGGCTCTAATAAGCTTTTAACTATTTTACATTATGGCATTACCTCTTTTTTTTTTCTTCTTCTTCTTCTTGTGAGCCGAGTGCCAGGCCCACTTAAAAGTGTGATTTATACTTTTTTGCTTCATGGTAACTTTGGAGGAAAATAGATGGCGACTCAAAGGCAGTAATTCAGCTTTTGCAAGATGAGGAGGGGGAAATGCCATCATTTCTGAACGGCCCAGAAAGCACACCCGTGCGCTGAGCTCCCTCACCGCAGCCGGCAGCACCCTCGCCGCCTCGCTCGCCTGGGCCGTGGACGCTGCCTCCTTGCACCCACCACCCATCCCACATCTCCCATTTACTTGTGCTCATTAGCAGCCACGCAATCAGGCAGATATCGCCGTTCGCCGCCACTTGCGTTACTTCACTGCACGACTCAGGTGGCCTTCAGCGTGCACTCCAAAAAAATGCAGGAATTGCTTGGCAAAAGCCCCGCTTTTCACCGTCAGCAGAGGTTCAGCATCTCGGCTCGTTTTTTGGGGGGACTCGGGGAGCTCCCGCTCCCACTGCCTGCCTGGGAAGGAGGCAGTTGCCTGGCCTGCGTGTCGAGAAACGCACGCTGGCTTTGTGTGTGCTGGGGCTCCCTCCCCGAGCTCCCCCCAGATGGTGCGATCGCACGACTGCACTGTTAAAATAGAGCTCGTATAGACAATTAGCCAATTACTCACTCTGTCATTGCACTTTCTTCTTGTAACTGAGATGCAAACTGGACTATGTCTTCTTTGGTAGCTTCATTCATTGGCAGCATTATTTAATGACACTTTTGTCAGCTTTGGGTCTGCCCAAAGATTTCTGAACGTAGCTTTATGAACCTAGAAAGGGCGCCCCGTGGAGTGAAAGCGGACTTTGAACCTACAGACGATGCTAAAGACAATGAATTTCCCAAAGTCAGGGAAAGAAATCCAGAGCGTGGCTACCACAGGGCATGTGGCTCAGCCCCTCATTGTCAGCAGCAGTGGCTAGGGAGAGAATAGCCCAGTAGCCAAAAGGGCTTGAGCGTATGGATGCACGGGCCACTTTCTCAGCTAAAATATCTCAGGAAAAATACTACTACAAGTGCTGCTGGGCCCTTTTTAAGATGGGAAGGTTGGGTGGCTGGAACAGCCATCCTGGACCAGTATCTCACCCAAGATCCTCTCTGAGAGTGGCCAAAATTAAGTTTCCTTTGCTTTGATGGGTGTTTGTCTCGGCCGCAGTTTAGCTTCGGTACAGCTGTGCGGAGCTGCAGCCGGCGGGACTAATGTAGTGGAAACCGTGTGAGAGAGGGGTTCGGTTTTGCTCCTGGCATTTTTCAGGGAAGAACAAAAACTCGCCTACTGCCTAATGAAGGAAACTCCATCCTTCTACGTATGTTTCTCTGAAACGGGCTAATGCTTTTATTGTTCATAACTTTTGGCACCAAGCATCATTAGCGTTTCTTATTCACCACTGACGTTCGGCCCCATACAGGTGCAAGGATGGCTCCTGAGTTATCTTTACATACACTTGCAAAAAAAACCCCAACAAAACCCAGAAAGAAAGAAATCCCATCTGTTTCCTTCTGGAGGGTAGAGTTTCTGTGAGATTTACCTCGTGGCTCCTCTGAGCTTGGTTAGCGTGAAGCATGCGTCGGACACACGCGCACACTCACACCCCAATCTGGAGCGTGCACAGCCGTCACCACCTTCCCTCAGCTGACAATTCCCTTCCCTGCATCCCATATGGCTCCACGGATCTCCCGGCATCCCAACAAGTGCTTCCCGGGAGAGTGGCGCAGGTGACAGCCACGGCGGGTCAGGTAGCCCGGGCCCTCCTTCCCTGGGACCACAGACCTCATTAGCTGCCACTTGATTTATCAAGAGGGCATTATGGCTTTGGAAGTTGACATCTTTTTGGATTGCAAATAGGAGAGGAGGAAACTGTACCCTGTGAAAAGATTGATTAAATACTAATTAACCTCTTTTCTTAGATAATGAAAGCACTTCAGTGAGCTGGATAAACACGATGCGCATCAGTTGCTCTCCTGGCGAAGCAAGGGGTAATTGAGAGAGCAATATCCATTACTGATGTTGTGACAGGCAAGGTTTTCCTTTCAGATTACAAAAGGCTTGCTGCAGGAGAGATGGTACTCAAATAGGAAAAGAAAAAAAGCTATACTCTTTTATCTCAGGAGTTAAATCCATTCGGTTTGAATACTCCTACCAGTGGACTAGAGAAACAACTTGTGCATTTATATCTAGGGATAGCCATGTGGGAAAAAAAAAAGTAAATCAAGTTACTTAGGCTTTGGAAGGAGGGATTGACTCAGCTGCATATAGTTGCTGGTCTTTACTGGTAAGGCCTCTAGCATTTCCAGGTTCTGGGCAAAATAATCTATAAATATTGCTTGTTTCCCATGAATCCCAGAGACCAAACTGGAAAATCACAGGGGAAGAAGAGATGCTTTTTCTGGTCCATGTTAAGATTTACATCCTCAGGCCATGTGCCATTCTTCCACAAGGAGAGCAGCCTTGCCAAGGAGGACGTTTGCTTTCTCAAAAGTAGGTATTTGCAAGGAGAAATTTAGGTGGGAAAGGACTGTTTAGTGCAGTTTGTTCAACTTTTACCTGCCGCTAGTGATTTTCATTCTTTCTGATCCTGCCTTTGAGACTCTCTTTTCAGTGCATTATCCTGCAGATGAACATGGGGAATCCAATGTGAATATGACCATGCTGGGAGTTTCATCTTCCTCCCTTTTCTTTCTAACATTTGCCTTCTCTGTATGGCCTCATTTATGTAAACTGAAGGGTTCATCAAGGACCCCTTAATCTCTTCGTCCCCACGGTAGGGACAGGGACAAACTACTGAGTCCACAGCATCCCTTGGGCTATACGTCCCCTCTGCTGCCACCTTCAAAAGTGGACTAACACCACCTTAGGCATGGGATTTTGTATTTGCATCTTTCGTATTTGCAAATGTTGTGTTTCTTCAGGCTTCTCATCTCAACGGAAACCTGCAAGTTGGAGAAGCACGATGATCTGCCAGGTTTGCGCTGGGCTACAGGTGCCAAATGCTGCTGTAGACGGTCCTGCTGGAGATACTGCCGGCTATGATTTTATAAAGACTGCTGACATCTGCCATACAGAGAGGAGCAGAACAAGTTGTTTGTTTGTAGAAATAAGTCCAATTAACTCCTACAGATGGAACTTAATCCGTTATTTGTGCAACAAACCATTATGGTGCGTAATCACTTTGGACTGCCATTAGACAGCTTTAAATGCTTTCCTAGAAGGCAATTTTGTGAAATCTTCAGGTTAGAAAAAAGATTATCCTGGAATGCGCAGAATGTAATAATCCAAGAAAGAGACAGTGAAGTCCTGAGCACTCTGCCAAATCCCTGTTTGGGAAATAGAGGCATCAGTCCCCTCACATGCTCCAATTCGTAATTAAGCACATCTCACGGGCATGAAGCAAGAGTGGAAAGGAGGCCGTGTGCTGACACAGGCTGGTCTTTCCCTGAAGCACAACGAATCTCCTGGGTGGAAAGCAAGGGAGCAGGGGGGTGAATAGTGCAACTAAATGAACGAGCTCAGAGCAGGGATGTCAGTGAGACGCTCTAAGCATTTTCTTTCCAGTTACAGCCTTAGAAACGCCACTTTCTGAACTCGATGTCGACGCTTCCGTTGGCACAGTGCATGCAAGGCCGTGTCCGTGAACCCTTACTCACTATTACTCAAAGAATAAAGCTAATCTCTTTTCTAAAAGTCTTGCTTCAGCAAGTTTTTACTCTATGCAGAAGTATGCTGCGCACTCCGTCCTACCGACCCTTGCCAAAGTCCCATTGACGGTCCACGAGTCAAACAAATGGGGTAGGAGCCGAGGGAGCACGATTTCTTGCACCTACGGCGTCATGCACATGGCAGAGAGAAGGGTGGCACCTCTGTCCCAGCCTCTCTAATGTGATATTCTTTTTCCTTTTCGAACCGTCAGAGTTTCATAAGATTTTCAAACAGCGAGATGGGAAATACTAACAGCTGCTGCTGCAGGTACAGTCAAATAGAGGCAAAAGTGGGAGACCTGAATAACAACGAGTGCTGTGCCGCCAGCATTTCCACGCTGACAGAGAAGAGCATTATCCACTGGGAGGAGTCTATTCACTCTTGTCTAGTGGATCTTAAACTGGAGGGTTGACAACTGAATAATATTAATATTAACAGTAACAGTAATATTATTATTATTATTAATAATCATAGTAATAGAGGAGCATTGCTCGGTGTGCAGAGCCTTGGTTTGGCACCAACAATGCTTCGTGTGAACCGTTTGCCACCTCTCCCGAGAGGACAGTAACCCCAGCAGAGAGGCGGTGGGGAGGAAAACCCTATTTCCAGGGGGTACAGCTAGCTCACCCCTTCAGCTCAGCCTTACGCTCCTCATTGCCCTGGTGATTAATAATGGGCCTGGGTCCCACAGGCCTTTTCAAAGGATCTGTTACTTTGCCATGGCTCTAGGACATCTGTGATGTCTTTGGTATTATTTTCATATTGATCATTATGCCTTTTGGTTGAGGAGGAAGAGAGAAAAGGCATTAGTTGATCATGAGCGCTATTACCGGGCTACTGGGCATAAAACTGGTTTTAGCAAGTCAGTTAATTTGTCAATCTGGATTAAGAAATGCTTCAGTAATGTCCTTTGAAGACTATAAAAGTAAAAGTTTAGCAAAGTATCAGCTGCAAGTATTTTATGCAGTATTTTGGCATCTCCATTCTGCAGTGCTCACGTACAGTACAGTCAGTAAATCTCCTTGGTCCTTAGCAGCTCTGCTCCTCCAGATGATTTCTTTTAATTGCATATGCCACTAGTAAAAGAGCTCCGGCAAATTAGTTCTCACCTGCTTCTGCTCTGATAATCTCTACCTACTATACAAATCAGTCTTAATGGAGCATTTGAGCCCCAGAGATCTATAATTATAGTATTAAGTTTCATGTGCTCACAGGTAGTAGGGCAGACTGTATTTTACAGACCATCTACAGAGTAAAATCAGAATCTACACCAGACTGACACCCAATAATGAAAATCCTTCCGAGGATGCTCTTGTTAATAACTAAACCCCAAGCGTTGTTTGTGCCTCGCTCCAGCAGGGACGACAGTAAGTAGGGCACCACATGGCACGGAAATCGCAGAAAATCCTTGTTATCTAAAACACATCCAGAATTTTGGATTCGCAGCTATTTGCTCATTTTTCGAGCCCAGGTAATCGACAGAGACTCTCTAGAGCTTCAAATCAGTTGGAAAAGGCTGGAACAGAGTAGTTCCAGTGCTGTGAGGCTGCTGTGGGCCTTGTCACCAGAGCAGACGAGCATCTTGTAGTTAGTAGCAGACTGTTTCCCCACGGTAAATCTCAGCAGAGCGAAAGTGGGATAATCTCAGCTGTGTTTTGAGAAAGTCTGGGCTGGAAGCACGTTTCCCAGCTAGCAGGGATGCCCTATCTATGGGGCCATCTCAGACTTTCTCTCCTAACTAAAAGGGGAATTAAGTGAGACCTAAGGACTTGCAGAACCTCCTGGCAGAGGGTCCCTAATGCTCGCATGTCCCGGAGGTGGCTGTTTGGATCCAGCAAGAATAAAGGATTACCAACACCTATCAGCAGACATATGCAAAAATGCATATACATATACGCATATATACATATATGTGATGTGGTGCCAAGATTCAAATTCAAGCTATTTCAGTTATTTCTGAAGTCAGTAAGGGTCTTGCCGCTGATTTCAGTGGGACTGAGATTGGTGTCTGTTTATGGAATTTTTTTACCCCATAACTATCTGGTATGTCCAAAGAATTTGCCAATGATTTCAGCAGTCCTAGCATCCGATTCACCTATTTTTTCTTCCCCTGGGCTAGCGCAAGGAGATGATTGTAGTGCAATTAAAAAAAGCCGCCTGTTTGCAATCGGGGTAGCCTGTTCCAGCTCCCTGTCAATTCACCAAACTGTTCCTTTGATAAAAATAAATACAAACCCTGTTGTTGTAAATGGGGGTGCAGGTTGGTACTGCAGCCTCTGAATGTAGGCATTCCATCTGTCCCGGCGGCAGATTTGTTCAACTATGTCTGAACCTATCACTGCTCGGGGGAAAAACTGTTCTCTGACTCATGTTAATGTATGAATCTAATTGTACCCTCACGCAGTTTGCAGCTTTCATTGCCCGTTAGGAACATTAACATCATACACTGAGTCCTGGTAGATGTATGGTCTTTATATACTGCATAATGTCCACAGATCTCTGCTCGCAGCTAAGAAAACACAAAAGAATAGAGGATATTTTGAAGTTTTGTGGAGTTTTTTTTTTTTTTTTTCTTTGAGATTGAAGTCCAGTGTCTTGGGACCCAGTGACTTTAGATGACCTTCCGTCTCCATGGACTGTACTAAATTTCAGCCCCTGGAGGCTACTCCATACAAAACCTTCTGGCTTTCAAGGGCAGGTGCAAGCAAAGCTTCACTGCGTCACAGATCAAGACCTGTTACTGCCAGAATTAGATTTCACAAATCTCTTTTATTTAACAGGACATCATTAAGGAGCTGGCCTATACTGGTTGCCGGTGCCTTTAATGAGTGTAAGTATTATGCTGCTATTAAGATTTCCAAGCAATAATATTTCCTTTTCAGCACTTATACTTGCTGAGAAACAGAGCTGGATGTATGTGTATAAACAAGCATATGAAAACCGTGTTAAAGAAATGTAAGGATTGCAGACTCAGGCACTCAAAAAGGAGGAAATGCTGACACTGAGGTGTCTGTGTAATCTTAATTTAGCGCCTCTCCTTCCAATTTTTGTGGAAATTATATGTCCCCATGTTAAATTTTTGATAATACATCCACCTTCTTCGTTACATAGGAGGGTTGATTTTCAGGCATAGATTTTGCCTGTGTGATGAGCGGCTTCTCGGCGTTTTGCCCGATGCTCTCCCTGTTTGCCCCCTGCCTTTTTCCCTGCACAGTGTATGATCATGTCCTGAAGACTGACTTTCTTCTTGGGCTTCTACAGCAGTCCCGAGCATCTGAGCGCTCTGAAAGCTCTGCTTAATGAAATCATTAAATTCACTGATTATATGAGGGGATGGTGGGACCCCAATTTTACAGATGGGAAACTGAGGCATAGAAAAATGAAAGCCAATTCATTCCACTAACCCCGGGCTGTCCCATCTGAGATGTGTAGGAGCTGACTTTTTTGGGCTTGTACAACACCATATACCCAAGCATGCACCTCCTTTCCCCACAAACACCATTAACTGCCCATACAGCTCTGATTCACCCGTGTTTTGGAGCTGGCTGGAGAGACATGGCTGAGCTGCCTCATTCCTCCCATAAAACAGGGCAAAGAAGATAAAACTGTTGCTTTTAAGGGTGTCTGTGTGTGCCTAGTGCGATGTGGGAGTGTTGAGCAATGCTGAAGGGGCGGAGGATGGAGACACGAAGCGTAGAAGCAAGGTACCTTCAGCAAGGTAGGATTTGGGGCGTCAGGGGGCTCCCCCATCGCACACAAACGCAGCAGAAAGGAAAGGTTGGGGTTTCCCAACAGTGGGGCAGATTTCGTGGAGGCGAGGGCCCCGCTTGACACCCCCAACCTCTAGCTGAGAGCCAGAGCTGTGCCAGGGCTGGTGCCAAGCGTGTGCCACGCACCTCTGGCCACCCTTTGCCCGTGCCCTGCGTGGGAGCGAGCAGGGAGAGCCTCCATCCCACCGTGTGATTTGGGGAAAAGGGACAGCTCATGCCAGCCAGGTTCTCCCAGCGCCGCAGGTTTAGGCAAAGCTGTGAGCTCCATACCCTGTTCAGGGGTGCAGCATCCTCACCTTGTCCCAAATCCCCCAACACCTTCCAGCTCCCCTTACGAACCACGGCAAGGACAGCCCCGAACACCAACGCCGCTGGTGGCACCGCTCCGCTCCCGCTCTCTGCCCGCTTATCCTGAACGGGTCTCTAATCCCTTCCCTGCGAGACCCGGGGGCCAGCTGATGTTTTTGCAGGTAGCCACAAGTGTCCGTGACCAGCGTGGCGTCGGAAACGCCGGCTGGGCCCGTGCCGACTGTCGCCTTGGGGCGAACCCTTCCCTTCCACCCCAGGGTCCTTCCGAGGAGCGGACGCCCCCGAGCTTAAGAAACAAAAACTCCAGAGGCACTGCTGAAATTCCGTAAAAACGTTAAAACTTTTATTTACAGGGTAAAGTACAATTTCTTAAAAAAACCCAAACCCAAACCAAACCCCCACTTTGATAAGAGGCATAATAATAGAATAAAGCTCTTTATGTACAAAAATACAATTTTCATATGAATGAACATCTTGAATAAATTAAACCGCTATCTGGCCCAGTCGCTGAATACGCCGTGTCTGCTCCTGCTCTAAAGCGAGACCGCCGCGCTGGGGGTCAGCATCTATAATGCATGAGCCTCTCCGCTTGTCCTTCGGGCGCGGGGTCCCATCGGGGCCGGTGCTGGGCCCCCCCCTCTCCCCGGGCGCAGGGCAGGAGGGATGCGCTGAGCCCCGTGCTGCGCCCCGGGGCCGCATCGGCCCCTTAAGCCTTTTCATGGCATTGTCAGGGCGTTCAAACCAAATTTTCATGCTCGTTTTTCTTCGCTGGAGAGCTACAAATTGTAAAATTGACTTTTCACCTCGTCTGCGGCAGCAAATCTGTCGCTTTTCTTCCCGGTTTTCGGAGTCGTGAGGAGGCGAGGGGGGTGTGTGGAATGGGGGGTGGGGGTGGGTGTGGGGGGGTGCTGGGTGCTGAAAAGTGCAACGGGAGGAGGACTCCCACCCCCCACCCCCCACCCCCCCACCCCCCCCCCCGGCCCTCGGGCGGGGAGAGCCGGGCGCCCTGCGCGGTGCGGTGCGGTTGCAGGTGCGGTGCGGTGCGGTGCGGTTCAGCCCTTAACGACAAACCGCTCCCGGCCCCGCGGAGGTTGCGGGCAAGGCGCGGAAAGCCCGCAGGCTTTCGGCGGGCGCGTAAGCGCAGTCCTCGGAGGTAGCGGGGCTGCTGGGAGCGGAGGCGGAGGCGCAGAGCGAAGGGGCGGACGGGGAAGCGCTGGAGAACCAGGACCCGGCATCGCTGCCGGGGCTGGGGGGAGCGGCGGCCCCGCGGAAGGTGGGGGGGGGAGGGAGACATTGCTCGGCCAGGCGGAGGGTCTCGGAGAGGGCCCAGATGTAGTTGTAGGCGAAGCGCAGGGTCTCGATCTTGGTGAGCTTGGTGTCGTCGGGGAAGGTGGGCAGGACGCTGCGGAGCTCGTCCAGGGCGGCGTTGAGGTGGTGCATGCGGTTTCGTTCCCGATCGTTGGCCTTTACCCGCCGGCTGCGTTTCAGCGTGTGTAGAAGAGCTTCGGTCCGCGCCCGCGCCCGCCCGCGCCTCCGCCGCCGTTCCCGCGGAGCGTTCTCCGGGGCGGCGCCGCTGCTGGCCGCCTCCGCGGGCATCCTGCGGGGAGCGGGGGGGGGGGGGGGGGGGAAACACGGAGCGGCCGTCACTGGCGGCGGGGAGCGAAGGGGAAGGTGCGAAGAGGCCGGGGGAAGGGGTGGGGGGAGGGAGGAAGGAGGAACGAAAAAGGCAAAAAAAAAGAAAAACCGACCCCCGAACGCCCAAACCCAACCCAAAACCTAAGGGGGGGGGGGTGGGGGGGGGTGGGGGGGTGGAGGTGTGGGAGTGCTTGACACGCGGCAGGTGCCTGCGGCCCCCCCCCGTACTCACATGGAAAGGCACTCCTGGGGATGCAGTTAAGGAATAACGGGGTAAAAATATAGACGGGGGAAAAGCAAAGGTTGCTGCTGCAGGGGAGGGGAGGGAGGAGGGGAGGAGGGCTGCGAGCCCTCTGTGGATGGGAAAAAGGAAAGGGGAAAAATCGGGGGAAAAAAGGAGGAAAAAAAAAGGGAAAGAAAGGAAAAAATGGGGAAAAAGGGGGGGAAAAGTGGGAAAAAAGGGGGAAGAAAGGGGAAGAAAGGAGATGGGAGGGGAAAAAGGGGGAAAGAAAGGGAAAAAAGGGGGGAAAAAAGGGCAAAAAAGGGAAAAAGGGCGGAAAAAGGGGAATAAAGGGGGAAAGAAAGGAAAAAAGGGGGGAAGAAGGGGGAAAAGGGGGAAAAAAGGGGGAAAGAAGGGGAAAAAGGGGGAAAGAAGGGGAAAAAAGGGGGAAAGAAGGGGAAAAAAGGGGGAAAGAAGGGAAAAAAGGGGGAAAGAAGGGGAAAAAAGGGGAAAGAAGGGGAAAAAAGGGGAAAGAAGGGGAAAAAAGGGGGAAAAAGGGGAAAAAGGGGGAAAGAAGGGGAAAAAAGGGGGAAAAGGGGAAAAAAGGGGGAAAGAAGGGGAAAAAAGGGGGAAAGGGGGAAAAGGGGGAAAGAAGGGGAAAAAAAGGGGGAAAAGGGGAAAAAAGGGGGAAAGAAGGGGAAAAAAAGGGGGAAAAGGGGGAAAAGGGGAAAAGAGGGCGAAAACGGGGGGAAAAAGGGAAAAGAAAGGGCAAAAGGGGGGAAAAAAGGGGAAAAAAAGAAAAAAGGGCGGAAAAAGGGGGGGGGGGGGAAAAGGGGAGGAAAAAAAAAGAGGGAAAGGCGGGGCGGGGGGGGCCGGGGCCACGCGACCGCTCTTGTCTTTGAAGTGCTGCGGGCTGCGATCCGCTCGTGTGAGCGGCGGCTTTGGCACACGACGGCGCGGCCGCCCGTACTTATAGCGGCGGGCGGACAATGGCCCCCGTGGCCGCCCCGCGGGGCCGCGCCGAGGCGGCAGGTCGGCCCCGTGCGCCGCGCCCTCCGGAGCGTGCCCGCAATTACCGCGGCCAGCCGCGCATCTGCCGCGCCCCCGGGGGGAAGGGGAGGAGGAGGGGGACACACACACACACACACACACACGGACCGGGGGTCCGCTGCTTACACCCATCCCGCTTGGGTCGTCCCCCCCCCCCCCCCCGGGACCGGACAAAGCGCGGGTGGGGGCTCCGGGGAGGGGTCACCGGGGCTGGGTGTTTCGGTCGGGGGGAGTTTAAATCGTAGGGGATTTGGGAAAAAAGAAAAAAGAAAAAAAAAAAAAAAAAAAAAAAAAAAGGCGGTTTGGGTTTCCACAGGATGGGCCGTGCTTTCTTTTTCTTTTTTTTCTTTTTACCGCCCCCCCCCCCCCCCCCCCCGCCCAGCCAGAGCCGGCTGGAAGATTTCTTCAGGTTTTCTTTGCACCTCCAGCTTTTTCTACCCCACCCCATCCCCCCGTCAAAGCAAAAATACTCTGGAACCATAAAACTTGAACTCAAAGCAGGTCTTTTCCCTCCTGCACTTCAGAGGAGGATATCTACACGCGCTTTGGCTTTCACGCGCTTCGCTTGGAAAAGGGCTTTGCAGGTGCTCGGAAAGTTACAAATTCCAAATTACGCTTATCTTAGAAACTTTGGTGGTTGTGAAGGTACGGATAGAATACTTCTTTGTCTCTGGAGAAAAGCCAAGAACTCTGCTGGTTTTATTGTACAGTTCTCGCTGCCTCTGCTAATCCCCATGAAGTGCCCAGGTACCACTACTTAACACTTTGGGAAGCCACAGTTCCGTAAGCGGCTAAAAAGTTCCCCAATTCTGACGTCTGGCTTTTTGCATCCTGCCTCTCGGTGCTGTAAGGAAGCCCCGTTGTCAGCGCTCAGGTACTCGCCTGTCTGGAAGGTTTTCAGTTTCACTGTCCATCAATAGCCATTTTTAGACTTCTATGCCTAAACTCACATTTATTTACACGATTGCCCCGTACATTAAATGTAAATTCACTCCCACTCCTCTGATTTTCTTTCTCCTATGCCTTTGATAAGCAGGCGTAGTTATTGTCTTCACCTCTGCATTTCGAGTTCGTAGCAACTATTCTTTACTTGAACCTGAGAGAGGAGTTTGCTATCGGAGTTATTCCTACCGCTTTCCACCCTCCTCGCTTTTGAGGTGATGCGCGACACCAGCAAACTGCCACGGCCGGCCGCCTTTGTGCCAAAAAGATCGCGCACAGAAGTGAGCAATCCGAAAAAAGCCCTGGGTGATGAATATTAATGAGTCTCAAACTAGAAATAGTTTTCCAGCGGCCGAGCTTGCAGGATCAGCTCGCTTTCTGCTTTTTAACATCTTTATACGGCCGCGGACCTTCGATGCGCAATCTAACCGCGGAAGGCCGGGCGATGGGGCCTGGCTGTGCTGCAGGAGGGACTGAGCTCTCTCAATCACCAGACCTGCAATCAGGCTGATGTTTTTAGGGCCCGTGCATGCATAAATGACTTTCGGCGCTAAGTAGTTCCACCTCACTGAGTTACTCATGTCCTTAAGTGACGGCAGGATTAGAGGCCTCGGTCGGCAGACGGACATCGGCGGCCGTGGAGTTTCCAGCGTGAACCGGGAGAAAGTCAGAAGGGACCAAAATTTAAAGGTTATGGAAGCATATGGCAAAAAATGTTCAACTTTTGTTAATGTGCGCTCTGAATGTGGTGATATAAACTCCAGTGTTGTCTGCAACACTTTGATTGTCTTTTGTTTAGGTGTCTTTGAGCAGTCAATAGTTTATTCATTAAAATGTTTATGATTCCCTAGAGTTTCACAGACTTTGGCACAACCGATCACTTGTCTGAAAGTTTGCAGTGAAAGCGCATTATTCATTAGTCCTTATCCATCATTTGCAGTTTGTCATTTGTTATTCTCTTGTTTTAAAAGTTTGTGCTCCAATCAAGGAGGGGAGAGAGCACCATGTGTCTCTGTGATCAGTCACAGCCATGAATAGCCAGAGCTGAAGTGAATGTTTCACAAACAACCCATAGGCTGAAATTTGTTTGCATAATCTATTCACTGCGTACTTATGAATAACGAATGCATTCACAGAACCAGAATTGTTTCAGGAAGCCTTCGCAAACAGAAAGAAGTGCTAAATATCTTGGATAATTTATTCCCGATGAATAATTCAACCAGTTCTATCGCAGGCAGTCTACTAATTTTGCAGATAAATTATTCAGCCAACACAGATAATAGCTCTTACACCTTATGGGCCTGCTCCTATGGAAGTCAGCTGCTAAAGTTTCATGAAGTTTTCTGGGATCGGAAAAGAAAAAAATCCCAAACTGAAACCGGATTTCAAGGAACACGGAGCGTGTTCCCAGCTGATGGCCTTAGTCTGATTTTCATTCTTTGGTAGTCGCTTCTTCGCCTTGACATAATAAGTGCAGCTAGGCTCAGATGGACTCGTGGATGTGATTAATTTCATATTTTGAGCTCTAAGGAAGCTTGCCATAAATGCCATTTGCTTTGAGACAACCTACAGCACTTAAAAAAATAAAAGAGAGGAAAAAAGATTCAAATGGCATTTTCGACTATGGGAACCGTAAACGCGCAGCTGCATCGGCCCATCCTTCGCTACGTGGGATGGCAAACTGCTCATCCGAAATCGGAGCAAACTGTTGTGGGCAAGTTTCCACGCAGCGCATTTATCACTTGGTGGGCCGGGGCCTTGAGCACGAAGCTCGCTCCTCCGCCTTTGTGTTGAGATGTCACGCGTGGGGTCTCGCTCGTGGCTGGACGCCAGTAAAAATAGAAAAAAATAAATAAAGGTGGAGGAAAGGCTGTTGGAGAAAAGGTGCCACAAAGCTCCCAGGTGCTCGCAGCGAAGGCTGTCGGTGCTCGGTGCTGCTCTCTGAACGTGCCGTTTCCAGCAAGGAAAAAGCCGGCCCGTGAGAAGATACTGTTCCCTGGTAAGTGTTCGTTGTACCTTGTAGAGGTGAATAAATCTCCACATTAGGAATCGGCCACACATTTCAAAAATGACCAGAATTATGCTCATTAGAGCAGTGTTAGCATCGCTCTTCTCCACAAGCTTGGAAATGAGCGGTTGACAGTAAAACCACAATTGGAAGATGCCTCGGAGAAGTTAGAGGTACTTCATTGTTTTTTTAAGGCTTAAGATGCACATCAATAGAACAACTTGCCACACTCTGTGTTTTGTTACATTAGTACGTGAGGGCTTAACTAATGTTGCGATGAGTGTCAAAACCACATAGCAACCAGGAGAATACTGCTTTTTTGCTCCCTCGTCGATTGAAAGCATGGCCAGAGCGAGAAGGCAGAGCTGTCTGCGGAAGATGCTTTCAACTGCATTTGGAAAGGTGACGTGGCTGGTGGCAAAGCCATCACCCTGGGAGCAGAAAGCTCGACCCCGTGCCTTGCAGGAGTCAAGGGAGGGTCATCCTCGCTCATCCCTGGGGATGCCCAGGTCGATGCAGCAGGGATTTTAAAAATAGATGGAAAACCAGAAGATGGCTCGATGGGGGTGCACGAGCATGGTGCAGGGCATGGCGGCTGCTCATCCAGCCAGGGCTGGGGACAGACGTGCGCCATAGGGATGGACATACGGCGCCGGGCTCCTGGGACCGGAGTCAGCTTACAGCTCCCGACCCGAGGCTACCGGAGGGCTCAGGGGTTCACGCCTTGGCTACCGACTAATGGACAGCCCTGGAAGTCCAATATTTGAAAGGGATCTCAGCCTGCACCGAGGCAGCGTTAACCCCTTCCGCAGCAGGAGCCGCTTCTCCTGCTGGGGAAACGCCTGGGGAGCAGCTCGAGGGCTTCGTCCGTAAAGGATTTGAGCTCAGATCCGACCTGCCTGCGGCCAGCGTGAGGCCTCAGGCCGCGTGCCGGGGACAGCCGGCGGGAGCGGAGCACGGGGGCATCGCAGGGAGGGTCCCCGAGTACCGGGGGGGGTCCTGGCCCGGAGGAGTCGAATCCACTCTGAAATCCCGCACAAGTGCCAGGGAGCCGCCGTCGGGACTCAACCCCCTCCCAGGGCCTCTGCAGAAATAGTGGGGATGTTTTATTTTCAGGTTTTAAACGCGTGATGTAACTTTTTCCTTCTTTTTGGAAGGGGGGGGGGGGGGGCGAGTAGGTAAGCGATTGTTCCCTGCAAGCACAAATGTATTTTGTTTGTTGTAATTAAAATGTTTTAATGAGACAACCATAAAATCAACCATTAATTATTTTTTTTCAAACACTTCTGCTTCCTTTTGAGCTAGGTCTATTTAGAAATAGTTTAGAGAGTAGCCTGCAGTTTTATTCTTTCTTTGGTATTATACACAGGAGTGGAGAAGTCATTTATAAATAATTACACAATGTTTTGGGTCTTTGGGTTTGTATAATATATCAAAGCGATTAGTACACGCATTGTTCCATTGTAAATGGTTTTTTTCCCTTCCTTTCAGTTTCACTTGCCTTGTCTTCTATCTAAACCTTTTTCGTGAAATCCTTTGTCTTCCTCATTCTTTTAGCTTGTTACAGTGCAGGGACATTCTTCTTATTCAAACACTCACAGCATGAGCAAAGAAAGCTACTTCTGTCGCATCTTAAGTTTTACCATAACTTTCTGGCATTTTCTTTTCTTCCAATTTTCCCAGACTACTGATAGGGTAATGAAGAATTATAACATACATCAATTATTGGTGCTCACGGTGTATTATGCTCCTGAATTCAAGGGGAGATAAAGAGGAAAAAAAAAAAAAAAAAAAAAAAGCACCACTTTCTGTGGTTTTGAGGCACATGAGAGAGGACTCGGCGCAGATTATTTATAACATCTTTCTGAGCATCAATTATGTTTGACTCCTACAGCCACTTCCTTGTCCCACTGGTTTTACGGCCAGAAGGAGTCATTTTTGTGTGTGGTAGCTGCGGCATTTAACTTGTTTCTTTTATGAGAAGCCCAAACAATGCATCTTCAGGCCAAACAATCTATCTCCCCGAATAATAGCCCAAATGTCAGTCAAGCGCTCAGGGCTGGGAAATATATGATCATGGTAAACGGCCACGGGAAGAAAGCGTGGAGATGGAGGGGTTCGCGCGGGGTCCTCGCGCGGCTCCACAGCGGTGCTGTCTCTCCCAGTTTCGGCACTGGGTACCCCCGGGGATCGGGGCTGGACCCGGCGTGGGGCGCAGGTGCCCGGCGATGTGAGCGGGCTGCCTGAGGTTTCGACAACCCTAATCTGAGTTATCCCAGAAAAGTTATCCACACTCTCCCAGTGCGGTCACGCTGCTGGGGCACGCTCCCTGCCTGGCCCTTCCTCAGTCTCCCGGCTACCACATGAACGGGGAAAAATGAGATTAGGATGTCACCTCTGAGAAATGAGCCCCTTTTTTCCCCCACCTTATTGTGCAAGGGGTTTTTCTTCTCTTCCCCCCCCACCCTCCACCTTCTCCCGCCCACAATTCCCCCTCTTTTGTTGATTTGTGTTTTCTTAATTGAAGCTAGAACACTTATCCTAAAAGAAAGGGACAAAATTCATTGACCGCCCTGCGGATGAAATCCCCCCAACAACGTGCAAAGCAGGAAGCTTAACTCCATGCTGAGATGCTCAGGTTTTCTTTTATACAATCCATATAAATAATTCTACTTAGGAGTGGCTTTTATTTTTATTTTCTTTTAAGTCCGATGAAGATAACCTGGAAGAATTGAAGCACTGTAATGGTGGGATGAAATTGAGCCTGAGCATTTGGGGGGGCTTTCGGGGTCCCCCTCCCCAGCTCTGGGGATGGAGTCCTGCAGCCGGAGGAGGATGCTCCGGGACCACCGGCAGCCCGCAGGTCCCCACCGCCCCGCCGCGGGGGCCCGGAGGATTTGCTGCCATTTGCATAGCAGGTGTTGGGTCCTGGGCCATTCTTCCTTAAGGGAGTTTTAATACGGGATAAATTACTGGGAATTAGGAGGAGGCAGGCGACAAGAAAGAGTCTTCTCCCAGCCACGGCAGGGGAAACGGAGAGAATGGCTAAAGAAAAGGAGAAAAACCCAAACGCAGCGGCTCCTGCCCCAGCCCTGGGGAGTTTGGGGTGCGCAGGGGTTGGGGGGCAGCTCTCACCGACTTCTCCTGAAACTCAGGTTTGAAGCCAGGAACGCGGTAATCCCAGAGACAGTAATATGATTAACCGGCCTGAGGATCTTTGAGGCAGTAGGTCTGGTAAGGGAGTTTAAAATGTTAATCCCTGGTATAATCCCTTCCCTGGCATTGTACGTACAAGGGTTGCACCCGCAAGAGAATTGCCTGTTTCCTTCCCCGGGCTTCAGGGTGGGAGGGCAAGGCTGGGGAGCGACCCCCCCGCTTCCATGCATCCGCACGGATGTGCGCATCCAAACACGCGTGTGAACACGTGCACACCTATGTGTGCCCACCACGTATGTGCATCCACGCGCACCCAGGCGTGTACCCGCAGGCCCATGCACACTCACGTGTGCGCACACACGCAATCACACGCGAACACGCGTGCACACACGCAGCTCCTGTGCGAAACTTCACCGCTGTCCCAAAGTTGTCTCATTTGCCGTAAGAACTGCAGTGACAGCATCCAGAGATATTTGGAAATACCGGTGGCTGTCGTGCTTGGGATCACGTAATGGCTTGCTCGTAGTGTTTTTGCAATGCCTGGCTCTGGCCATGGCTAAGGCCAAGACAAATGGTTAATAACAGCGATGCTACAGACTTTTCTGTACATCTAGATGGGTACACGTACATCTGCACACAAAATGGGAAAGGAAGGCTGGGACACTCATGTTCCCAGGGGGGTCTTGATGAAAATTTCCTATCACACCTCAGTCACTGCTTAGCCCTGTCAATTAGAGTACACACACATAAAAGAAAAATTAGGTGCTTCACATGTTTTTAAGCAGAGAGTCATTTTGAAATGCATCCACCTGTAGGCTTTTGTTGCAGGTAGGAAAGGGGTTGCCTGTAATTCTTGTTTTGGCCCTCTGTAAAGGGATGTCAGTATGAAACCATCCAGATGCTTTTCACATCAAAGGAGGCTTGATGTTTTATTTATATAAATAGAGGCCATCTATAATAAAAGATTGTATCAGTGAGGAAGAAGCTGACTTCTCCTCAACTAATAATAATAAAAAAAAAAAAAGCAGGTGAATTCACCCCAAAAGAGATGTGAGAGCTGGGCAGGGACCTGCTGGTGCTTGCAGGAGCCCCAGCGCCCGGGAAGAGCTGGGCAGGTGGAAAAAGCGAGGAGAGAGCTGCAGCCACGGGCCTTGGGCCATGGCCCTGCACCCATCCCAGGGATGGGACCTTTGGGGTGCTGTTCCCACTGCCCTGGCCATGAGAGGGCCGAGGGTGACACCCCAAGGCACAGCGCTGCAAACTCGGCCGTGCGGAGCTGGAGGGTTCGCAGCTCCCTGGGCTCCAGAAAAGCTCCTGCGAATATTTAGCAAAGCAAAACCTGCTGTACCGACGGAAAAATCCTGCTTTCCTTTGGGCTTATGCTGTCATTTTATTGCTTTTACTGTATTAGTAAAAAAAAATAAAATTAATTTTCTCAGTAAAACTTTTACGTGACCTTGAGTACAATTGTAAAGATTTCTGAGTGAGAAAAAGTGATACAAAGAGCTTTTCCTG
Organism: Astur gentilis; assembly: GCF_929443795.1. Lineage (NCBI taxonomy): Eukaryota > Metazoa > Chordata > Aves > Accipitriformes > Accipitridae > Astur > Astur gentilis. The sequence continues at coordinate 19,191,151 of NC_064905.1, read as the reverse complement.
GCTGAGGTTTGGTGGTTTGGGGCTGTTTTAGATGCGGTGAGAGCTGAGTTTCGGAGAGCTGGTGTCAGGCCCTGGGGAGGTAGGCAGGGCTGGCTGGGCAGCGGAGAGCTGGGTCGAAAATGGATTTTGCAGTTCAGAGGTCAAACAGTGAAACTGGGCTCTGGGCAGGGCAGAAGGAGGAGGAGATTTAGTTTGGCTTAGAATACAAATTTTAGAAAATGTCAGAATGAAACACCTGGTGGCTGCTGAATTAAGATGCTTCAGTGAAAACACACTGAGATGGCACCCTGACTCTTGAAAGTAACTTTTTTTTTTCCTGCACCAACTCGGCCTTTTGATGGATGTTCTACTGTTTTTCAAACAGATTTCATTAAACTTAGCTGAAAGCAAATGGTAAATACCTTGTAGATCTGCTCTGCTTTCTGGAATTTAAAGGAGTACTTTGCACTGACTTAAATGGCCCCTGGCTATCCATTTAACTGGGCTGCTTTGCAGTTCATTACCTTAGTATTATATGTGCAATATATCTTTTAAAGTTCCCGTTCTTCAGGGACAAACCCACAGGTATAAACATCTTAAATTCTAGCCTGAATCATCTCACTGTTAGTGTAAGCAGCTGCAGTGAAGGTGAGGGACCCACTGTTGCTCTCCATCACCCTGACAGCCAAGTATCATCTCTTTCAGTATCTCTTTATGATAATGTCTCCAGGTACAAAAAGAAAAATAAAAGCATAGCGTTAAACTACGGGTATAACAGCCCTTGAAAACTCCCAGGCAGCATATGGGTCCAAAGCGCTGAATTTGCTGGGACCAGTACCTAATGATGCAACTGCTGGGACCAGTACCTAACGATGCAGCCGAACTGGGCAGAGAGCGATGGAAAAATTCTGCAGAAGACACTGCAGGTGCTGTGCTTTATGCCCGGAGCTGGGCTGTGGGGGATCGGAGTGCGCAGGTAAGCTTGACCCCCAGTTAGGTGGCAAGAACAGTTTTCAAGGTGTGTATTAGCCCTTGTAATTACTGAACGTTTTTCTGCTAAGGAAGCTTTAAGTTGTAGGTCTGCTAATACATATTTGAGAATAGCTTGAAGGTGTAAAATGCTAAATAAATACAAATTCTCATTTTAGTAGTCAGGGAATTAGAAAGACAGTGGAGCAGTGTGATTAAGGGAAAGTTAATGTTGTCCTAGGTGAGGTGTTTTTTTTTTTTCCTTTTTTTCCTTTTTTTTTTCCCTTTTTTTTTCCTGCACTCCCACAGTAATGAGCTCCTCTGAAACGAGTATTTGGCTAATGAGGGGAGACAGGTTTGGCTGATCTGTTTCTGCTGAGCCTCTGCTGCAGGGGTGCTGCTTTCTTTCCCAATTTAAGCATGTATTAAAGGGCAATAAATTCTGTGTTCACAGATAAATAGTAAAATAACTGCAATTGCTAATTATGAAGTGAATGTACTTCTTCAGACTATAGATGTCCTTTGGATAAAACCCAAAATATTGTGGGTTTTTTTCACCTCAGGTTTAATGCGCTGCAGGGTTTGAGCCTGTTTCCACTTATTCTGGTGGGAATTAGAGACAATTTCTCTGGATTCGGTGCAGCTACACTTCTCCGAAGCAGTTGTCGGAGTTAGGCAGGGCTCTGAGCCTCTTACCCCACTGCACAAACAGGAGGGGATCCGATGGGGCTGCAAAATCACAGAGAAACAGCTTTCACAAGATTGCTTTTTTATTATTTGCCTTGTGGGCCTTATGTATATACAGATGGCTCCTATTCCAAAGAAACTTTTTTTTCTTTTCTTTATTTCCCCCTGAAACAAATAGGGTATGACTTTGTTTTTTATAGTTTTCAGTACTTGGTGCTATTTATCTTCATTAACCTGTTAATGACCCCAGACCTCCACCCCACACATTACACACCAGGTGCTGGGAATTTAGCTCTTGATCTATGAGCTCCACCCACAGCCTTCGCCGGAAAAAGAGAAAAACCCCACTTTCCTGACTTGTAAGTGATGGAAGTAGCCACAAGATGTCAACCTTTACCAAGCTGCAGTTTGGAGCCAGCTCTGCTCACCCAGCAGCAGCCGGGATGGACAACCCTGCGCGGAGGCTCTGCTGGAAAGCTCAGGTACCTGCTTCAAGTAAGTGGGCAAAAGTCCCCTGAGGCTCTTCAGAACATGGAAAATTGATTTTTTTTTTTTTTCTACCAGGCTTTGCTTTATGATCATGCTTTATTTCTGTTGGTTTTCCTTTATTATCTTCTGCTATAAGCTTTAGCCAAATTGGGCACTGTTGTGTGTGGAAAAGGGAAAGAGTCTTGCTACAAAGAGCATGTTATCCAAAAAAGATAAGGTCAAAAACGGGTGAAGGAAAGGACTATTACCAATTAAATGTTATATTTGCATGCACATAAATATGTATATGTAAGTAGTGAGTCACTGCGGTGAGTTACTGCAGATCTTGAGATCCTTGTCCAGTCGCTGGAGCTGTGTACCCAGCACTCCATTCCTGTGGGTTACAGCGTGCTGTAATTACCCTTAAAACAAAGCACCTGGCATTCAAGCAACTATTTGGATTATCATGACACAGATGGCATACAGCTGAAACTCTAGGAAAACAGGAAGGAGGTTGGTTTTCCCATAGAAAACCACATCTTTCAATTTGTGTTTCAGCTCCAGGTTTCAGAGCTTGCTGCTTTCCAGCTTCTGGCATCAACTCTTAGGATAAAAGCAATCAAGCCCCAAAGTACTGGCTCTTGGCACACGTGGCCGTGCCCGTGTGCTGATGTGGGGCCAGTAGGACCAGCAAGGGGCTTTGGGCTGGGACCTCTGATATGTGTGCTCTTGGTCTAAGCCAAGCACCTGAGATCAGATAAGGGTGCTCTGATCAGTAATGCTGCTGACTTTGTGTTTTCCCTTCTGTGTACTGTGCTGGTTTTGTCCTCTTCCATCCCATTCTTTTTTTTTTTTTCTTTCCTGATTTTTAGAAGAACATTTCCCAGGTGTGATACAGCCAAGAAGACTTCTTTTTCTCTTAAAGTTATATTTGACATTTTCCCTCTCTAGATCAGCGTTTCCAGGCATTGTACCCAGTATTTTGCTCTGTACGCCTGAAGTGTTGAGATTTTACCTGCTGGGCAACACCAAACCTCTGCTTCCTCGCAGGTGCTCCCTTTGGGGATGCAGCGGATGGTGGTCCTGCTCTCAGCCTAAGGTGGACTGCGCTTATCAAGTGCAATTGCTTGCTCCAAAAAGATCTTTCCAAGCGCCCTCAGATTCACAAGTGGTCCCAAGAATTCCCTGCTCTTTTATCCCATAGGAGTCCTGTAGTAGCTTGTGGGCTGGTGGCATTGCTCAGAGCCAGGCGTGATCACTTGACACTGATTACTGTAACGAAGAACTGGATTTCCCTGGCAGGACTGTTTTAGCTGTTGCATAAAAACGGAGAGGGAACACCCTGCCAGCCACTTACGTTTTAAATTTGAGAGGTAGCACTTGGCAAACTGGTTCTTGCTGGGGAGGAGTGGAGCTTGACTGGGAATTACTGGTTCAAGGAGGGAGCTGAGGAGCTCCAGGCTGATTTGTTTTTCCTAATGTGGTTGCAGAAGTGATAAGTCTTCTAGACTTAGAGAGGAAGCTGAAGTAAACCCCAAGGAGAAATGTAAATGGTGCAATTATGAAGGTAATAGAAATGGAGAAGTATTTTTATGCAACACAATGGAATGGGCAGTAATGAGGCAAAAATGCCGAGGGATAAAGACAAAAGACATTTCTTCCGGGATTAGAACTGAGCTCAAAATTGCCAAAGCCTACTGGAAGAGGAAAAAAAATAAGCCTGTTGTAGCATTTCTTTTCCTTTAATAAGCTTCTTTTTCTGGGAGTCCTGAGTGTTCAGATGTAGCACACTTAGTGCCTAGTAACCCAACAAAGCTTTGATTGGTGGCTCTGCAGAAAGATTTTCTTTTCCTTGCAGGTTTCTAACCATGAAAAGACACAGAGATCAGTTGCTTCAGAATCCTTAATTAAACACAACAAAGAAGGGCAATTAGAGCTGTGTTTTGCTTCTGTCATCCAGCAAATCTTGCAAACCTCAAACCCCTTTTCTTGCCCCAAGATTTATGATGGGAATAAATCATAATTATTCCTGTAATTATCAGCCTTAAGTGAACATCAGCAGGATTAATATTTTTTTTTCTTGGAGGAGTTTCTGAAACCCATCCAAGAGGAATTCACTAACCTCTTTTGTTGTACAGGAAGAAAAACAAAAACACAGGCGTGGTGATTTTCCCAGGCCTTGGCTGCCTGCCTCCCTGTCACTTCATGTCATGTCATTCCTCCCTCCCAGGTCCCGTGTGCCTGCTCGCAGCAGAGTAGCTCCTGTTGCGCTGGATGCTCTCCATGTGTGTTGTCAGAGCGATCTCTGCCCAAAGAGCTGGTAATAGACACGAGCAAAAGATAAGAGAAAAATCTGAGAGGGTTTGAGTGCTTCAGAGGTCGACAAAAGGACCAGAAACACAACTTGGTGTTCAGAAAATAAATGCTCGTGCACGTTGCAGCTCTACAACGCATTTCTTCCAGGGGTCTTGGCTTTGTTTTGATGGTTGGATGAAGTTGTGCTCGTACCCAGCGAGAGCGAACAAGTTCTCCTCTTCAGGCATTGAAGGTGATAACGTGCATCCGTGGGTTTTGCTGCTGGGAAGTCAGATGCTCCTGTCTGAGGACAGGACCCAAATGCAACACCTGGGGAATGGCAACTGCATGGGGTCCTGTAGGTCCGGGGCTTGCTGGAGAGCTGGTGCCGGGAGGGAGAACCGCATGGCTCGGTGTATTGGGCAGAAATTCCTGGTGTTCTTACAGGATTTTGGGCAGGTGGTTTGGGAATGAGTCTTCCCAGGCTTGTGCTGCAATCCAGTTTCCCGTGCTGGTGTGATGTATGTGGCAGCCAGGTGTCCTCTTTGCCCTTAGTGTGCGTGTTCCGTGTTAATGGGATAATATGACTCTCTAAACCTCTGAGCAGGTTTCCCAAAGTACAGCTGCATTTTCTTTCTTTTGGAGAGGAGGGGGTTTCTCATACCTGGGTAAGGAAATGCAACAGTTGAAGCTTTTCTTGCAGGGCTGGGGAAGAGCATTCCCAATTTCAGCACTGCAATGAGCAGGGGCCAAGCTGATTTATAATGCAGATGGCCGGAGGGCCGTAGAGGTGTCCCCAGGCTGTCTGAGAAGGTTTTTGGTTGCCACTAGATGTCCTTTCAGCCCTGCTTTCTCCTACTGCTCCATTAGAGCAACCATCTGGGCTGGGATCTGCTGGCCATGGCCCAAGAGCCACCGGACACCGAAGTCCTGTGGTGTTGATGAGAGCAAGGAATGGGGCTGGAGTCTCCCAAACATCCCTTTGATCTCGCACAGCTTTGTCTCGTGTAGCGCTGGCTAATAGAAATGAGGATGCTTTGGATGCTCAAAACCCATCTTCTGGATCTGTGCTGGGTCTTAAATACTTTAATACCTCTAGTATGAATCGGGGACTGTTGCTGCATCACTGCCTGGGCAGGGCCACTGATTAGTAGAGGTGATGGTCCAAGGAGGCAACCTCGGAAGGTAAAAAAGACGATTCTATCTTAGTTTTGCATGAGATATAACGACCAAATGGTGGTCTGATTTTGTGCAGGTTTTTAGTTTTCTCTCTATGAATTTGCAGAGGCAGTCTGTAGAGATGGAGGGGTCAGTCTTTCCAGAGGTACATGGTGTCAGAAAGCATGACTAACAGTGGGATTTTCCAAGTTGCCTGGATGCCCAGAATTCAGCAAACAATTAACATTTCTGTAAGGTGTACATCGATACCTACGAGCACCAAAAATCACTATAAGCATCTGGAGCTCTGTGCTCACAAACGCAGCTGCAGCCGCTGTTCCTCAGGCAATGGCAATCCCAGTTGCTATTCTGGGGTGGGTTACGTCAGGTAAAGGAATTAGAGGCAAACTGCTTTGGGGTACTTTGCCAGAAACACGTGCTGGTTCCAAGGATATCTGGGGGCTCACGGTGTACAGCCTTTTAAGACAAACCGAGCACCTTCCAGGAAGCCCTCGGCTCTTTGTGGTTCAGGATCAGAGGGAAATCGATGAATAACAGACCCAGAGGGTTTCTGATAGAGCAAACACAGAGTCAGCGAGAGCTGCAAACAGCGATCCTCAAAAATACCTATATTCCCATTTGTGACCACGTGCTCCCCAACCCATTGAAGGGAACGAAAACTGAGCAACAAATCCCAGCACGAGTGCAATGCATGGAAGATCTACACAGTGCCAAAACTGCGAGCTGCCTTGGCATGAAGTCGGTGTGGCCAGGGCTTTCAAGATGGGCTACCCGTCCTTCTGGACCTGAAGCCCACGCTCAACCAACAGCCAAAACCAGCCTGCCTTTTTCCAAAGGTGCTGAGCAACTAGGAATAAGTGAGGTCTTCAGATGCTGTGCACATCTGGATTTAGACGCCTCATTCTTGGAAGCTGGCTTTGGAGGAAAAATATCCAAAATGTGACTGGTGTTTCATTTGACCTAATGGGAAGTGTATTTTGGAGAGTGTGAGCTCTGCCTGGGCTTATATAAAGCCCGTTAAGTGATGTCAGGTTGCACGGGAGGCCCTTTCCCCGTGGGCAGGCGCAGCTCCCTGGCTGTGGGTCTCGGTGGGATGGCGAGTCCGGTGGGCAGTAGATTTTTATTCACATTTTTTTCCCCATTCCCTCCAAATGTGGGTACAGAAGGGACCCAGTTCTGACGTTTAATTAGCTCAGGGAGCATTTGTGTTGCTGTAACGCTGCCTTCAACTTCCCACCCAGGGTCCGGGGGTGACTTGCTCCCACAGCCCTGATGGAACCTCGTTAGTGCGGAGCCAGCTCTCCCACCGCGTGGACGTGGTCAGGAAAGGTCCCCGTGCACGGAGCAATCTGTCACGGCCTCGTGCCTTGATTTAGGGAGCTGGGGCACAGCAGGCAGCTGGACCCACGGAGAGCACCGTGCTGTCTCGCACAGACCACCAAGCAGCTATCGCTTCTTAATAAACTTTTTGGCCATTGCTGACCTAGCCTATATATGAACAAGTGAAAGGCAAGTGGTGAAAGGATCTGTATAACATTACTAATCCCACGTAACGCTCTCACTGAAAAGGCAAGGCAGGTTTCCCTGCTGTTGTGTCCTTTCACTGCAGCTGCCTGGTTCACCCTCCTGCTTTTATTAAAAATAAAATCTGATAGCGATCTTTGTGAGCGGGTGCAGCCTGTGGATGCCCAATGCCCAAGGGAGGGATGGGGGGGGCCAGGGAGGTCTCGTGCGCAGGGTTTGGTGCTCTGTCTTTGTGCGCTCCTGGCTGCGGTGAGCCGGGGAGCAGTTTTGCAGGCTGGATGGGGGAAAGCAGTTGCCAACTGCCCTCCTTGGAGGCTCCGGTAAGGGTTTATATCCTTGCGATGTAGCATCGGTTCCGGAATAAAGGAGCTGCAGGGTCTGCTTGTGCTGTTCCTGCACCCCAGGATGAAGCAGGGCTCCGGCTTTTCCTGCAAATGTTCAGGTTCTTATGAAGGTAAATTGGTAACTGGTGAGCAGTTGGGGCTGGCTGGTGTGTGCTCGGACCGTGCTTCAGCAGCTTAATCTTTCAATCTCCAAGCACAAATGTGTGGTCTGTATATTAGGGAGGTGGGACTGAATGGTCTCCTGTGGCTTCACAACCTGCAGTCTGCTGGGGAAAACAAAAGCAAACCTTAAGGCTGCTGCCAAATCTAGGTGGAGGAGGTACCCTCGTGTATATATATATATTTAAATGTTTTGGCAAAGCTGTGTTAGTCTGAAGGAAAGTGGTTGATGTTTTGTGTGTGGCAGTTTCCTTCTGACACAGTATTTCCCTTTACACCTGCAGTATCGGGGATGGCAAGGGATGCTCCTCCTGGTTTTGGGAGCTTAACAAACCTGCCTGGAGATGCAGTTTAACAGGCTTGGGAAAACCAGCTCAGAGTCACAGTTTTTTCTCTTCATGGTTTCAATTCCTGTTTCCAAGAATTGTTTTGTTTGAAGCACAGATTTCAGGTTAAAGGGAATACATGTACTGAACCAAACAGTTCTTTTTCTTTAGTCTCCCATTCCAGCAAGTGGAAAAAAAAAAAATAAATAAAATGGGTTTCTTCTGTGCCCAGTTTTTGCTGGTGGTTTTGGTCTGGCAGATGACCCCAGAACTAAGAGTCATTTGTACAGGCTATACCCTGCGAGGTGTGAGTCACCAAGTGCTGCATTTGGGCAACTGGAGCTGTGCATAGTGTTCCCAACGGAGCATTTACCACCTCTTGTGCAACCATATCGATACTTTTCCAGGAAATGTATTGTCCAGTAGTCACTAAATAAGCATAAACTTTTTCTTGAAGTCTGTCGGTGTGTTGAAATCGAGTCTCCTCAAGGCAAAACTACTGGTTTTGTTAAAATGTGCCTCAAGAAAGGAGAGGGGCAGCTTGGCTAGCCTACAGGTCTGGGTTTGCCCAGAGATCGGGTTCAGAAGCTCAGCCTGAGGCAGAGCTTTGTGGTCTATATCCCCAGAGGTTTAATTTCTTAAACACTCTGGGATCTTTTTCAAGCTTTTTAATAATAGGCATCTGAAGCTCGTAGCTCCATCCTTGTGCAGAATAGGAAAATACTTTGAAATCAAACAGCTCTTTTTCCTTCAGCTTTGCCAAGGTATTATCACAGTAAATAAGTATATATAGTGTGTGTGTGCCTATATATAAATGTATTTATTTTTTTCTGTCTGAACTGGAGGCAACCCTTGAGCTGAGGTCAGGTGTTGCCTTGATTATACAGTATAAAATCACTGTCGCGGGAGTCGCGCCGATGTCGGCAGCAGCCCCGTGCTGGGAGCAGCAGGGAAGGAGAGCGGTGCTGTTCAGGGAAAGCAGGAGGTTTTAATGCATTTAAACTCTTGCTGGCTTTACCCTTCCTATCTGTTGCTTTCCTTGTTTAGCTAGGCAGGGGTGCAGGAGCCTTGTTGGGTGCAAAACCCCTCCCTTTGGACGGGGGCAGAAACTGCACAGAGAGAGGAGGGGGTCGCTCACAGGTTTTTGTTGCCTGACTTTCATTGTACAACCTTCCCTAATCTGAGATGTTCTCTAAATCGCTGCATCTTACTTGTTTTACATTTATTTACATTATTACATTTACATCTTTATATTTATTTAATATAATACTAGACTAATGGCTACAGGCACGTGGCATAGCCCTTCTTTATGTAACAGGATTCCTTAGTGTTTGGGTAAAGTCCAAATCCTAAAATGAGAAAGGGAAGTGAATTGGACTGGAATAATGTTTTCTGACTCCAGTGTCATCAAGATGCCATATCTATAAATCAGCTTTCTGATTCAGTGTTTTTCTTCAAACCAATTCATCCACCAAAAAAAGTTATTAGAAGCGTCCAGAGTTCCCTGATGGCTTAAGGAAATTTAAGAGCAATTATCAGCTTTTTTAAATATATTTTTTATTACTTTTTTCATTTGTCTTAGAAAGAAATATGAAATCTGCATGCAACCTTCTAAATATTTCAAACATTTAAATAGCATATGATAATTTAGCAGTACAGTACATTATACAGAAAGATAATATAGGGATACTTCCTATAGTATATTTACAAATGAAAAGGTAGTTTTGTTATTTTAAAAAGAGGAATGCACTGCTTAACATTGAAGTATTACATTCAAAATAATGAATATGTTGTATTGTGACTAAAACATATATACGTATTTATATGTTTGCCCTATCATATTTTTCATAAAAAGGTGCCTTTTAAAGGCTTTTTTTGTTGCTACAAATCTAGGAAATCATACACAATAGTCTTGAAGCTTAAAATGTCTCAGTACTGAAGCCATAAACTTTATGTAAGAACTTCAGGTGGGAAAAAAACCAACCCAAAACAAACCAAACCAAAAAACAAACCCAAACGTTTTCTTAGTAATAAAAATGACCTAGGAATGCTTTCTAATGCATGAGACATTAAACGGGAGATACGGTACGCTTCACCTTGCAGCAAGACCTCAAGTCCATCAAAGAGGTACACAGGTGATGTTCACACTCCTCTGACGATGTGCTGAGGGACCTCACTTCTGCAGTTCCAGCCACGACGCTTCGGTGGCATCTTCCCCAGCCAAGTCCTCTTTGGTCCCCGCTTTGCCTGACTAAGGTGGAGGCTGCAAACATGACAAACAACCACAGCACCGAAGCTTTCCCACTGCGAAAGGGATGAGGGACACGGCTATATAACACCTTTACAAACATGACTGTTTGTCTAATGAGCTTATAAAGCTCGATTGCAATCATAGTGAAGTATGAATGAACGACGATAAAAAAACCCCAACCCCCAACCCAACCTCCTTAAAATGAAAAGCATGAGTTTTCCCAATCTCGGTACAGAGCAGACGGGTATGAAATCTGAAGTGCAACAGATGCTTGTGAAATCTGGAAGCCTTTTGCACGTGGCTATAAAATGTAAAAACTGACCCTTGGTAAAAAGTGCTTTATAATAATATAGAATTTGTGTCTTATGTCTGTGAGAGAGAAACAATCTTCTGCAGAGCCTGGTCCTACGCCAGCCAAGGGAGTCTGCTCCATTCCTCACACCGCTTCCTCCTATTCTTCATAAACCCTAAACAGAAGGAAAGCCAAGAGCAAGGTGTTTAAACTATGAACGGAGAACAACTCCCTTCCAAATAATAAAATAATAAAAACCCCATGAACAACACCCCCCCCCACCCCAAGCCACATTTTTAGCCTTTGCTTAAGTAAATTGGAAAGTAAGTTATTGACTTCAGGGATCACTGGATTGCTGTCCATAAAACACCTGGGAGGAGGGTTGGACTTTGACACTGCCGCATCTTGCAGGCATGTGGGGAGTAACGCACTCTGCCACGATTATCAGGATACATTAAGATGAAGAAATCCACATATGCTAATACACTTTAACTGCTGAAAAATCCCCACCTCGTATACAAATATTGAAGTATATAATGAGCTGTATGTAGGTAATAAATTCACAGTATCTGTTATGTTTGGAATAATATTAGACTATAGGTGTTTTTTTAATCTAGTTTATGTCCTGAGAAGGCCACTTGACAGGCTTATCTGCTGAAAAATCCTAGTTGTGCAGGCTCTTTGGGTGAAGGTGGTCTTCAATGGCATGGGGAAAACTAGGGGAAATACTGTTTTGTGGAAGAGATTGTTTGTACTGCATAGTCCTGGCTTTTCCTGGCGAGAAGTGCAGTGGACTTGGTAGAGCTGGCATTGAAGGCACTTAAATTTTTATTTATTATGAGGACTTGGTTTAAATCGGGCTTTTTACATCTGAAATAGTCACTTGATGCTGCTTCAGCTGCAGTTCAGCTTGGCTGCCCTGCTTGCCCAATTAGCAGCGTCGGGGACCCACTGGGTGCGATGCAGGGGTGGCACGCCGCAGTGGGGCAATGCCAGCGCCGGGCAAGGCGAAGCAAGATAAAACACCAAAGGATTCATTGCATCCCTTCTGCACGCCCCAGGCCGACAGCCGAAGCTGTGGGGATGCTGGTGTTGCCACCCTTCCTCCTCTCCCCGGCAGCAGGGACAGTCTCCCTCCCTTGGTTGGACTGTGGGAAAACCTTGAGCCGACCCTTATTTTGGGCTGCGGAGGAGACCACGAGCAGCACTGTTGTCTGCAGCACGTGGACCCCGGTCCTCACAGCCTTGCGTGGGGCATCCCTCCTCACGGTCTGCTTGGGGGAACCCTGCGTGTTTCCTGAATGCGTGAGCCTGGGGTTAAGCATCCTTCATCATCTTAATGACAGCCTTATTAAAAAAGTAAAAAAAAAAATTGGGGAAAAGTGTAAATACGTGGTTATGCAATAGCCAGGGCTTCCCCACGTGCTCTGTTTACAGAAGAGCCGCCGGGAGCTGGCAGGGAGTCAGGGGAGCCGACCGGGGGGCTCGGCACCCACTGTCGCTCGCGGTGCCGTGGCGTCGCCTGTGCCATTGGGCGCCGTGTGGCTGCACCGGAGCTCGCCGGCACCCTTGGACCTGCTGAGAGTTTGGGCTTGCTGCTCTTTGGCCTCATTTGAGCTCAATTTTGGGGAGCAAATTCCCCATCAGTTGAGGAGGATCAGGGTTTGGTGGGACTGTGCTGCCTGCAGAGGCTCTTTCTTGGCCATGGCTGTCAAAGTGGTAGGAGTTGGGCAGCTCCCCTTAATTCCAGACGGGACATCACCACTAACCATCGGGAATTCATGTTTCTCTCTTGCTCTCTTCTATCTATGATGGATGGCTTGCAAAAAAAACCAAAACCCAAAACCAAACCCAAACAAAAAAACCCCACCCATAAACCCCAAACCTCTTTGCAAGGGAGAAGGTGGCAGGGCATCTTGCCAGCAAGTTACTGTTTTTCTGGGAATGGTACACTAGTTAAAACTGGCAAATATCTGCGTCATCAGATATTGATGATTTTAAGGTGGTGTGACAGGGCATTCTTTTCCCAGCTCTGCTGACTGCTTTTCTTGTGACCGTGTGGAAGTAATTTAGCTTTTCATCTTGGCTTTTTACCCATAGAAGGGAGGTGAGTGTATGTAAATAACTGAGAAGAGCAGCTGATGAATAGTTTAACAGAAAATAATTACTATTTATAGTCAGAACAGTGTAATCCTAAAATAGAAGTGAGGACTGCATGTGGCAGGAAAGAAATAACATCAAGAACATCCATTTATAACCATAATTTTGGTAATGAAATACATCCTCTGTGCTAGATAGAGCATTTGCAGCGTGTGTATTTTCCTGGCCTCGCTATGTCTGAACGCTGCTTGTTGCCTGACTTGCCACCAAGATTTCTCCCCCTTGTCCATCGAGCAAATCCATACTTACCTGCCTTTCTCTTTCCATACTCTGTACCACTTCAGCAGTCTCACTGTGTTTTGGCGTTTGGGGTTTAAGCAGTGCTGCTGCTCCCCTCTCACCCGTGTCCACAGAGTCACGCTGCAAGGCAAGCGAGCACAGGTTATGGGAGTCGTGGGAAATACCCGTCCTCTGCTCCCACTCCAGGTAAATGTCAAAATAGGTCGGGGGCTCTCGCCCAGGCAGGCAGTGGAAGGGTTTTCATGCTTTGTGTTTTATGGCAGATATTTTAGTTTATTGTAATAATATCGGAGCAGATCTTCAGCTGTTATCAATCAGTGCGGTGCAATATTGTCCACCATTATACTAGGTTGTACCAGATGAAGACTTACCTGCTGTTTTTAATCAGTGGGTTTGGTTTGCCTGTCTGTTAGATATTGTCTTTTTAGCTCTAATATCTGATTTAATTAGGGCCTATTCAGGCAACCACAAGGTCTTTGCATGAGGAGATGCCTCCCTTACACTCAACAGTACTGCATCCAGGAGAAAAGATCAGGCCTGCTTCATTGATTTTTTTTTTTTTTTTTTTTTCCCCTTTTTTTTTTCTTTCGGTCCACAAGATTTTAAATACTTGCACATGGCAGAGTACCTGTGTGCCTGACAGACTAGCTCTGAGCCCCAGCATCCAGTCCTGGGGGCTTCAGCCTCCTCTGATCACAGGCTGATCCCGCTCTCCTTGCCAGCAACGGTGCCTTGGTGTCCCCTTATTGTCAGGTTAAAGTGTGCCGGGAGGCAAAACAGCAAAAGTCTTCCCGTTGTTTTAGGTTTCCTCCCGGAGGGCTTGGTGAAACCATCACCGGTTGGTCTGCCACAGCTGAGGTGACAAGAGAGACCTGGAGCTGCTTCCCAAGAGGATGGCTTTCCAGAAACATCAAGACTGCCATCTCTTCTCAGAGCTCAAAATCAAGCAGTTTTTGGTTTTTTTTGTTATTAATTGTGCGATTTAAAAAAACAAAACAAAACAAAAAAAACCAACCAAAAAACCCGAAAAAACAACCAACCCCACAATTTATATTGGAATTGTTCATTTTCTGGAAATACCATCCATAACAGGGAAACACAGTTTTTGGTTTAACTAAAATATTATAATGGCATTATTTAAACAGTGCTGGAAACGCGAGTAAAACGATGGCAGAAAATCAGAAATATCTGTGTGTTCAAATAGTTCTTTCCATTCAATTAACCTTCTTCCCTGCTCCCCTTTCTGCTCTATCTTCATCAGGTGTAAGCTAAACTTACAAAAAGATAAGGTGTAATTTTCAGGTTGTTTTCTGGGAGGATGTGGCCCTTTCCTGAATGTGTGGGAAAGCGGTGGAAGATCTCAGAGAGCCTCTCTGGCTGCAGGCATCAGAAAGGGAAGGCTCACTGCTAAAATCTATGGACTATCTCTGTCTAAGGGTGTTCTCAGCCAGCCCGTCCGGTGATCAGTACGTATGTGAGAAGGGGAGTTTTTCTGTAGATTTGAACTGGGAGTGAAACCAAACCTTTGCCACAGGCCCAAGGCATGCAAGTTTTAAGGGACTTGAGGTAGGTGAATGTTCCTCCATCCACCTTCTTGGCTGCGCTGGCTGATGTCAGACGTTGGCTTGGATTTTTCTTCTGACAGACCATAGAAGGTATTTCCAGAAAGTGATAGATGAGCTGAATCACAGCAGGAGAAGAGCAGGAGCACCTCTGAAAAGCAGCGAGCCCTACATCTGCACCAGAAGCAAAGACAATTCTGGATTTACTAGAGCCTGCAGTCCGAGGAGGAGGAGATGCGTGGTTTGCTTCTCAGGTGAACTGGCTTTCTGCTCAGGCTGAGATGTGTTGCTTTGACATCGCACGTAGGTTTTCTGTGTTGATGCTGGAGACTGGACAGCAGAGGAGAAGTTCCCAAGGCAGCCCCAGGGTCCTCCGTGGTTCCCGCGCAGTCCCTGATGCTGTGGGTGCAGGGTTGGGGTGGGGGGGAGCGTTTTTGGGCACCCTGAGCTGACCTGGTCCTGCTCTTGGGGATGTTGGTCTGGCAGATGTAAGGGGCTGTGCCTAAGAAGAGGTGCTGTGGGAGGTGATGCCCTGAGCGAGGAGTTGTCCGGATGGACTGCAAGAAGAGGTTGAGAGGGATGGAGAAGGGACTGAAGCACCAGAACCTACACCTCCAGTGGGATTTGGGACATGAACTTGCTCCAGGGGTGTCTGCTGAGCTGTCCTTTAGGTACCCAGGACTTGGTGGCTGGAGACTTCACCCATGGTGTCTGAGTGCCCCTGTGCCAAAATCCTCCCCAGTAAGTCCGTGCCTCCAGGGCTGTGACGAGCACCCCAGGCCAGTCGGTGACCCCCAGTGCCTTCTGCCCCCAGGCATCTCGTCTGCAGGGATGGTGGGGCTGCACCTCTGCCTTCAAACACCCTGGTCCCAGGGCCACAAGGGTCCTGGCTCTGGTCCTTTCAATCCTAAGTCTTTCATCCTAAGTGCAGGGACTGCCGTCTGCCTTGGCCGTCCTTTGAGAGAGGCTCCCAGCGGTGCCCGTTTCCCATCAGCTGCTCTTGCCCTGACACATCCCTCCTCTTTGGGATGGGGCAATATGTGGAGAGGGGTTGGATCCTTTCAGGCAGAAATAGTTAAACCTCCCTCCTATTTTGTGTTGCTTTTCCTCGTTCCGGGAGACAGATACACACACGATTACTGCTAGGTGTATCGTGAACCTGGGTGGGTTTTGACTAGACTTTAGACTCGGTTTAGCTGTCTCTTACCCTGTACCACAGCTCTGCTGGGGGGGTTATGGCCAAAGAAAAATTCCTTCCTAAACCGCACCCCCATACCTACTTCTTCTCGGCCAAACGTCATTTATGTCATGTTTTTGCTACATGAGAAGATATGAGAGCATTTGAGGATGGCAGGAGGGGAACCAGATTCCACGGCTCGTTTTAATGATCACTGCAGCAACAAAAACTCAGTTGCAGGAATTTAGCTCTTCTGTGCCTTGTCCAGAGACTCCTGGATCAATTGGTTCTTGGAATATTAATTTCAGTTTGCTTTCAATGCTGACTTCAGACTGCATTAGGGTAGCTGGAAAGGTGGCAGCAGTGATGGGACAGCTTTGTCCCCGCAGCCGCTGCAAACCCAGGGCAACCCTCCGGGCTTGAATAGCATTGCTCGGCATCTGCATAGCTATCCAGCTGGGAAAGCAACCGCTCGTGCACGCCGTTCCAGCTTTCCCGACTTCCTGATTAGAAGTCAAATGTTGCATTAATGAGATTTATTTTATACCCCCCCCCCCCGGCCACCAGCTGCTTTTGGGCAAATGCCTGGAGCGGGATGCGAAGAGTTACTGCTCCTCTACACCATTATTTTGCTATTGAAAGGTCAAAGCAAACAAAGTAAAAGCCGCAAGGAACCGATTCAGGCAGTGATGCTCTGCATGCGTTTTTCTGTTCAGGTCACCATCAGCTGATCTGGGCTTCAAAGAGGTGGGTCTGATGTTCCCTGAGCTGAGCATTGCTCACAGTGATGTTGGTGTAAATCTGGAGGAAGCCTAAGGAAGCTTGGCTCTCCATTCCTCCTCCATACACCCTCCGCAGAGTCTGGCAAGCCAATTCTGCATGGGCAGGATCAGGCTCCCATGGTACCTCCTTGTTTGTGCCAGTCAGATGAGCAGGATTTGGCCCCGTGGGCATTACAGAGTGCCAGAGGTGGTACACAGCCTGGCAGGACAGGACTCGGATCCTGCTGTTAAAGCACCTTTCTAAGATTAAGCGAATGGTATATGTTCAGTGTGGGAGCACAGACAGCGGAGTAGATCAGTCCTGGGCGTCCTGGGGGGTGCAGCTGCTCTTGGGACCCTTTTTCCCCCCTCTCCGGTGACAGAGGGGCTCGGTGCAGTCTTCTTGGTTAATCTGTCCCTCTGTTCCTTATCCAGCTCCATGTGCTGGTTGGATGGTGCTTTGTGGGGGGAATCTTAAGATCTCTAAAATAGGATTGGGAAAAAAAGCCCACAAGCCACCCGTATTTAAAATCTAAAAAAACCCCCTCCTTTGGAGCCAGTCATCAGAGATATCAAAAATCCCCATACCTGCCTCAGTTCAGTAAGTCTCTACATCACTTTGAGATTTCAGGGCAGCATTGGTCACGGCTTGCAGTGAGACTAGGAGGAAAGCATTTTCTTACATGCTAGGTAAGCCCACTGAATGCAAGGGGATGGCTCTGATACACTGCAGGAGAAAATCTGATTCTGGTTGGGATAACTCTTCCTTGCAAAAACCACCACGGACCAAACACTGCTCGTGTTCTTATTCTGCATGCCCAGAATAACTTGAGTAAATAGTTCTGGATTTTACATCGGGCAGCTTGGAGTAGGATTTGTCCCTGTCTTCACTTGAACTTCACTTGAATGATTGATTATCCTTTTATCACCACCTGTTCTGTAAATATTTCTTTGAACAAAAAAAAAATGTGTCGAAAAACGATAGCTGGGGTTTTGGTCAGAATTGCATAATTTATTGCATCTGATACAGCAAATGACTATTCCTAGAAATTAGCATGCCAGGGCATGAGGAAAACAAAGAACAAAGAAGGAACTTGCAGTATAAGGTAAAGCAATTCAGCTGACAGGGAAACAGAAAGCAATAAATGAAGGAAAACTTACATAATCATCTCTTCCACGCAAAATGGGTACCTCGGTTTTATTTCCAGCTTCCGTACGTTAGAGAATCTTATTTTTGGACCTTTTCTTGAACATTTGCACTTTACGCCTACAAGAGAAAGCATTTTCTCATGTGCCTGCAAAGCCTCCTGCATACCAAGCGTCCCTTCCCTGCCAGC
This sequence comes from Astur gentilis, assembly GCF_929443795.1. NCBI lineage: Eukaryota > Metazoa > Chordata > Aves > Accipitriformes > Accipitridae > Astur > Astur gentilis. The sequence goes on along the minus strand of NC_064905.1, from coordinate 19,173,441 downwards.
CTATATGCGCACACAAACTTTGCTTTGGTCTTTCAAGCCTCGGTGGGAAAAGCTGAATTTTGCAATGCTTTGAGCTTAAAAAGAGTAGTATTTTCTTTGCTATATCCCAGGAAAAGGTAGGGACTCTCTGGGAAATATGTTTTGGAGCGCTATATAAGTTCTGAGGATTAGTAAATATGAGATTTTTTTTTTAAAGTGCACCTGCTGTGATTAAATGTAATTGTATTTAACAAAAGGAAAGGGAAGAGTCAGAACTTGCTTTAAACTGAGCAAGCAAATGCACATCTCGGCTACTTTCTCATTCACTCGCTTCTCTCCTGGACTTTGTGGGACTTTCAGTCCTTTCTCCTCGCATGGATGCTGTGGCGCATTCGCAGCCAGACAAAAGCGGAGAGGGGTTTTTAACCATCGTTTCTGTGCACGGCAGAAAACACACACTGCCACGCTGGGTAGAATTTGTGCTACCACATCAAACCCAGCTCCGCTCTATTTTCCCCGTGAAAACCACCCTCAATCTTGAAAGGAGATATTTGAGCTGTATTCCTGAATAAGGGAGAATCCCCCACTGCGAAGCCTTGCACTGAAGACGCAACTTTGTCGCGTGTATTTTACCTTTACTTCCACCTTTAAAAAAACCAAACCTCGCAGCTACCTTACCCCACAGACACAACACATCCCTTTTCCCAGCACGCAGGGGACAGCTAAACCCACCTCGGCGCTAGCAAGAGGCAAACGCAAATCGCTGGAAAAGCAACCTCCCGAAAAAGAGGTTTACGTGGGAATAAGCAGAATAAACCCACTTACCTTCTGCGCTGGCTAAGCACATGGCGATGAACAGCAGGAGCAAAGCTGCTGTCAGGAGCTTCATGGTGAGGCGGCAGGTACCTAAAGAGACGCTGAGGATTTGAATATATTTGTTCGCTTCGGCTTCGTCTCCTTCTTCCCCGGGGCTGGATGTCACCAGGGAGAGGCGAGCAGAGAGCAGCTCCCTGCCCTGTCTCTCTCGCCTGCTCTCTCCGCCGCTTTCCTCCCCTTGTCCTCTTTTAAAACACCTCCCGCTGCCCTTGCTCCCGGCTCATTAATATGCAAAGCAACTCCACGGCTTCCTCAGCCCCGGCGGGGAGGGAAGGGACCGGCCCCGGGGAGGGGAGGACAAGGAGAAGGGGGGGGACATGGGGACACTCCGCCCCGAGCATCCCCCCGGGGTTGGGAGCGCAGGCGGTGGGGCGGCTGGTTCTGCCCGCCGGGGGTATTTCTCATCGGGAGGAGGTTTGCTGGGGGTGTACGGGGGGATATATTTGGGTAAATGGGGCTGCTAGGTGGAAAAGAACCCACCCCCCCCCACCTCCGTTTGTGAGTGCTCCAGGGAAGCCGGCGCTCCGTGGAAATTCCCGTGCATCTTGGAAATAAGATTTGGGGAAGTCTCACCTGGGAAGGGGTGTTGGCTATGGACTTTAATACCGATTTTCTAGCTTTAACAGGTTTCTGAGTCGAAGGGAAAGCTTAGTGAATTAAACGAGGCGGGGCGGGGGGGGGGGGGGGGAATATTCCTCAGAGCATTGTTAGGTAGGTTTAGCATGTGGAATGTTTCAGGAAATAAGATCAATTTTCGGTTGCTTTTATGAGCGCTCCAACAACGTTCTGCTCCGTGAAGAACAGGGTAGCAACACACAGGAACTTCATGGATGTAAATACACGTTCCCTCTCCCTTGCAGGGTCTGTTTCTGATTTTGGCAACAGCTAAAATAGCATCTTTAAAATCCAGATCCCAGATTTTTGCCTGTGTAACCGGGTGAAGATCAGCATCGGGTCTCTAATCTTCCTAGTACTCTATTCAAAACCCATCGCAGATAAACACCTCTGCTGATCCCCGGTTCATCTCAGCCCCTTCTCCCAGCACCGCTGCCCACGCTCCCCACTTGCGCGCTCCAACCGACCCAAACCAGCCACCCTGCCAGTTCAGGCAGCGTTTGGGAAGGACACGCCGTGCGCTCCCGGCTCCGTTTGCATTTTAAGTTTCCCACATGGCTTCATTCCTGCCGGCTCCCATTGGCAGCGGCCATCCCTACCGCGTTCCCGGCCCGGGTGTTGGCAGGCTGTGAGTACAGCCCTACCACACACAGCCTGCACGTTGCGCACAGGCAGAGCAGGCAGCTGCCTTGTTCCTGGCCCTGGGTTTCATGCGAGACGTGCCGACGCTCCGGGAACAGCCTGACTCCGCTGCCCCGCATGGGATGGGGGAGCAGGGGTGGGCGGCCTGGCTGACGTGGCAGGGAGATTTTGGGGTGAAGGATCCGTCCCCGGGCAGGCTTGTGCGGCTGCTGCCGGTGTAAGGAGGTAGGGGGGATGGTATGATAGTTTTTGTTACGCTTTGGGCATTTGTGCTGCGCGGCTCTGAACCAGCTCCTGAGGCTCTTGGTGCAACCCTGCTAGGGATGTTTTGGGGTGTGTGTTATTAAATGCTAACAGGACTAAATGCTAAAGGGCTAACTAAGGTTTGTTCCGCAGCCTGGTGATAAAAACAGGCATTTGACATACGGCCGATCTCAGTTTAAACCTTTGAACTCGGTTGTCGTTATCCAATTCCTTATATGAGGAAGAAAAAAAACCAAACCTGCAGGAGAGTACAAAAGGCTCGTTTCAGAGTCACTATCGGCTGGGTGGTGAGGATGCTCGCTGGGCACCAGGGAGAGCTGACTTAAACTGATCCATATCCCACCCAGGGCTGTAATCCTGCCCTGCTGCGGCTTGGGGTAATTCCCTGCTTGCAGCCTCTTCTCCGCTGTACGCAGGAACAGTTCTGGGGTAACTGTGGGAAGGGAAAGCCACTTTCCCTCCCCCTCTGCTAATAAAAATTTGGGTGCAGCTTTAGCTGATGGCAATTTGAACTTCCCCCAGAAAACTGAAGGAAGTTCTCAAGCTTTCCAAAAGCAAATCCCTTCTCCTTGTATGACTCGTGCTCATGTTGAAAGAGCCAAGCTTATTAGCTATTGAATAAGCAAAGTGCTGCTTTAGTTCCAATTTACATGTAGAAATGGATGTATTTGAGGTGTGTGTGTAAATACGGTAACTGCTCACTATGAGCCCGAGCAGTTCGGTGTCTTTATGCCAAGCGCTGGCTTTGATAGTAATTATTTCTGAGAGCTCAAAGGTGTCTCTTGCCTGGTGTGACAGATTTTGGTGGCCATGTACAGCTGTCTCTGACACCTGCTCTATCTCAAAATGACGATCACAGAAGAGGAAGAAGTTTTAGCAAAGGATTTGAGGGAAAGCAAACATAGATGGAATTCACCGCAGTCTGCCCCAGAAGAAACCCTGGTAATCCAGATCTATTTTCTTTATGCGAGCATATGCCAAGCTGCTCAGCATACGCTGGTGCTTCGTGCGCCTGCAGTATCTCCAGCAGATCTGCTAAGCCTCAGCAAACGTGTTTCGGCAAGCAGCCGGTGTTTCACGCGGCTGGGGAGGGCTGCGCAGGGCGAGCGTGGGTCGAAGCATCCGTTGCGGCCCTCACAAAGCTGCCCGATCGCATAGTAATTAATCAGGGTTTGGGTTCCCCCCCCCCCCCCGCCCCACAAAAGGAGCGTTTCAGACCAGGCGTAGTCATCGAGGTCTAGCTGTTGTCCTCGGCTCTGCAGATGGGACGTGCTCAGAGAGCCGGGCCAGTCCCCAGGGGAGCAAAACCATACCTGTGCACGCAGCGTATCGCCGCTTTGTCCGGCTAATTAGAGCGGCATTGTTGCTGGTGAAAGGTCTGTCATTTCATCTCATTAACTATTCTTTTTCAGGTCTCTGCCCCAGCATAAAGTGTCCTGGCAAACTAAGGGTGAGGTCTGAGGGTAAGACCTGGTGGGACCAGCGGTGATTTGCCAGCCCCAGGAGGGTGGTTTGCAGCATGGAGGGTGGGGATGGGTGCTTGTCTCTCCCTTAAATAAGAAAGAAGACTTTTAGCAATGGGGTTACTATTTGAAGCAAAATCTTCACCGTTTTTGGCCACCTGGAAGCAGAAATATTCCAAGCCGAGCACAACACGTAGCTGAGCTGGAGCAAAACATTTGTGTTTTAAGACATGGAGACAAACCCCAAATGCATGCTGCCCTTTGAAGGAGGAGCATTGGAACAGAGCAGCTTGCCCCCAAAATAAATAGTGTCGGTGTGAAAATGGGAGGGCTCCAGACAAGCCGTTGTGTCTGCCAGGGTGAGGATATTTGTGTCTTTATGCCGAAACAAGATTTGGACGGGGTCCATGCCCTGACCTGTTCCTCAGGTGAAGCTTTTCCTCCTGCTGTGGGTGCACATGACATCCTAAGCTACCACACGGAGAGAGCCCCTTAGATATTTCTCTGCATCCCAGAGACCAGAAGATATACTATTACAACTGTTACCATTATTAGAAATATTTCAGTATCGCTGGTTTTCGTTATGCTGGATATTTTGAGTGCAGGGTGAGCTACAATTTGGATTAACTGTCCTTCAAAATGTCATAGTGTTTCATACAAGGAAGATGAAGGCGCCAGTCATTGTGAGAAATCTTTGTAAAATGGCCGTGAAACTGAAGGTACTTACTGCTGTTGAGGCAAACTGATGTGAATGGCTCATCTGAGTTTAATGTATAAGAATATCCCAATCAGCCTGTCAAGGAGAAGATTAAACACTTGAAGTGACATGACATAATCCCTGCATATCACGTCAGGAATTTGGGAGAGGAATTACACTTAAATGCTCACTAGAAACTTCAGAATTAAGGTGGAGGTGCACAGAAGCGATGCGTGTTGTATGTAGCTTTTTTTTTTTCCTGGGTGCCGCACTTCATTTCTTATGCCTTTTTGGTGGTGTTACCATTTTGTGTTCAGCACCAGATGCAACGTGTTATATGGGAGAGATGGTGTGAGCCTCCTGCAGTGCACGGGCCCTCAGCCCTTGCAACAGAGTGAATATAAAACTCCATCCCAAGCTTGAAGTGAGGGGAGAATTGCCTCAGATTTTGGGAGGGTGTCGCAAGCCTGCTCCTGCGGTGCTGTCCTTACTCAGTGGAGGATGTGCTACAGGCTGTGGTCAAGTCTGTGTTTTCACCTTTAGCCCTAAATGGCCTTTTTCTTTCCTCAATAGCCCTGAACAGTAGTTGTGTCATCCTTGCATGTGTCTGTCTATCGTAAGTTGAAAGTCAAAGCTTTAGATTTCATCTTTGGTCTCTGGAAACATGAAACATATTTCAGGGAAAACAGCTGTGTTCCCTTCTGTGGAGTTTCACAACGGATGAATTCTGCAAAATAAGGCTTGTATTGTTGTTGCAGTCGCTGCCTTCTTTTGATATTTTCTTTTTATTTTTATTTCCATGATGAGATTAAATTCTAGACAGTGCTCCTTCTCTTGGGAATAGTTTTACGGCAGCTTTCTTCATAGACCTAAATTATTCACCAAGAAGGATTTTTTGCTGAGATGAGAATGAGTAGGTCGGATGCGGGACTGTCGTCAGGGCTTGGAGCTCTTTGAAGCTCTTCTTCATGAATCATTAAAAAGGGCTGCAATAACATGGCAAAACAGAGAACTGGCTCTTTGTGTAGGTGATCCCAGAATCACCTTTAGATATGCACAAAAGGATTAATCCCGCCTGTGGCTTTGAGAAAATAGTAAGTTGTGTTTAATTTCCTACTGACTCATTTCCTTGCGTGCTACAACTTACCATTGGTTTTCATGTGCAAGTACAGTTTACACTTTATACAATTTTCTTAATAGGCATCTAAGCTGAGAATAGTTGTAGGTATTTATTTTGTGCTTAATCACGCAACGAGTTGGATGGTTTTTTTTGCTATGCACCCCGACGCTTGCTATAGTGTAGAGGAAATAATGCGAAGGAAAGAAAGGCAGTTTGTTTGATCTGACTCGCCCACATTCCCGATAGTGCTGGCCAAAGCCTCGAGAAGTCTCCATGGTGTTGGGTGGGACGAGAGCTGCTTGGGACAGGGATGTGGATGGCGCCAGCCCTGTCCTTGTCACTGTGTTCTCCTTTCCCCATTGTTTTTTGATCGTTGGTGTTGGACCGAGACAGCTCGGGCGAGGATGCTGCGTTACTCCCCAGATGTGCAATCAGAACGTTACACTGGCTGAATAACACAAGGGCAATTGGATGAAAAACCTTTCTTATTGCCCCAGGATTGGAAACAAATTTGCCGTCCTGATTTGCTCATCACATCTCTTTTTGTGTGGGGGTAGTTTTGGGTAATCTGTGGGTGCCAGCTTTTCAGATGAAAGGCTTTTGGGATAGAATAGGGTGTTACTGTATGTAATAAACTACAGGCGGCCTCTCTCTGTGCTATTAATGCCACTTCTCTGAAAAGAAGCAGCTCTGCTGCCAGCCCATCCACATTCAAAAGCCTGGGGAATCTGAAAAGCGAACCGCAAGGTGTTTTATTTTTTGCAAAGAATAGGACCAAATGAGGTCGGCACCTGAATAAGTTTCTAATCCGGTCCCAGGTGAGCTCTTACCAAGCTGGAGGGCTGTGGCAGCAAGAACCACAAACATTCAGGCATGAAAAAACCCATTCCTGACACTTCTCCTTTTTGCAACTCGGCAGAGCTGTGCATAATTTCAAACCCTTCCAGGGGTGGCAGGAATATGCTTCAGCATCTGCCGCAGGGACTCAGCATATCCACCTGCAGTGCTGGTCCACGCAGGACAAAAGTCCTTTGGGAGAACTGGCGAGCACGAGCCTGCTGCGGGTGCCCATGTTGCAATGGTTTTATGGGCCTTAATTCAAGGAAACTGAGATTACTGGGGAGAGGTGGCGATGCTTTGAAGCGTTGGTGGTGTAAAGTATTCACCGTGAGTTACGGTGGCAGGAATAGCACCCATGTGCCCCATTGGCACCCTGGACGGGAGGTGCAGTGCCTGGTGGTGACAGCCCTGTGTTGGTGGATGCGGTGGCAGGGACGCATTTGTGGCTATTTGAGGTCTTTTGCAAAGCCCTGGAGGCGTGGGGGCTTTCCTGGTGTCTCTTAGGAGGGCTTTTGCATCAGAAAGATGAAGACATAAAATGTTCAATACGTGCAAAATTGCAGAAGCAGAGGATGCCGCAGGGGTCAGGTCCACCTCGCCGCTGCCCTCCCTGCCTGCCCGCTCGCAGTCCCCTCCTCGCCGGGGGCCCATCCAGGTCTCCCCCGTGCTCTGCACCTCTCTCCAGAGGTTCCCCACCTGCACAAAACCCCTTTGCGAGGCCGTGCTGTGCCGTGCCTGTGCCAGGAGCACCTCGTGGCCTGGTCCGTGACCTGGCTGGTGGCATCCAGGCAGGGAGCTGCCCTGGGGACCCCACGTACGAGGGAATGACTTGGAAGGGGATGACTTCCCTGCTAGGAAGAGGCCATGACTACCATGATGTGTTTTATGGTTATTCTGTCTTTGGTGGCTCCTGGCTTCTTGTTTTGGACTTGTGGCTTCATGTTTCCAAAAAAACCCAACCAACCCCAGACTCTGCGGGTGTGTGAATACAGCACTCAACAGAGGGTGTCTTCTGCAGATTTTGGGAGGTTTCTTTCTGAGTTTCCTTCTGGGTAACTGTGAGCCGTTTACACTTGCCCAGTAATCACAGCAACAAAACTCCCCAGAACCAAGAATTAAAGCCATTAGATAAAAATGCCCATAATTTAGAGTGATTATGGAGGTAAATCATCTCACGGCCTCTCCTGTGACGGCAAGCAGAAGAATCCTGCAGAAGTGCCCGTGGTGCAATCGGAGGTAGGTGGATGCAGGCGCAGGAGTGCCGGGACCAAGCACCGCGGCGGCACAGAGTCTGGCTTGGGCATGAAGCCACAGCATCTGTAGGTGCCTATGGGGCTCTGCAGGATTTCGCCCACTCCCTTAGTGTTTTCTGTAACGTGCAAAAAGCCCTTGCCAACTTAATGAAGCCGTGTCTTCTGCAGGCAGGATGGGTGCTCCCCATCCCTCTTCATTTTCTGCTGAGCTGTGTGTTAGTAATGATGGGAATTTTTCATATGCTGATTTTTAACCCCCCTTGGGATAGGAAACATGTGTAATGTCTTGAAAAATAAACAAGATGAATGACCTAACAATGCGGACTTTGAATATGTGATGGAAGATTAGTAGGCTGCAATCAATCATAAAATGAGGGTTTTCTTCTGAGTAATAAATATGTTAATTATTTTATCTACGCAGATAAAAGCTTAGTTACCATAGCACTTGGTGGGGGGTATACTTATTATGCCCAGTTTTCCTAAGAAAATCAGTTCTTTCCGCAAATAAATCAACCAGCATTTCTGTAAGTAAACCAAATGACTTTCCTGCTGGCACAGCCCGAGCCTGGCTGCAGCGGAGGCTCCTCTCTGGATCTTCTACCTCCCCCCGTCCGGAGGGCTCTGCAGCATCCCCCCTCCCAATTTAACTGGGCTCTGCACCTCTCCTGGCAGTGGTATAATCGGTAAGGACTTGGTGGAGAGTGCCTCATTGCTCTGAGCCCTTCTCAGGCTGGATATGCCCCCTTTTCACAGGTTTTCCACCTGGTTGCATGCTAAGGTGTGACTCTTCCACGCCACCCGTGTCTCCTTCAGGTGTGGTCTGCGAAAAATCCGGGCCAAGCACTTCACAGCCCAAATTGCCAGCAAATACCTTAAGTCCATCGCTCCCTAAATGCATGGTGGTTTGGCCAGGCTTGTAGCTCATCACAGGTTGAGACTGGGAAGGGAAACAGCAGGTACCGCTGTGCAGCATCCCCCTCCTCGCTGTACCCTGGTACCTCCCTCCTGCTTGGCCGGTGCTAAGGGTGCCTGCACCAAGAAGAACTAAAGCACAGAAAATTCATGCTGTGCTTTACTGCACTGTCATATCCCTGAGTAGGTAGATATGAGCTTTTACATTTTTTTATTGATAATCCCCCCCCCAAATCACACAAGGACTGCACGTTGGAGAACCGATGTGGTGAAGAAGCACTGGTTTTTTTTCTGTTGAAACGAAACTAGAAATTGGCTAGAGAATAAGGCAGGGTTGAGAAACTCTATAAATGCCAGGCACAACGACGTCGTGGGGCTGCGCGTTGGCAGCGGGACAGGGACAGGGACTGGCAAACTGGTGATGCAGCCTCTGGTCCCTGCAAGCCGCCTTAGGTGTCTCCCCCAAATTCAGGGCTTTGCCGCTTTCACTCTTGGGGACAAAAATATGTCCGGCTCGTGATTCTTTCCAAAGGTCTTTGGCAGCCTCTCCTGGCAGTTGGCTGTTTCTGAAAAGGCAGGCAGTTGTTGCTAAAGCGGTTTGGAAGCAGAAGTGGTTCTTTGGAACCCTAATGCTGCAGGACAGGATTAGCGCCCGAGGTTATCCCTGTTGCGGATGGGGCTGGCTTCGTGCTAGCAGCTCATCTTTGGAAGGAGAAGCCGGGAGGCTCATGGGTGTGCGGTACCCCTCTGTCCTTCCCTTCATCCCCTGTACCAGAGCATCGCTCTATCCCCAGGAAAATTTTGGAGAAACTCAGCAGCCAGAGCTTCTTTGGGTACATGCTAAGGATTATGCAAGTATCTGCCCCGTTCCTGAGAGCTCCCCAGATCTCAGTGGCTTGAAAGAGAAGGTTCAGAGCAGCTGAATTTTGTAGAATTGGACGTGGCTTTATGGATGCTCTCTGAGATTAGGGTACCTAAGAGTTAATGTGAATTTCAATCAAGAAGACATTAAGAAGGGCAGAGGGAAAACAGATTAGCTGTCCTCTTGCCTTGCTCTATAAGATGAGACAATGAGAGAATGTGATGAGATCAATGGAAAAATAAAAGGAAATGAGAAATCAAAGGAAATGCTGCTTTACAGGTTATTTCATATGGTGAATTGGGAAATTTTCCCTTCTGGGGATCAAATATTCTCTTATATTTTTAACAGAGCTGGATAACTCATGACTGCAAAGATGCAACCCGTGATAGAGGCTGATCCCCTGCAGGGTTTCAAAAGGAAACGATCCATTTCAGGTACAAGCGGTGGGATGCTACTGGATGTCCCCTCCTTTGGTGTTCTTCAGAAATCATGCAGAGCCGTGGCATCTGCCAGAGCGTGGCTTCCCGCAGGGTTCGAGGTCCGGGTTATCGGAGCCGTGAGTCCGGGCACATCATAACAGCTACGTCTACTGATTGATATCAGCTTCTCACAGAGGCTGAGCTGTACACGCCTTCCTTCTCCAGGCCAGTTAACAAAGCAGCATTGCAGATGCTCAAAACCGAGATATAGAAAAGGATCTCCATCCTTCCCTTTCAACATTCCTGTAACGCTTCTGGAGTCACAGTCCTCATGCCTTTAAACAGATCCTTTCTGGGACTTGAGATTTGCTGTGGGCTTTGGCATTTCGTGTCCTAACTGACTTGCCCTCAGAGACAGAAGTACTTTCCGTGAGGCCTCATCCCCAGCAGTAGCTCTGGTCCCCACATTTCCCTGGAGGCCAGATGTGGTTTTGTTTCTTTTTCTTTTAAAGCAGATTGCTGTGCTCACTCCATAGCTCTGGGGCATTGCTGTGCTGTGCGTGTGTCATAGACTCCCATGGCTGCTTCTGCAACCACCAAACCTCTGCCTGGCTGGAAATCAATGTCAAAAGTCTTGCACTGGAGACTGAAAAAATAATCTCCGTGTCCTCAGGTAAAGGGGTCGTTGCCCTGTCCTTTTGGCACTGGCGGTTGGTGATCAGCTCCAGCCAGTACCAGGGTCCCATAAGTGAAGATTCAAGGTTTTTGCAGCTACGTGCTGCTGCCAAAGCCACCTCCTCTCCATGTGAGCACAAACAGTTCGGTTTTGCTCCTGCCCTGATGTACAAGCCCCTGGTCTGAAGTCTCGACCAGCTGGCTCGTAGCGGGCAAGTGCTGCCGGAGGCCAGAATGAATGATTTATCTTTGTGCTACTGTTGTAGTTTCCTAAGACTGAGGTCTCTCTAATGAACTCCTTTACCTTCATAAATTCTTCATTAGGATTTGTATCTCTGGTGCTTTGCACGTGTTTGCTGGTGATATCAGCTAGATTAGTCATGGTTTCCCTTCCAGGTGTCTCGGTGGGCTTTTCTTTTGCCTTAGCAATGACTTTGACCGTGCCTTGCCATAGTGAACTTCCCATAGATATGGCACTTTGATGACACAGGAGCCACGTTTTAGCAGTAAGAATACCTCCACTTCAATAACAGGCAGTTAAAACTCCCAAACTGAAACTCCCTCCAAACGCAGAGAACAACAGAAGAACAAGCTTTTAAACAGCATTGCTCTCCGCGCCTGGGAGCGGTGGGTGCCAGCAGAAAGGAGGCCAGCTCCAAACAACCCCAGCCTTGCCCCATGCTCAGCTTCCAGCGTTTGAACGTGTTTTGTTTTGATATCTTATACTTAGGATATTCTGTTCTCTCTAATTGCATTTAGTGCCTGGCTCGGGAAAGGCTGTTCTGCTGCGAATGCAGCTGTGCCCCCACTCCCCACACAGCCCACCCCTTCGCTCTGAAGCTGTCAGGTGGGACGACTGCCTTGCAGGGTCTGTTTTTGCCAAGGAGACGTTGAAATTATTGGCCGGTTCTTCAAAGGTCTGCAGCGGCTCTTGATGTTCCTCACCGGAGCAGGGCAGCGGAAGAAAGTCGCCTGGGAAACACTCTCCGGAAGTGAAAATTGAATTCTTTAATGTTCTTGAATAGCAAAATACAGTTCCTAAGTATGAGAAGCAGCCCACACAGCCTTTAGACATGTTTGTACCCAAACAAACCCACGTTGTACCCAGCGTGCTAATTTCTTTAGCACGTAAATAGCTCCAAATAAGCTATTGGGTAAGGCTGGCTGCAGAAAGAGAAAAAACCCACCAGGATAGGTTTGCCTTTCCCACAACATTAGCCTGATCTTGTATCCATGGTCATGCTCATTGGTCAGGAGGATTCTATCAGCCAAGAGCGGAATTGCTAATTTGACTCTTCTGTGTAGGACAGGGTGGCCTTATTTTTCCTGAAGAAGATCCTAAAACAGTCCAGTTCAAGCTAAGTGACTATTTCCCCCCCTTCCTTTCATCCCCATGATTATGTTCAAGGGTATTTTCAGTTACGCTGAGTTTCTCAGAAATTTCTCTTTTTATTTCCTTTGTAAGCTCTGGACGCAGCAGACAGCTGAGGATATAACACACCAATGTCACTTTTAAAGCCTCTTATATTAACTTCCATACACCTCTGGGCCTGCCTCTGTCCACCGAGTACAACTAACATCAGGGATTTCCATTCCAGACCTTTACGTCATCCCTGGCCTCATGTGTAATTCAGTTTGGTGTTACACTTGGAGTTGTAGAGATGGGAATTTGGCCGATGAGACCAGACGGGGGTAAAAGGTGCTGTAATTGTTTTCTCCATGTCAACAACCCATTGTTTTAAGGTATAATTTGTGCCTCTGTCTGCACAAATCCATCTGGATCTAAAGCATGATAAGACAAGTTGATCTTTGAACATTTTTTATCTTCTGTGTTGTGCTGCTAGGAGACAATTTCCAGGGCAAGGCAGCTGGATTTTGCACGTAGTCTTTTTCTAGCAGATGCAGCCATGATGCATATTAGGTCCAAATTTAAGCGATTCCCTGTCATTGTGGGGGAAAAAAAAAGAAGAAACCAGTAGAGGCTTACAGTAGCCTTGAGCTTAATGCCCTTTGCTTTGTTTTCTTTAGCCTCAAAGGCAAAAGAGCAAATGTTTTCTGCAGTGCATCTGTGTTTGCTGTGGCTCAAACCTGTACAGTGTTTGTAACATTAAAAATGAAAGCAAGTCTGTAGAGAGCCATAGTTCAAACATTTACAGAGAAAAGTCAGAGTGGGAAGAGAAGCAAAATGACAACCATGGAGCAAATTACAAGAATCCTAATGACTGAGGCAGAAATCAGATTCGCTTCTGTGTGTGCAGACCCTACCTCTGCAATGGCCCAGCGAGCCCAAGCCCTTGCTGCTTTGCAGGGCAAGCACGTGTTTTAATGTATTTATGCTTCAAAAGGGTCCTCCAGGTGCTCTCCAGGCCCAGCTCTTGCTTTGTAGTGTTCTGCTTTTCTGCTCTTGAACGTTTCAATATCCAGAACGCAGCAACTAAACTTCCAGCTACGCTGGCTTGTGATGGGCATGGAGATCACTCGGTACCGCTCCTTACCAGGACTAAACAAAAAGATGCATTAAAACCAGTTTCTCGTTCAGATATAAATATTCACCTCCTTAATGTCGCCATGAGTAGTCCCGCTCGCTTGAAAGCCGATGGAAGCCAACAAAGCAAAAGAAGTAGAAGCAAAAATAGCAATTTCTGCTCTCTGATTTCCGTGGTGGAGTTTGCTGGATGTGGGATTGACAGAGTACTGCACATCATTTGGGGAATGCCTGGAACAATATAAACCACATATCCAATCTACAGGACATATAAGTCAGTGTAACATTTGAAGCTCCACTACAGAACATTCTGGTTCTTTTCAGTGCATAGTTTTAACAAACTCAGTGGCCAAATCTTGCGTCTTTTTCCCTAATTTGTTCAAGATGTGTACCATAAATCGTCCCTGTCTTTGACCCATGAAGGAAAACTAACTTGACAAATCCCTTTCTGTATTCATTTTTGTCAAAATGTTATTTATGACATTGGGTAGGATGCTGATAGCTCTGGCCATTGTTGCCCAGGACCCTGTGGGTTTGATATACGTTCAGCCTGAGTCCATGCGGATGCCTTTCCTCAGCTGTTTGTTTCTCATGTTAAGACTTGTGTCTTATAGTGAAGAATTTGATTTATTAAAAAACGCTTTATAATCTCGTAAGACAGATGTCAGCAAAGTTAAATACCTCCATAAATTTTGCCTCTCTTGAGCAGATTAAACGTGCAATTATTTGAGGCATGATGAAGGCATCCTGCACTGAGGCAGCATTTGAGTAACCTGATAACGTGAGCAGTTTTAGCCGTGTTCTTACGGAAATGAAGTTAGGTGATTGCACTGTCCCTCTCTTCTCCCACAATAAATATTTAAACTTGGTAGCTATTTCCAGCTGAGCTTAACGGAGGGCTTATGTCACACAGACAATTTCTGACGGGTTGCAAGTGACAGGGTGATGGGGAAGGTCTGAAATCGCTGTTTAACCCCGCTGTGCTATGCACGCGGGTATTCACCTCTGCAGGAGTTTGAAGCACAGCCTGTGGCCCTGCCTGGAGCCTTCCTTTAGAGAGATGAGGGTGCAAGGGCTAAAAAAAAAAGCCCTAAGGACTTTTTCTGCATTCATTTATGGTTTCCTGCCCCTACAGCAAAATTTTCTCCTTCTATACCCAGGGTGATGTCCATGGCGTCATTCTTTGCCTGTCTCCACCCTGTCACTGCCACGTTCCCGAAGCTCCCGGGGCTGTTTCCAGCCCACACGATGCTCAGGAGCCAGGGCCCTGGGACAAACCCAGCTTGGGGCACAGCCCAGGGCCACAGCCTCCCGTCCCCAGCTTGCGGCTCAGTGTAGAAGTCACATGCTGCTCTCTTGTCTCGCTCTCCCCATCTGTAAATTAGCAGTGCCAATTAAGTTCCAAAAATAGGTGGAAGGTTAATGACTTCAAACAAAGATTGTAAACTATTTTAGATATATGTATAAAAAGAAATATTCAATATAATTACTCAGAATGAACATGAGCTTTCCCTGTAGTAGAGCAAGTAAACCTTTGTTTCCCAAGACATAGACTCACAATAATGTTAAACATTATATATATGCAGGTATCGCAGCTCCTTTCCAGCCTGTGTGCCTGGGTTTCTTTCCCGGTGGGAAACAGTGGGTGCACGGGAACAGGGAGGCAAAGGTGACGTGTCCCCGTCTGGGGCTGGGAAGTGCTCCTGGATCCTGTACCGTGGGCTTGTGGCGACAAAATCCCACGACTGGTTCTTTTAAAAATCCCATTGGGGATTTTTAAGGCTTTGAAATAATTTCAACAGGGTGAAATTTGCATAATCAATGCAATAGCCCAAATAAACATCCTTTTCCTCTCTTGGCACGCAGGAGTTGCACCCACTACGGGTTTGCCCCCGTGAAAGGCAGCGGCTGCAGCTCTCGTCTGTGGGGCAGGCACCAGCCAAGGGCAAAACCTAATGAGGGTCACGGGGGGATATGCTAGTCCTGGTGGGTGTTGACAGGCATAATTTATCTCCCTCTATTGCAGGTTGAGTGAAACTGGCCCCACGCCTCTATTTGCACGTCTCTAACACAACCTCATCCAACTTTTGCATTCTGTCCCACTGCCAAGTGCTCTGTAAACCAGTGCAGTGCCTTGCTCCCATTAATCACCAGAGCCTTTTCCTGGGCTGCACTGTGCTTCCTTATAGACTATAACTTCCTTATCATTCACACATAATCTTGTTACGGCGTTATACCTACTCGCATGATCCACTTATCAGCCAATAAATCTCAGCAAGACCAAATAGTGGATAATAACGTGAATTTGCTGGTTCCTGGTATTGATTTCCCAGGCACTGTCTTGGGCTGTGTCACTAAGGCAGTTTCTAAACCGTATATATTTGCAGCGATGCTTAAAGCAACACACTTTGCCCCAGTTATCCCCCCATGAACCTGGTTTATTTTTATTCCCCAGCCATTACTACTTGCTGTTTTCACCTTGAGACGTTTCCTGTACAACCACCCCCCTTTCATAAGTTGTTCTGTGGGCAGTAAAACACTCTGCCCTCTGAGCTCCGTGGGCATGGGCAGAGTGGTCAGAGCAACCTGGATTCCAGATCTGCATTTCTGAACCTTCTCACCTTCCTTTGCCTTGATATATTTATGCTGGATTTCAGGCCAAAGGTAGGATTTTAAGAGAAAGTTGAGCTTTATGCTGTGGTTAAGAAACATCCAGGTTAGGGGTGCTCTCTATCACCTGGCTCAATGTGCTCATGTTGAAGGATCAAAAAAAACCAACCCCAAAACAATAGAAGCAGGAAAATTCAAGTATGACAGTTTTCTATGGGCTGCAGGTGAGCTGTGAGCTAAGATTTAAGTGGCAGATGAAGAAGTTCGTTGCAATACTTTTGAAATATGGACCTATAAATCCCCAATTTTCTACATGCACAGCCAAGCATGTTCCTGTATATTTATTTTGTTGAAAGTTAAGTGGATCAATTTTACTGAGGTTGGCTTGATTTTTTTTTTTTTTTTCCAGAGCAATTTAATTCAACAATAAACCCTACTACTTAGCCTTTTGTTTGTATTTCCTCATTTAGATGCTTGTGCAAGGAAAGGTTGGGAGCAATCAGAAAACACTGGAAGCAAAATAAATGTTCTCTAATCTCTCTTCAAGCCCAGACTGAAATGTTGTTAGTACTTTTGGGCTTGTCTGGATTAGTTTCTTAAGAAGCTGAAGCTGAACAGATCTAAATAGATTATTAATTTAGTAAAACACGACCTCTCCAGGGGCTGAGCCAAATGAGTATCACGTTGCTTTGCTTTTCTCCCATGTACACACGGGTTTCTGGGGTGGATACGGCCCTCCTTTAAGCAGGGGATGGTGTGAGCAGAGAGCTATGAACGCCGGTCCCGTGGGCATCACGTGGCAGCAGCAAGCAATGGGTACCTTCAGCCTCTCCTCCTCCTCCTCACCGTGGTCCTTGCTGTGTATTTGGTTTAAGAAATATGGGCTGGAAAGAGCTTATGCCTTACTGCCTCTACCACAATGTCAGTTTGAATCTGAGCTTATGGTGATGAATATCATTACTCTTTTCAAGCAGAGTAATCCCTTAATTCCTCTGAAATCTGCCATCTTATACTTTTATCCAGTGAAGAGAAACTGATACGGAAGAAAAAGATGTTTTCCTGGGGTATTGGTTTGAATAGCCACAAGGGTATAAATGGGTTGGAAACGGAGGTGGACAGACCTGTGAAGATGGGGTTATTGGCTATCACTGACGTTGGTCCAGATTAAAGCTCCAGAAATTACCCTGCGAGGGATGGCTGGATGCTGGGAGACTCAACAGAAGTGTTCTCCCTCCCGCTCATCTCCCTTGCCGGGTCAGCAGCATCCAGCCTCCCCCGTGGGTGTGTTTCTATGCGTGGGCGGTACAAGCCATGATAAAAAAACAATCCGAAGGTGTTGACTTTGGCCATGGAGACTGAGTTTCCAGTGGGACAAAGCTGACCAACCCAGTGCGGTGCCCTGCTGTGCCTTATGCCCAGGAAGGGTATAAAAGGATTGATCGCTCGGTGGTGTTACATTCAGCAATACAGCTTACCGAGCAGTATTTAAACCACTTCCATCACATGTTGTAGGCTTCACCCATCACTTGAAGGAGGGCAGAGGAAACAGGGCATCGCCCAGAGAAAGCAGGCAATGAGCAATGTGCCATGTTGGAAGTTTCCCACACCTGAGCCATGTTTAAATTTCGAAAAAAGTCCTTATAGTCAAGGAATTTAGAGTTAATAATCAAATATTTAATAAGCAAGGAAGGGATATGACTGAATGGGTTTGGCTGCTGGAATAGCCCATAAATAAGAGCGAACTGGCCTGATGGCCTCCCACTTTTTGAAAGAGACAGGTGGCCGGCTCCTGCTCCGGCATCCTTGGTACGACTCCAGCACGGCTTCTAGCGGAGTCGCTGTGCCGGTGTCACCGGGAGCGCAATCTGGCTCCGTATGTCCTCCGCCTGAGGAAAACCAGCCTGTGAGATGTGGTGGGTCCTTCTCCCATCTCTCTGACCGCGGCTGATTGCAGCATCTGGTCGTAAGTGTGAGAGTAATTCCTTGTAGGCTTTAGTATTGGTGGTAGGAAAAAGACTGTATTTTGTGAGGTTTCCATAAGTGACACCTGCACTTCAACAGCTGAAATGCCCCGAGGCGGCTCGCTTCTCATTACTTGAGGGGTTTTTTTAACCTTTTCCCCATGCATGGCTCCCGTGGCTGTTGCATGGTGGCAACGTTTGGGATTTAGGGCTGGCCTTATGTGGGGATGAGCAAATCAGACTGAATTTATGGCCAGTTTCCCTCCTTTCCTCTCAGATAACTCCTTTAGGATGGATCGGTTTTTGGAGGTGTCTCTATCTCCCTGTTGCCCATTGAAGGACCCTGCAGGGGTAGCTCAAACGCCACCGTGCCCTTGTTAAAAAAGTCTCATTTAGGTTCCTTACAGGGCCAAAGCTCCCACTGAACAAGCTATTCAGTATGTATAAACAGGTCAAAATCTCAGGGGTTTAGGTCACTTTGTGGAAAACAAAACCTGCTCGAATTTAGGGATGAAATATTTTCACAATTGCAATGAATCTGCCAAAGAAAATACATTTAAGCTATTAGGGAGGAAATCAGAATGAAACTTTCTCACTGAGATCAGAATAGCAGAGCCTGGAAACGTGAAGCAATTTGTCTCTTGTACAAGCCATATCCAGAATCAGCAGCAATAAGTCTCAGCTTAAGCAAACAGCAAATTTTTCTCAGTTCTTTTTCTGTTTCCATAGTTTTTGAAAGGAAAATGGAGTTTACACATAACCCTGACATTGTTAGTATTCTTCCAGCTGCTTTCTATTTGTGTGAGCGTGTGTGTCATATTTATCTTGTACTCTTTAAATAACCACAATTTCATTAGTACCTCCTTATAACCTCTCTAAACATAGTGCTATTTTGGGAGGAACATGACAATTTTGCCTAAGAAAACATGGAGTGCTATACAAAATGTGAAAGGAAGGGAAGGGCATGAGGATAAGTGGAGCTGAGCAGAATGTTTCCAGATAGTTTTCTGAAGGAAAATGTCCCTTTGCAAAATCAACATTTACAATGGATACATTTCAGTGCAGTGAAGTACTTTTAATTTCCTTTTAGAAAAATTAAATCGATTTCCTAGTCTTACCGGAAAGGCACTTCTCAATTCTCTTTCTGCATACTGGCAGGAAGCAATGCGGGTAAAACTCTTCTAAGCAAGCATGTAAAAAAAAAAAAAGTAAAAAAATCACTCTCAGTGCTCCTAAATTGACTTGGTTTATTATATATTTTTTGTTAATGTTTCACTTTATGTCCCAATGTAGGATGAACATATTTAAACACTATACGTTCTTGTGGGAAAGGAGT
This sequence comes from Astur gentilis, assembly GCF_929443795.1. Taxonomy (NCBI): domain Eukaryota; kingdom Metazoa; phylum Chordata; class Aves; order Accipitriformes; family Accipitridae; genus Astur; species Astur gentilis. The sequence continues at coordinate 19,154,432 of NC_064905.1, read as the reverse complement.
TCTATGTTTTTGTGGCAAAATAAATAAATAAAAATGGATACTTATTTCCTATTTTTAATAATAATACCTCTGTATGGTAACAGGGGTTGGCTATGCCCTGGTCTATCTAAGTGTTTAATGAACCTAAAACTATTTCTGTGCTTAGAGCATCACAAAATGCTTACGGGGCTAATTTTGCCCCAGTCAAGTGCTTTTCTGGTTCAGACCGAAATGACCAACTTGATGTACGGAAATAGCGGTTTGATTTTTGCCTTCCCTTAATATTTCTAGGTATAGTAATGGGGGCACTGATACAACAAATGCAACAGAAAAATTATTGTCCAGTTTGGGACTTTTCAGATTTTTTTTTTTCTTTGATTTCTGAACAGACTTCCAGGAAAACACATCTATATTGCTGAAGGTATTGCTGTGATTCATGACTCCTTCATATTTTCCAGTAAAAAAGGGCTTAATCCATTTAAGTCCCTTCAAAATTAATTGGCATGTTTAGCAGTTTCCAGTAATAAATATTATTACATCTGTTCCTTTGTTTCCTGCTGAAAAGTTGTTTTGTTTTTAATTTGTTTCTGATGATTCCCCCCAGCCTCCATTTGGGGAAATCATTCCCTTTTAATTCATTTCGTTTGGAGCCTGGCTCCGCCGCCGGCATTTCCCTGCGCTCGGGCTGCAGCTGCTTGCACCGCATCTGCAGGGACGGCGGCAAACGCAGTTGGCGAAAAATGCACCTTGGTGCCATAACATGGTAGGACATGATGAGTTTCCATGGGCAACAGCTGAGCTGAGGGTTGTCATCCAAAACTGGTGCTCTTGGAGCAGAACAGTCGTATTTACACACGGCAGTTTTCTGAACTTTCTTGTATATGGTTCCTTTCACCTTTCCTGCATCCCTAATTGCTGGGCTTGCGATGGGAGCTGACAAAGCATGGCCAACATATACTACGCTGCTTGCAAAATATTCACAAGTTTTCTTTAAATGACGGCCGCAAGGTATTGCTCGGTGTTTTCCTTGTTGAAATACGGCATGGATGAAGGTTGTGTGTGCCGTCCCTTGGCTGGTGGCTGCGGGGTTTCCGACGGCGAGGAGGCACGCTCATAAATCCAGTAATTAATGGGCACATTTCTTGTGTCGAGGACCACCACAAATCTCTTCCCAGAGAAAAACAAATCACTGGTTGGACATGTCAGCTTTCATTCCCGATGCCTGAGGTTTGATTACCTGAAGCTATTCTTGATTTATATTTTTCTCATTCATGCAAGTGTGTAACAAATGACACGGAGGGACTTTGTAAGCTGCTTCATCCATATGAGAATGCTGCTGCAAACCTGAGTTACATAATGATTAACTGTTGGTTGTGATTGCTTTTATTTTAATACTTTACTGCCCAGGGCTTTTCTAAACTCGCCTTTGGTGAACTTAGAGCTGGATTAAAACACATACTTTGCATGGAGGGTTTCCTCCTTACATGTTAACATTTTAATTGTATTTCCCATGAACGCAGCCTACTGTGGAGTTAATTTTCATCTCAGGATTTCTTGTGAAATTGTGAATTGCTGAGAACATACTTGGGATGTGGTGGGGGGTCCAGGGACCAAACCGGGCAAACACACGGTCCCTGAACCGCAGAGGAATTGGACCTTTTCTCACCAACCCTGGGCTCCCAGTCTTAGCACTGCAGCTCTCTCTGATGATTTATTTTAGGTCAATTCCTGCTGGTGGTGACAAGCGACTTTGGGTGATCTGTGTGCTTAATATAACAAGCAGAATCCATAGGGAATGTTATTTATCTTGAGTTATAGATTGGTGACTTCTACGTCTTGCGAGGCACAACCGGTATATAGATTTGAGCAAAACCACATACACATGTATTGTCAGCAACCCATTTCTAAGACTGTGGTGGTATTACCTTTTTCCTTTACAAAGTGCAATACAGCTGAAACTATTGACATGGCAAAAAATTGAAGCATCTATTGAGGCTTTTTAGTTTCTTCTGGGATCCCCAGAATAAATTAAAAGATAGTTTATGGGAAAGTATCATGTGAATTACAGACTCCTACTCACACAGATGACTGTTCAGTCAAAGCAGTATGGCCCACATGCTGCCAGGGCTGTGCAGAAGATGTTTTGACTTTCATGCAGAGCTGGGGAACTAAGCAGTAGACAGAATTGGGAGAAAACACAGTAGGTTTTCATCCCTAAAAACAGGTTCTCCACTGGGACTAAACACCCTCAAGTCATCTGCTCGAGGGGGCACTCTGGTGACAACGTGCTGCTACTTTCTGCAAACCTAAACTCATCCGGTGCAGCTACACCTGAGCAAACCCACCTGAATCAAGTGTCTGATTTTTGCATTTTTGGAAGTCATTTCTGCTCCCGTGCATCTCCACCCCAGGATGAGCTGCACTGTCCCCGCCGGCTGCTCTGCAGCCTCCTGCGGTGCAGGGCTGAACCTTGGACGCTGCGTTACAGAGGTGCATCATTAGCCTTTCCCACTGAACATCTGGTCCTGCTTGCTGTTCCTATCCTCCATCCAAATGTTGCAAATGTCCTGAAGTATTTTGGAGCGCTTGTCGCTGTGCAGAAGGGACGAGCACCTTGATGAATAACATCACGTGCAGTGGAGCAGCGGAAATGGCCGGTAGATGAGGCGAGTTTCAGTGGGGAAGACAGAAGCAATCCGGATGAGAAATTGGAGGGGTGGGATGCCTGCAGATGCGCACCGGCCCCCGTCGAATAGCCGGGGTAGCCTATTGCCCATGGACGAGCCGAGAGAGGTTTCTAGGACAACTGCTGGGCTTTGGGAGCAGGGAAAGAATGGAGCCAAATCTTAAAGTCAGATGAGGAGAAAATGAGTAACATCTGCTGAGACGTGTGAAAGAGCCATTTGTGCTCACTGCAACCCGAAGCATTTTTCGAGCAGCCACCGCGGGCGTGGGCCAGGCTCGCTGTCCCCGCACACATGCCGGCCGGCGGCCGGCGGAGGGGGTCGTTAGGGATGATTTATGGGCTCGTTACAGCCACAGCTCCGGACACTGCCCTGTGCTTCGCCGGTGCATCCCCCGAGGCCTCGGCACCCGCACAGGGGCTTTGCTTCACCTCTGCGTATTTGCAGAGAAAAGCCGCTGTTTTGCGCAGAGGCTGCAGAGAGGTAAGGTCCTGGGGATGCCGCTGTTGTACATTTATTAGTTCTGTTCATGGGTCATAAATAACAGGTTTCTGCCATTCTTTCACTCCTGCCATCTGACAACTCGGGCAGGAGCTGGGGAACCATGGGTGCACAGAGTTGCACGTCCTCTGCATCTCTTTGGGGGTACCCTCTGCCTGCTGATGCTAAGGGTGAAATTCCCCTTGACTTTGACGGGGCAAATAACTCTCCCTGCTTCTCTTGGCTGGTTCCTCTGCTGTTTTAACAGATCAGCTTTTTGTCTCTAATTAGGCTATTTTCTGCAATGCAGAATGGAGTTGGAAATATTCGAGTCAGAGGTAGCGAATAGTCCAGAGGGATTGCACCTGTGGTAGCTAATCAGCGGCCGCTTCAGAGAGCTGAAATTAGGAAAGCACACAAAAGAGCGAGCAATTTTGAAAATGAGGATGAGCGGCCCTAAATCTCTAAGAGCAATTATGTTTTCACAGCTGTGCTGGTTGCCCCAAATGCATAGAAATCAAGTCAGAACCAACCTCCTTTAGCTCAGAGAAAATTAACCTTCGTATTTAAACTCAATGAGAAGTAAACTTACTTTCTCTTCAAATGAATAATATAGTCTTGAAAAAACCTAACAGCAAGTTATGTTGTAATTACATTCTTTGAATTAAAGTTTGTCAGGCCAAACAAAATAAATAGAAACGCAGGCAGGGCAATAGATATATTATACTTGGAATAAAATTTGGCCCTGGTATACTGTTTTCATGCTGAAGCTATGCCAAAGTTAATCTACTGTAATTATGTCTATCGCCAGCTTCTAGTATAAATAAAGGAGACAACCCAAGAGCTGTTGATATAACTCTTTCATTAACATCTTGTTGCCACCATGCAAGGAGTTGGCCAGATCTCGTTTCTCAGGGATCAGATCAAGAGTTACTGAATTACTCAATAACTGTAAATTTTGCTTTGAAGCGGTCAGTGAACATTTCCCCACCGCTAATAAACATTTGTGGGGAGGAGGAATGCAGGAGCGGTTCCCTTTTTCTCTGCAAGGAGCATTTGGGGTGGGCAATGGGTGCTGACGGGCCGTAGCTGGGTGAGATGGGCGTAAAGCTGTCCGTGCCAGGTGGCAGGGTTTGCTATAAGGGGCTCATGGGGGGCTAAGGGGGGCCCCAGGAGTTAGTCTGAGCAAAGGCATGCAGTGGATGCAGCCGCTCGGCACCAGGGCTCGGCTTAGGCTGGGAGCTGGGTTTAATTCGAGCTCTTCCTTTACCCTAACAGCATCCTTTTGGCTAGCAGATACGGAGGATTAGTAGGTATTTCTGATAGAAAAAGCTCTCTACAGAATGATACAAGGAGCGAGAGGGAGCTATTTCTTATAAGCATGGTATTTAATCCTGTGTGCTTAATCTTTAAGCATGCTTTTCAGGGACTTGCTTTCCATCCGGCTCTGCCCTGCCTGCTGCTTGCAGAGGGGAGGTGGCCCATGGCTTGATCTCATCCTGCTCAGCACCCTCGGGTGCCTGATGTGCTCCATAGTATCTCTGGGATACCCTCTGCACCCTCTGCACATGCTCTTTGACTGTCTTTAAGAGGTGCCAGATCTTTTCCGCTTTTGCTGCCTTTCTGCAAGTTCCTGCAGTCCCCTTCCTTCATACCCACTGCTTATCGGATGCTCAAGGTTTTTCTCTGAACAAGGTGTTAAATTGCAGTGGGCCAAACCCCTGTGCTGGCCATGGGGTTAGGAAGGATGACTGCCTGGCGGTGCCTCAGGTTTGTGGGATTCTTCTGGTTCGAGGGTCTCAAAGAACTTTTCAAAGCATGACCTAATCCCATGCCAGGCAGTATGCGACACTGGTTTGGGGGTTTCCCCCAAAAAGCTTGCCTTAAATTCACGCAATTTAAAAAGATGCTGGGGAACACGGCGAATGGAGCTCTCTAAAACCTACATGTGTCACTAATGTAATAGAAGTAGAGAGAGAAAGAAATAGTTTGACCCACATTCCTAAAGTTATTAAGCAGCAGAAGTGAAAAAAAATCCTCTCCTATGTTTGATACATTTTTCCCTAAGTGACTATTACTTGTTTCTTTGCATCCAAAATAGGAAATAATCAAGATTATGAAATCCAAAGGAAATAGAGAAAGTGAGTAGGTAGGACAGGGTACTGAGGAAAGGTTAAATCCTTTAGCAAACCTTGCCTCCTTACATAGACTGTGAAATATTCCAGGTTTGATCATCTGCAGCTTACTTTATGCTCTTTACAGTTCATTGCTTGCTCCATTGGAAGAAGGTTTAATTTTTTTTAGCCTGTCCCTATGTGAGATCAGATGTTCATCGGTGTTCTCCCTTCTCTTTCCAAGGGGCTGAGTTTACTCGGCTGTTTCCTGGGAACAGTATTGAGGGGAAACCCATTCATTTAAAGGCACTCTGTGGTTATAAATTGAAGGTTAAAGAATATTCCCTTGCCCATTAATTTTGTATGCATTAAAGTCTAACTTCTTGATTCAGCTGGTTCTCGGTTCTCTAGGGCATTGCCCATGTCACCCCGGCTGTGACTGTAGGCACATCCCTGTCCCCAAGGACACGCTGCCTCACCTCCTTGCTTTAGCAACTTCCCCAAGTTGCTTGGGGAAGTAAAGCTGGGATCTGCCAAAGCATCTCACTGTAGGAAAGATCCTTGAAATGAAAAGACAAACGTTGATGATGAAGGGAAAAATTGCCCATCTGTGGGTTGATGTCTAACCCTCACTCTCCCTAGGTGTTTACTTGGCTGATGGATGGCAAAAAACCCTGCACAAATGTACAAAGTCTTATCAACAGACTGAGAAAAAGGGAGAGAAACCAACAAAACCCACAGACATCAGTAAGGGTTTATTCTTGGGTCTGCGTCTTTGGCGAGGTGCCCATCTCCTGCTATCCTGCTGATTGATCTCCAGCTCCTTTGCAAAGCTGGAATCAGGAGCTGGGTCCTCAGGCATTTTCCTCCTGCCCTGTGAGAAGGGAGAGGAAAGCCGGGCTGATCCCTTCTCCCAAAACACCTTGGTCAAGCCCAGGAACCCTGGCCTGAGGGAAGGCTCATGGCACAAACCAGAGGGAACGGGATCCCGAGGAGCCACGTTCATCCCAGAAGCTCGCTCTGGCAGCCAGGCCGTGCAATGCACATGGAAAATATGCAAGCCGGGAAGTGTCTGCTGGCTCTGGCTCCCTTTATACTCTGGGCCATTACTTTTGTCCACATTTAATTTAATGCATAAGCACCTCATGAAAATATCGAAAGGATATGGTCCTGCCAATGAAGACCTGTTGCTCTGCTCTGAAGCACTGTGATGTGGATGTAACGGAAACCCAAGGAATGAAGCTGGGTAAAGCTGGAGCTGTACAGTCACATTTTGACTTAATAAATGTACAACTGGGAGCCTTTAATGCATTTACATGGCCACCGTTGGGAATGGTCCATGAGAGCTCCTCTTTCCTGCTAGCAAAGACATGGAGTCCTTGAATTCAGTTCAGGAGAATCAAACTGAGTGTAACTAAACCCAGGATTTGTCACCTCAGGTACAGATTTTCAGCTAACAAATGCTGCATATACACTTAAAAATGCCTTCATTTTGGGTGCTTTGCTGTGCAGTAAACAAGGATTTTGTGCCTGTTTTCCTATATAAATATTTAGAACAAAGTTGGTGGCTACTGGTCGAATGTGAATGTTTGTTGTTCTCAGCATTTTTGGACATAATCTACGAAAGTTTTACATATGTTTTTAATACACAGTAACTTTCTACTGCTGGAAGGCCTTGGATTAAGATCAACTACAGGAATTGCTTTAGACAGAGTCTGACGTGCAGAAGGTTTTATGTGGTTGTTGGTCAGAGGCTGTTTGATAAAGATGCTTGGAAATAGGCAGGTTGCACACAGGGACATGACTGTAACGAATTCGGATCGACTTGTGACTGTTCCCTTAGTGGGTATAAGCAGAGATATATGTAAGTACACCCAGTTTTCTGCAGATTTTGAAAGGGTTTGTGCAGAAATGGACTGGGTTTTGTCGCTGTGTCCTGGATGCTCTTTACCTTCACCTGTGAGTACCTAGGGTATGCAGAGGCCAAAGGAAAGATTTTAAAGGTGTAAAGAACAGTTAAGTGGCCAGGTCTCACCTAAACTAGGACCTGGAGTGGGAGTTAGTTGGTCAAAAACCAGCACCCACATTTGAGCTTGGTGTTTTAAGCTTGCTTTGTAATCGGGGAACAGGAGTAGACACTTCTGTGTGCAATTTGAGTCTTCCTAAGGTAGATACCCAGGTCAGACAGGTAAATCACAGCCTGGCTCCCATTTATACCTCTCAGGTGGGTGATCCTGTGGTGCATAACTGGTGCCAGGTGTGTGCTGGTATTGGCTGGGGCTGCTGCTTTCTTTTGTACATTTGTAAACGGCGCTTTGAGTAAATAATCCCACGTGTGGCCATCTCCCAGCAGCTCCCCTGCCCTGCATGCCAAAGCTTCACGCATCAGCGTTTTTCCTGTGTGCAAACTGAATGACCAGAAGTTATATTTGAAATGAATCAAAGTCAGTAGTAACCAGCAATGCGTGTGGGCAGAGCTACACGGCAAAATGCTGGACTCCAGATGAGGTGACTTAGTGACTCCCCAGATTATTCCCCTCAAGCCACAAGGAGGAGAAGGGAAGATGCCCTCTTCCTTCAGGAATATGAGCAACCTCTCCCCATAAAACCAATTTACTTGAAATGCAAACAATTATAAATTAACAATCCATGTTCTGCCAGTAAACAAAATAAAGAGTTCTTCTTGGTTTGTTAGTGAGAAAATTGGTGGAATTTATCTTAATCTGAACCAGATTCCCCAAATTCTGGAAACAGGAGAGTGGACTGTGTTGCAGAGAGGCCAGTGGGGGAGTTTGGGCAGGTGATGGCATGTCTGCATCTCACTGCTCGCCTGGCGATGCTGTGTGGGGACTGCGGTGAACCAAGCCCGAAGCAGCAGGTCCCCTTGCTGCTGCATGGCGTGGAGGTGATAAAGTGGGACGAGTAGCTTAAGTCAGGCTCGAGCACTGGCAGCAAACAAAATGTTCAACTCTTCTTTTTTTTCCCCCTTTAGTGGGAAAGTTACCATCTCAGCTTTCTCATAGCATTAACCCTCCCTGGGCATTTTGAAGGATGGAATGTTGGGGAAGTCATGTTTTAACTGTGCGGCCTCACTTGAGGCATTTGAAGTCCAGAGAGCCTGGCAAAGCTGTCTGGTTGTGTCCTTAGCATTTGACTTCTGAGAAAGTCTTCAGAAGGGCAGAAGTCTGCAGCATATGGAAGAAGCAGTGTTGGTCTCGTCCTCCAAGAAGAAGCTGAAAAGGGGCTATAACTCAGGGCAAAACATGGCCTCGATCTCGCTGCTGGCCCAGGCAAAAATCCTTGTTATATTCAAAGAAAACCGATTCATCTCTACTGCATTTGTTCCTCCTTCCCCACACCTACACTCAGGACAAGTTGCTTTTTACAGCTGCAGCTTTAGGACACTCACTCAGTAACGTGTGTGATATCCTACTCGTGTGGCACCTCCTTATTCCTCCTTTTAGGCTGTGACAGATGTAATCCTGCCACTAGCAGAATGCAACAGATAATAAATTACACTGTGTATAAAAGCAGTCCTCACAGTTTCCTTAACTTGTTTGGGCTTGTTATGGTTGTCCACAGCCTCTCCACTACATTGGCACGCACACAAAATACCTGTTGCATTTTAAAAGGAGTCTCTGGAGATGAGAAACGAGCAGTGTGGAGATGAGAATTAATACTGGCCTTTCTTGCTTTGTTTGTTTTGCTATTTGTTAATGGACCAAAGAGGTACCCTTGACAACAGATGGAAAATTAGTCCCAGTATCGACCAGGGGCTCCAGTGAAGATCATGGCCCATTGCACAGGAAGGATGCGTTCACTATCCAGAAGATCTTACAGTCTAATTTAAGCCAGGAAACAGAAGGAAGGTAGATGAGGAGGAGGAGTGTGGGGGGAGAAGAGATATAGCCTCCAGGAAAGTCATTAAGGAACACATGCCTTCCTGACTTCATGTCTTTTTAAAGTGTATTTTATCTCTCTCTGTTGGGCTTTGAACCTTTTGGAGTTTATTTAAGCTATTGCAAACTTGCTGACTTAGGGAGCAAATAAGCCTTTGGGATCAAAGCAGCTGGTATTGTCAGAGGTATTGAGGGTGAAATAACACATTAGCAGAAGGAGAGCTGAGAAAAAAAACGGAAAGAAAATCCAACTTGATATTTTGTTCTCTTTTGCTTTTAACCTCTTTCCCAGCTTGATCCTTTTCATTTGAACAGGTATTAATTTTCTTTGCGTGTATCCCAACAGTATAAATATTTAATGGTCCTAGATCACAGAGTTGAAACATAAGATTAGTTCCAACCTTAAAGATTTGTGCAGAATCTGTCCCTCACATATAGATGACTCCCACATTGCAGGGAGGAATACCTCCCATCTCTGCGGGAGGAGCATCTCAAGCTCTATTTTGAGTTCATTTTCTTTTTTTGGTCTTGTTTGAGGCTCAGAAGACACAAACACCTCACCCACTCCCAGTCTTTCTGTTGCTATTTTCTGGTGACGTGCTATGACAAACTGAATGATAGCTCCAGGTTATCGGGGGGACTGGGGCACGCAGGCTCGTGAGCCTGAATGCTGCTTCCTACCCATAGTAAGCAGGGTCATGGCTTGGGAATCGTACAGAGCATTTGCCTTGGAAAAGCCCATGCAAATATGGTAATTATAGGTAAGGTGTGCAATATGGCAGGGTCAATGCAAATATGGTAAAGTTACTTGCACCAGTTTTTGTTTTGCAAGTAGGCAGATGTTTCCCTTCTCCTTTGCTTTCACTCTTAAATAAGGCAAGGGAGAAATATAAAGTAGAGGAGCATCAGCCACCGATTTTCAGAGGGCTGATGTGGAAAGTAATGGAGATTGCAGTACTTAAGTCCTCTGAAAATCAGGCTATGCCTTTACAAGCCTATATATAAATTTAGATGCCTACTTTCAAGCCCACAAGGTGGAAAAAATAAAAGAACTTAATTATGATGATGTAAAATGGCATAACAATTGGTAAAAGTTTGGGGATCGAAGCCAAAGCCCATGGGATATTAGATACGGTCTCCCTTTTGGGAATGATGGAGGTTTACCAAGGCAATTGGCAGTGCTGTGGGAGAGACCATCTCCAAGGTCCGGATATGGCTTTCCTTCCTTTTGGTGTATCGATGGATCAAAGGAATAATGGAAAACAGTCAAAATTCGGATATCCAGACACCCTCGTCCACTGCTCGTGGACAGAGCGACACATCCAACAACAAAAGAGTTCCATCTGACAGGAAGCTAACAGCACTTATGGTGATTAATTAATTAAATACATCAAGGCACAGAACAACAAAAAGCACTACAGACAAAAGGCAAAGTGAGAGACGATCTGAAGAAGAGGCTTGAGTTAACTCCTAAGCTCCAACCCGCAGGAACAGCAGGTTTTGAAGGACTTTGGCACTCATGTAATGAGATGGTTTTGCTGAGCGCGACAGCTCAAGTGACGTCAGACCCTGCCAGGATCCTCAACTTGTCTTTTAAATCCAACTCTGCTCTGGGAACGAGCGCTGCGAATGTCAAAGGAGCTTAAAATATTCATTACCAAAACTCATCATTCCAGCCCCAAAATGTTCACGGTGATTTTCTCAGTTGGTTTCACTAGGGTTTGGAGAGTCGCCAGCCGCATTATGTGATAAGCCACAGCAAGTCAGTATTGACAGAGGAGTCAAAAATAAAAGTGTAAAGGACTATCCCTTTTCCTCATCCTTCAGCCAAAAGCAAGTTCTCAAAACTTATGCACTCTGTTCTAAAATCCTTTTACCCAAGTGACATTTAAAGTCTGCGGCTCACAAGTGTGATTTCACAGCATTAATACGACACTGCCATTAGCGTGTGAAAGTGTACGTGACATTCCGGTGCATGTATTTATAGTGAAAATAGGACATATTCGCAGCTTGTATAAACCTCCAAGTCCCTTTTCATGGCTCTCCTTTGATTTATGCAAGCTGAGATTTTGAGGCAAATTCGGTAGTCCGCTCTTCAGCCCCCTTTTTTAATTAATGATATCAAAGTACATGCTCTAGAGAGAGTCAGAGCAAAGATACAGAAACTTTTCCAGTTAGCTGAAAGATCTAAAACATTGCTGAAAAAATTGTTTCCAGGCATTTCAAATGATAGGGTCTTTTCCCCCGGTTTTCAACAGTTTCAAAAAGAAAAGGAAGTATTTTTTTCTCTTAAAAACGTAATCTATTTCTTCTAGGAAACATTTTTAATTCTTTTTAGAAATATTGTTAAATTAACATGAATGTGTTATTCAAACATATTAATCTATTTTCAGAAAAACTTTTTAGAAAAATCCAAGAAAAAGCTTCCCACGCTGCTAATGAGAAGGTATTTACTGGCTGTTTCAAATTGCTTTAGGTTGTATTCTGTACATGTTTGTTGTTTGGATTTACTCAGTGTTTTAATTAATTCAGCCTACCTGAAATAGGCTTAAATTCTAATTTTCAGTAAATTCATTTTATTACGTCTCAACAGACAGGGCATTAATTACTTTTGTAATTAAAAAAAAAGTCTATGGGGAGCAAATATGCCTTCAGCTCTTTTGGATGCTTTAAAATACCTTCTTTTGTCTGAGCTGGCAAAGCTCAGACCTGTTAGGGACGTGATGGAGGACGCCGGCTGCACGGGCGCGATGCTGCTGCACTGCCCAGTGCAGAGTGTGTCACCCGGGATGTGACCTCAGCACGTGGGAATTGCATTTGTTATTTTAAAAATACGGGCATTTATGTCAATATTAAGAAAACCTTTGGGGGCAATATAGCCCACATCCCAGTTCTGCAGGATTGTCTAGCCACGTCAGGGTGTTTTGCAGATACGTATTGGCCTTGGTCTATAAATGAAAGCAGTCGGAGCCAGTGGTCCACAAGTTTCTCCTTCTCTCTTGTCCTGTTAGCAAAACAAACCATAAATATTCAAAATCAAGGAGTCATGCCCTAACTGTCATGAGATGGGCTTAAGAACTGTGAAAATAAATGGAGAGGGTAGCTGTCTTTTGATTTTCAGCCATCAGGCTAACGAACTCTAGCATTTCACTGTTCGACTACAATGGTTTGAGAATCCAGGATCTAATGTAATCTCATCATCCCAGACTGAGAAATTAAAGACAACTCTAATTGATTGCGATGGGAGCAAGGTCCAGCAAAGCAATGCAGCTTCCTATGAGCATGAAACACCCACTGGGACTGTGCAAAGTCCTCGTCGCTGGACTCTTCCATCTGGGAGGGAGCTAGCCTAAAGAGGCAAATGTGAGAAGCAAATGGATGTCATAGGTTTCTGTTGCTGTAATTTAAGCATAAAAATGTTACAGGCGCTTGCCACGGCTTTGGTTGCAGCTCAAAACATGACATCCCTGTGAGGACTGGCCATCTAGGAGCTATCAGCGGAGGAATGATGGACCAAAGGAGAGGTTGAATCTCTGCACTTAGACCCAGCACCTTTCTAGATAAATGCACTTTGAGTAAAAATTTGACTTTTAATCAGTCCCACCCTAAGTGACTCTGTCCCGTGAGAGGAAAGGACCCTGCCTGACTCCTGGGTCTCTCCTGCCCCTGAGCATGGTCTGGGCTTGAATAGAGGAGCTATTGGCAATTTTTATTCTGGTCATTTTCTCCTTCTTGCAGAGTCTGACTTTGCAGTACAGATGTTAAGGCACAGCTGTTTACCATTTTTTTCTGATCGGTCATGTGAACTGTCCCCTGGCAGGTTGCTTTTTTTTTTTTTTTTTTTAAAGTCTAATGTCTGCTGGCAAAATCTGTGATTTTTTTTTTTTTTTTTTAATTCGCATAATTAGTCACAGTGCCTGAGAAAAGACATGAAATGCTCCAGCAAAAAGATGTATATGTCAGCTGTGGATTCCTCCCTGTCACCTTCACAGCGTGGAGGCGTCTCAGCAGCTGTGCTAGAAACGTGGGCTACTCGGCTGTGTGGTCCCACTGCTGGGTCCCACGTCTCGACTTGGATCTCCACACTCATTTTTAGCGAAGTCTCTCTTCAAACGGAGCCCCCAGCCCAGTTCCTCCCCTGGCATCATCCTGGTCCTGCAAAGAGGTACTGGAGCTCAGCATCCCATGCTGCCCGTGCTGAAGCCAGCGAGCACTATTGGAACGTGCGAAGTGGGAGTGGGAGCTTCTCCAGGCATTTGAGACCATGTGGGAATGATCATTTTCCAGGAAATACATTTTGAGTGCTGTCCTTCCGCTAATGTGCCTCCTCCGACGGGCTGGGCTGCTGGCTCCCCAAAGCCGTGGGGAAAACCTGGTGCCCTGGAAGCTGTTTTGTGCGTTATGTCCTAAGCCACTAAACCCGCAGTCATTTATGAGACATCACAGTCCTGGCAGGCCTTCTCGCTTTTGGGCTCCATGCCTTTCTTAGATCCCTTTGGTCCGGGCACATTGCAGAGTTTTCCCTTCCCTTGGCTTTCCCTGCTTGCTTTTGGGATGTATCTCCTAGAAACAGAGCCAGGGGAACGGCTCTTTCTCGTACGTGTCCCACCGCCCACACCCTGCAGCCTCCCTGGCACGAGTTAAAACTTTGGGCACAAAAAAATCAGCCGTGGGTTTGGTGAGGCTTCCAAATCACCCTGTACATTAGCCAGCATGAGATTACACACAGACTGAATTAGCTGGGAAGGAAACCTGGAGCAGGTAGCAGAGCGGGGGCAGCTGCCTGCAGCGCATCAGGGACCCCCCAGCACCGACCGCTCCGGTTTTCCCAGGGAATCTCACCCCTGCACGGCTGCCAGGGGAAATACGCTCCCCCGGCGTGTTTTCCTTTTTCTCAGTAAAGCCTCTAACCACAAAGTAGCAAAGGGCTTTGAAACACGTCCTTTAAATTCTTGAAAATCAAGGTCCTCCCATAAGCAGAAAACCTGAGGATTCAAGCGGCTCACCTGGTTCCCAGGACATCGCTTGGGGTTTTTGTCAATGTTTGGTTTGAGATTACTTAGCCATAGCCTTCTAGGCTCCCGGCAGGTCTGCGATAGCTGAGGGATTTTGGCAACTCAGTAGGAATAATATACTCCAAACAGATTTGTTTTGGAATATTTTGAATGGTTAAGAAAACGTCAAATATTTCCACTCTGATATTCAGTCTGTTTGGCCGCTTAATAACAGTGACTAATGGAGTTCCTAGCAATGATTAAAACTTCAGCAGCTCAACTAGAGAAGCGCTGTGATTATTGCCTTTTAAGCACCGTCCCTCACTCACAGACAGGACACACTCTGTGTTTAAGCTTTTCTTTGACGTCAAGTCTCAGACTAGTTAAATGCAGGCAACTTCTTCCCTCCAGGTTTGGGAATAAAGCTCATGCACGCAGGGAATTTCTCTTTCTCCCATAACTTAGTTGCAGAAAATTAGATTTACATCAGCTTGACAGCGAGTGGAAATTTGGCTGCTGGTCTATGTAATCTATCTACATAACATAATATATGTCTGAGATTGCTGTGTAGGTTGATACAGTTTTAGGCAACCCTCTGGTATCAGTAGCCACACCAAAAAAGAGAAAGGCTTTGAAAGGCTTTTTTTTTTTTTGTGTCCTCTTCTCTTGCACCCCTAAAGTGAAAACAAGCAGATAAACATATCATGTTTGCAAACTCTTCCTGAAGCCGGGAGTGGGTCTGGGCAGGGAAGATTATCTCCAGATCCCAACCGCTCCGACGGCTTGCAGGGATGCTGGCCGTGGGAGCTGCTTCTGCGGCTGTGCAGAGAGCGGCCGACTTCAAAGCAGGGGTGGGAATTTGTTCCCATGCAGTATAAATAAATCTCTCCCTCCGTGGCACGGCTGCGTGCAAGTGCCGAAGGGTTCAGTACCGGGGCATGGTGAGGCTTCGCTGGTATGGATGAAAGGAGGTTAAGAACAAATTTCTGGATGCTGCTGGGGGATGTATTCCCAATTCCTCGTTTCCTACCATTTTAACATGGTAGGTTTCCATGCGTTTACTCATCCTTTATAGAGTGTTAGTCTCCTGTTGCCCATTTTCCAAGGGTTTGTAACTGCAATCTGTTTGTAAACTGCCACTCTTAAGCAATGATAGCCTTGACCAAAAAAGTGATTTAAGAAGAATTTCTTGATTAAAAGGATATTGTATCAGACAGATGATAAACAGGTGGTAACTGGCGGGAAGTCTGGTTTACCAGTAAGAAATAAAATTTTTCCAGCAATCCAATGAAATTCTGTTACAATGCTGGGGTTAACCAGGGCACTAAGATAAGAGTAAAGTTCCTTGATTTTTCTTTAAGTCACAGTCTTGAGTACCTCACGGAGTAAGTGGGATTGTCCTTTCTGTACCAGGAGATAGATGAGGATGGGATTTAGGAGAGTTAATTACTTCATTTAAATGAAATGAAACAAGAGTCCCTGGCTATTATACCAGGCTTCCCATATCTGCATGTGCTTCTCTTGTCTGATTTTGCTCCCCATAGCTCTCAGTTGTGGGACTGGGGTAAATTTGGGCATCCTTATGGTGCCTAAATACAGTACTACCGGCTCATCCATTGGAGTATTCCTAGGGGTCATTTCCTTCTGGGGTTGTGCAAGATACTTATCCTACAGGTTATTACTTACCTTTAAAATAGATGAAAGTTTATGTCCCTGCCCAGCTCAGCTTGCTTTAACCGTGCCAGTTCCCCCTCTACAGCGGCGTGTCTGTGCATCCTTCCTCCCGACCGAGTCGTCCTGGGTGGTGCTGGGCCCCTCTATGTGTCCCCATGGCTACAGCTGAGCCTCTTTGTTCAGCCTTGGGTAATTTTCCACTTTCCAGACCTCCTCTGTGCAATAAATTAAGTCAATCTGGCTTCCCAGCTCAGCCCCTCGTTGGTGTAGGGACTGTTTTAGTGCTCCCCGCTCCCGGCTCCCAGCCCAGGGGCTGAAGGTCTTCTCCAACGTGGGGACCTGCATGCCCACACCAGGAACACATCACGGTTCCTAGCGGTTATGCTAAAAACACAGCCTGAAATCATAAGCTGTATGTCACATCAGTCCACAAATTGTCACACCAGTTTGTCTTTACTTTTTAAGAGAGGAACGTCAGACATCCCAGATGTGGCACCTCCAAAGAGCCAATAAATCATAAAGTCTTTCTCTGTTATGTGCAGTGCCTCGTATGAAAGAAACTGCTAATAATAACAACTCTTTAGCTTTTATTCCTTTGGTTTTTTTCACTCTATTTTATTACTAATCTCCAGTCTAAAATCTCTGCCTAGATTGCCTACTGCAGCCTGGCTGGAAATTTCAGATGCTGCTGAAACCACCCAGTTGTTTGTCACAGTGAATACAGGGCACGTTCCTGGGACTACTAGAAAGAGCTAAACAGGGGAACACTGTGGGCACACAAAGGAAGAAAAATCCTGGAAAAAATTATGGCAACGAACAAATCTTCTGGTACCCATTAAAAGGTAATAACTCTCACCAAAGGAAGGGGGATTTTCCTGTTGTGAAATGAAATAAACTTTCAGAAATGATTTGTGTGTATGTTTAAATTTAAATTTAGAATTTCATTAAGTATGTTGTTCAAAGGCCCTTTTCTTCCCAGGATAGTTTGGTTACAACCTTCTCTTAAGAAAGAAAATCTCTGCAAAGAACACAGCCTCTGAAGCTTGCTTTGCTCAGCCCTCACCGTGCAAATAACACCACGCTGCAATATTTGGCAGCAGATCTTTCACTTTTTTAATTGCTGCTGTGGTCCTGGTAGATGCACAGCATCTTGGAGTTGAGTTTTGAGTGTTTCTGTGCTAGGTTTGTACCACAAATAAATATGGATAGTTGTGGGGCCGGTGAGGGTGAGGGAGATCCCTGCCCGATGCCCTGCCGTGGGGCTGGGGGATCTCCAGGTTGGAGGATGCTCAGCATCCACCTTTCAGACCAGTTTTCCATTGCACACGATGTCGCAGCTCTCCTGGCTTTGTCATTTTGAGGCTGATTTAAGTCTTCAGAGGATGCTGTAAGTACCCATGTAAATGCCCGACGCGGACCGTGCCAGCCTCAGAGCTGGACTGATCCCAGCTCGCCCTGTTCCCTGTCTCCTGGGGTGCCCAGGCTGTGCTGTGCTTTGCCGAGTTTTTTCCCTGTCTAAACCATATCATTCCAAATGAAGTACCCAAGGGCTTTTCGTTTAAGCCTAAGTACAAATAATTCTGTGACAGATTCCTCCTAGGAGGTCAGGTTTCAGACAAAGCTGTCTTTATGGCAGCACTTAGGTTGGATAGAGGCTTTTGAAATAGCCACAGCATTTTTTTTGTGCAACTATATTTAAGAAACTATTGAGGAGTAGTTATTTATGAAAGGCAAGCTAGCGCATGGACACGGCCTTTTATGTTGCTCACTTCTTGATTAAAAAAGGTACTTTTGTGCATCTTGAAATACTTTCCTGAGTAGAGAGGAACTTACACTAAAACATGTGTAGGTCGTGCTTTGAGGTAGTAAGGCTGCAGTCCATGCAGTTAAAAAGAAGGTACCGTTTGTTAAAATGTTTGCTTTTGCTGAGCACAATGAAGACTCTGTACTGTTATTAGAGTGGCAAAAGTAACCATTAATATTATCCTGGCCCTAATCCAATAATAAAAATCAACTCAGGTCTGTGTCATTAACTCAATAACTGTGTCATCTGAGTAATTGCTAGGATCTCAGTTTTTTTTCTATTCTACATTAATTTCTGAGTTTTAATATTCAGCTACATTAGACTGTAATTTCCTATTGATTTTTAAGCTGGGAGGATGAAAAGAAGAGATGTAATTTTAAGAAGGGTTATCAGCTATTTGATTGGATTAATTGCCCCCCTTCACATTGAGTAGTCACATAATATCCTTAATTTGACAGGAGCGTGAAGATGTTATCTGTATTTTTGAACTCTGGTTGCCTACACGGCACGTCCTTATCCTTCCCCTCTTACAATTGTCTGGTGGGAGTTTTGTAGGAGATGGTGGAGATGGGAGGTCAGCTCTGGTTTAGGCTGTGAGGATTAAGCATTTACTCTCTGTGGAAGAATTAAGCGGTAAAATGAAAGCCAGACACCAAATCAGTTTCATTCACACTCCTCTTCATTTGCTGGCTTTGTCTTGGAAGGAATAACATCCTTCCATAAAGTCTGTGTAGCCAGTTTGGTTCTACCTCCAGTAATGCTGGTTTTTGCTGGCAGACCTGACTTATCGGTAACTTGGTGCTCTCCTGACCTGGGAGGATGCTGCTCTGCAGCCTCGGGCATGTCTTCATGGGGAAAAAAAGGCCAAATTCCTGGCTGGTGGGTCCTGCTAGCAGAGCCATGCCCATGCCTGTGCAGCTCTTCCTCTTCCTTCTCTCTCCATCCCTCCATGAAGGATTTCTAAAGGCATTTGTTAGTGTCAAATGTCCTGAATGTTGGGATTACTATAATGCGCTAAGAAGCCTGATGGCATAACACTTGTCCCTAATTAGCTCATTTAGTTGTTTGATTGAAAAATCGCAGAGCGCTTTCTGCCTTCTGCAAATAGATTAAAGCGCTTTTCTGCAAAAGCAATCACATGAAATGTTTTTTTAAGTAGTGACTATTCAAAAATAAGTTACTCTTTAATAAAAGTAATAGAAACTATTTTTTATTGGAAACAGCTAGTACTGCACAACTTACCTTGAGCATTTTTCATCTGTGTATTTCAAAGTGCTTTGAAAAAAAGGGAAGATTATTATTATCCCCATTTTATTTGTGGGAGAAGATCATGAAGTTGAGCTGTCCTCAGGGCACAGGTACCACAGGGAACAGATCCCACACACCATGAGGTCTCGTCCAAATTTTTATCGACGATGTTCATCTCTGTGGTCCCATATTATAGTGTACCCATTGTGTACCTCTTCCACTGAAAGACACAATATTTTAATCACGCATGAGCCTTCATCTCTTTATTTAAAGCCATTAATAATGCAGTTTCTCTCTTTATTTCCTCCATTGATTCCCTGTGCTGACAGGGGAGAGTCTGAGTTACCTTGGCCTATAAACCCCTTTAGCCCATGGGCATGCATCGAGTTCACTGATGTGAAATCCCCCTGGAAATTCCAGCTGTGGGGGCTGGCAGCATAACCATGGTCCCAGCCCTCTGCGGACAACCATCCCATGTCATCTGAAGCGCAACGTAACCTCAGAAATGAAAATTTGGCCCCACTGATCAGGTTCCAGACGGATAAATTCAAGCTGGGGGCCCAGTTTTGACCCATGTCTGATTTAAATGCAAAGTATCGTAAATCGTTTAAAGCCATTCCTGCATGTGTTTAAGCTTACTCATGCAAGCAGTCTCACTGAAGTCAATTATGAACAATGGCATTTCTTTCTTCTTTATTCACTGCTGATTTCTGGTACAGGGTGTAAATGACTCTCTTATTGCCTTTGACGCCGACGTCCCTTAGCCAGCCACTAAAGAGGTATCATACTAATTGATAAATGCTGCTTGATTGGGGGCATTTAATTTTATAATCCTGTTAAAAATGATAGATATGTCAAATATTCGTGCCTACTGGACAGATCATATTATTCTGCTCTAAGGTTTCCAGTTTAATTTTTTTGTAAGCAATTGGGCAGAACCACTGATGTAAGACAAACAGATGCTCTTCAGCTGTACTTTTCCACAAATGATTTTGTTCTGTTTTTCTGTTCCCCTACCAGGCATATCAAGTTCAAAAGAAAATGTTGCCTCTCGCTAATGAGAAGATTAATCGCATTCACATATGCAGCAGACTTTGTCAATTCTGTTGAAAGTTTGATGACCTTTAAGAGACAAAGTTTTAGTGTGCCCAAAATAAATAATTCATCCTTCACAGATCTGCCCTCTGTATCCATCTGCTTAAATCTGAAGCATGCTGATTAAAGCGCCTGAGTGCAATTATCTTCATACCTCATTGAGATAAAAATCTCTATTTTCCTATTGTACTTCAAAGCACAAATGCTCTTTTAAAGATATCAACGCTCCGATATACATGGGGTCCATTTTTGCTCTGACTTATGTCCAGCTCTCCATAGCATTCTTCAAAATGTCACAAAAAGCTCTGAATTTCTCTTTTCCATTAGAGTTCCTTTTCCAGCACTGAAAGCTGAAATGTGTAACTAATCCTCTTGCAAAATCTCTGAAATCATCATCTTCAAATGCAACCAGGAAATTCATCTCTGTTCTCACGTATGGGGAGAAAAATGTCATCTAGGCAAGTGGCAAGATGTGATTTACTTTGATTACTGCAATTATTGACACTGCCAGGCTCCTTCCACCTATGAAGGCTGCAGGCAGCTAATTGCCAAGAAAACTCATTGCCCCCTTCTCTCCCCCTTGCAATGCCCACTTTGCTGATTTCTCACCCCACCTGTTGCCCTTTTGGGTCCCAGCCCAGCTTTTGCAAATAATGATGCGTGCAAATAACATCGGCTACGAGCGCAGCCAAAGGGACTCCTTAGGGGCTGGAAAATGCAGGGGTGGACGCTGCTCCTCGTCCCAAAGAGCACGCAGGCATCGCGGCTCCCGTCCAGCCACCGGCGTCAGGGGGCACGTTTGAAACCTCCTGCAGTGACCACATGCAGATAAATAAGCTGATTATAAAATAGTCAAGCAGATGGTCTCTTTTGTTGCTACCTGTGAAAATAAGTACAGTCCTCCCATTTCCCTGGGAGGAAGGAAACAGCTCGGTGGACATCACGCAGCTCCTAGTTTATTTAGGACACTCTCTGAAAGAAATGCTGAATGAATATTGCAGCCATTTAAATGAATCTTTCCTGGCCCCACACGAAATTAGACTGAACTGGCACCGTGTCACCTTGTTACTAGAGAGAACAAATATTCCCCCTGGCAAAAATCCTACTTCAGGCCTGAAAAAATGTTTTGGGTGTTTTTTTTGTTTTTTTTTTTTTTTTTTAATGCAGAAATTGAAATTGGTCTTAAATGCTTTCTGGATTTAATGTTTCTTGTTATAGATGAAACAATGAAAATGAAAGAGGAAATAATAAGGGATTGCTGGGTTTTTAAAGGTGATTTACAGACGAAAGGAAATCCTAGAGATTAGGAAGTTGTTTAAATACCAGCGACAGTCAAATATGGAAACGTTCCAAAATGAGAGATTAGGGAAAAAAAAAGATATGAATTGCAAAGAACAAAGCCATGAAGGAAGGGAAGGTATACTCAAAAAGAAAAAAAGTATCCAGGCAAAGAAAAACAAAAAGCTTCTTAAAACCAGAAACAAGACACCTGCTTTTCTGGCAGTTACCAGCAGCAAGGAAGACTCCACCTGCCAAACCCAATTTTTAACATCAGTAAATCACCATGCGGGTAAAATAACAGGATGTTGGAAAGGAAACGATTTTCACTAATTAGCATATCAGATACGGCTCTCACACACTCGGCGCTCGCAGTATTGAGCAAGAGCTCAGGGTTTGCTCCGACTTGGTGGGGATAACCTCTTTTCCCGTCCAAATGGCACATGTGCCTTTGCCTGAAGGTTGCAAGGTGGGGTTGGCTCCCATGGGGACGGGGTGGGATGCAGTTGCCCATGACCCAACGACACTTTCTGGGACCCTCCACTTTGGGTGCCAGCTGAGGAACTGGTGCTGAGCGCTGCATCAATGATGGGACAGGGAAAGCTGGATGAGAAAAAGGATCTTGAGATGCTGAAGCCTGTCTCTTCTCAGCAATGAAAGGGAAATTTTAAATATTGGAGCAGGAGTAATCAAATCAGTTGAAAAAATAAGAGCGGCTTGGTTGTATGAAGATCACCCCTATTAGCATGCCATATATGCTCATGCTCTAAAATACTTAACAGCTCAGCCCAGAGTGCATATGAAATTGAAAACCAACAGCACATCAATGGAGTTATACGATGGGGGAATATATTATAAAATAAATCACCTAAATTGAAAGCCGAATTTTGAGCCTCTGGATCATCTTAAAGTCTGTGATGTATGTGGAGAGTGGGTCTCATGGCTTTTGTTAAATTTAATGGGAGTGTTATAGCTGAAATCCCTTCCATTTTCTTGGAAATGTGTCTCACGGTGTCAAGGTTGTATCATGGAAACTATCAATGGTCAGTGTTTTTGTTCTTAACTTTATAAAAATACTATTATGAACACTTTTGGCCTGTGATGTTTGCTTGGCTTCATGTGGACCAAACTGTGGGTATACTGATGTGGAGAAATAACCCAGAGGCTGTGGCAATCTTAGGATTCAGAAGGAGGGTAGGGGAGACCGCTTAGTTTTGCAACATTTGAATATCTGAATTGTTTGCCAGCATTGAGTTCAAGTTTGTATGTGAAAAGCAAGAATAGATGAAATAATAACCTAATCACAGTCATATGCTAATGTTATGTGGATGGAGATTTCGTGAAGGTGCCCAGTGAGAATCATAACTGGAAATCCGTGGTTAAGATATCCTTCAAATAAGTGCATAAAAAATGAAGTAGATCTCAAAGGTAAAGGGAATGGCTCTCCGAATGATACTTCTGGACACAACACTGCCCTTCTCTGACAGCCCGTGTCGGGTTGAACCAGGCAGAGAGCCAAGGTCGTTTGCTTTTACTGATAAGTAACATTAACCTCACCAGGCAGTTCCTGCTTCAGTGAACTTGTGGTTTGATGTTTTAATTGACTGGTCAGAAACAAGCCTAGGAAAGGTATCAAGGGCCCTCTGTCTCTTTGATCGGTGATCAGGATCCCCCCATCGTATCTCATTCCTGTATATCATCAAAGTTACACTAAAGACCATATGAAAACTACAGTCCAGTTAATACACGTTAAACAGTGTTTCTTTAATAGATGGGAAACAATAAACAGTTTCCTAAGATACATAAACAAATTAAAGAGAATTTCCAGCTTTGACATTGTAATAGGGTATGATGAATAGTTTGGCGTCATGACAATATCTTTGTCAAGATAGGGAGCTTTGGGATGTAATTGCTCTTTGAAAGAGTTATTTAGTAGCTTTCCTATCTCAAGCCATATTATATGTTTTATGGAGAACAGTGGAAGGTCTTGTTAGGGAAGTTTATCTGACTTGGCTCTTGGGGCTTTATCCTGTTGCCAAGATCATTACCATGATACCTTTCATGTGATTCAGCTCTGTTCCTCTATTTTTCATACAAACCCAATGTCTGACTCATATCTCACGAATAACATCAGGAACAGGGGAAGGGTTTAATTGTGTGTTGGAGGAAAGAACTATTAGCCTCTTTTATTATGGTTAGGTTGTTTTCTGAAATAACAATCCAACAAAGTAAAGTGTAACTACCTGGAAAAAAAACCAAAACCAGTTGTAATTGCCTACTATTCACCAATAATTTATCAAAATCAGTGTCAAGGATAAATCCTTGAAAACAAGGCTTCACATGTGTACATGATTACTCCTATGCCTGTTTGCAGGCTGCAACTGAAATAAGCAGTGATTCATCGCGAATGAAGTTTGAATTAATTAGAGAATCCCTGCTCTGCGATGGCCACCCTGTTTTCTCTAGACATTCGATGGTTTTGGAAAGATAATGGCTATTGGCACATACAATGGAGCAATAGACCCATAACCAGGTTTTTCCACTTTCTCTAGAGACGAACACTGTGTTGCAACACCACAGAGTGTCGTAATACGGAGAAGCCCCAGGAATGTGGATGGGATGTTTTTCATAACGCAGTTTCCATCCTGCCATCTTTCGGTTATTTATTGCAATTTTCAGCATAAACAGAGATATATCTTGACCAAGGCTTGGCACAGCTTGGCTGCTTGCATCTCGTATCTCAGCAAATTAAAAACTCCCAAGCCCCAGCAAGCTTGATGGCTTGCTCTTCTTGCGAGCAGAAGGAGGTGTTCGGTGTGCTAACAGAGAGACCGTATATGTGTCTATAGGGATGCTCAGGACCACAGGTAAGCACGGGAAGGTCAGTGGCCTTCACCAAACATGATCAGAACTCGGAGCCTGCCTGTACCCTGCTCCTCCATGTAACATCAAAGAGATATAGCCCCTTCTGGGAAAGGGAAAGCAGAAAACAAGAAATAGTTGTACAGCTCACTCTTTAGGTACCATTCTCCGGTGCACCCGTAATAATCCTTGAAGCTGCTGTCTTGGTAATAATCTAGAAATTAAAAGAAAAATATTGGTATTTAATTAAACTTGTCAATCAACCAGAAATGAGTTTTCCTTATCAAGAGGAGCTGGATTTGGTTTTGCCACTTGGAAACAGAGGTTAAAGACTCTTGTAGAGTAAAACTTTAATTAAGAAAGGAGATTTGGATTAACATGTGAGGCAGAAAGAGAATGAAATGTCCTCGAAAATCATCTGAGTATGATTCACAGGAGGAGAGGAACCTAAATATGGGAACAGATTTTGGTTTTTTTAAAGAAAAGCAAAGCTATATGGTGCTAAAGCTCATGGGTAGAAGGGGCACAGGAGGGATTTTTATGAGGCTAGGATGTCTCTATTCAATCCACTTTCCTGCTCTTGATATTTAGTCATTTCAGATATTCAAAGTCTGCTCAGAAAGTGCATATACTGAGGGGCATTAGCAAAACCTAGGGATTTGGTTGCTTGACTTTCATAAATTTAGATAGCAGAGGAACAAATGGCTCTTTTGGAAGCTTTGAAAAATCCACTTTTTGTCACTTTCTGGCTGTGCAGGTGACACAGAAGATGCTGCCCACTTGCACCTCCTGCCTAAGCCCACAGAGTCCTTGTTCTGCCCCAGCATACCCATGCCAAGAACGGCCCCGGGTGCCTGGGACTGTCCCCTGATAAATCCCAACGTGCCGAACTCAATGCTCAGCCCTGTGTTTTGTTTGGGGTTTTTTTTCCAGACTTGTTCCCAAGAAACATTGATTTTTATGGCATCAGCTCCTGATCCCTGGATGGCCTTTTCATCCCAACTCAGGTATGTCTCCAAAGGTTGGAGTCTCAGGAATCTGTAGTAAAATCACTTGCATTTTTATTTTCTTTTGGGTACTGGACAAAAGGAAGTCTCTTTTCCTAAATGTGGCTGAACCATTCCAGCTGAAACTAAAAAAACATCATCAAGGCTCAGGCACGCAATGCAGAAAATGTTCAGCACAAAACCTGAAGTTGGAAATCCTATAGATAACCAGCAAGGGGCATGGCCATGGAAACCAGCCCATGGCAGTTTTCTCCTGACATCCATTGCCTTTGGATCAGGCCCTCGGACAGGAAACTTGTGATGAGAGGAATTTCATGATTTCTCTAATAAAAAAGATCCTGAAGTATGAAGTCTTTGCTGAGAGCAGTCGGTTGGGCAGACTCCATTTTATGGGCTGCTACCTGCTATCTCAAGCTTAATTTGAGATTTCGTTCCCTTCCCGCTCCCCAGTCACTAATTACATTTGTAACTGAGGGACTGGAGAGGAGATAGGTTTGCTGCAGGAATCTGCTGGGAAGAATAAATTAGTTTTAATCCTAAATGAAGTTTGAGAAGGGTTTGTTTTGCTCAGTTATAACTTCTTGGCATGCAAAACCATCAAAGAAATTCTGATCTTTTCCCTTAATAACAAGAAAGATTTTTCTGTTTGTTTGTTTGTTATGTGTAAGTTACCAAAGTCAAGTTAAATGAAACCTCAACTCTCCACCCCAAACCCCGCCTGTAGCTGCTCGAGTACTTTGGTATTTCATTACCTCTCTGAATAAATAGTGGTGAGCAGACAGAAAAGGAGGATGAGATGATTTTACTAGATGTATCACTTGTGACAGTCGTAATCCAGTTAAACACAGACACTCAGGTTCATCACTGGCCTCAGCCTTTGAGGAGAAGAGTTTTATTTGGCAAGGGAGGCTGCCTGAACAACTGCCAGGAATGAGGTATTTGGATAAATGATGGACAAGACTTAAAAGTTGTTTTTCTGTGACGAGTGAGGATAATCGGTTTCCCTTAGAGCACAGTCACTGCCAGAGTGAGTCCCAGCTGTGGGAAATTCGGTGAATTAGGCACCAGTGGTTTAATGCTACACAGGGCATGTTGGAGGGGTATGAGATGCAATCCCCATAAGCGCTCAGGCGGATAGGGAAATGGGACCAAACGCTGGACATTTGGGAATATTCCACCTCTGACACTGCTCCAGTCAGCAACCTCCTTACAATAGCATTTGTTTCAGGGGAAATGGGAAAATGTTGAAAATATACTCAGAGAAATCAGAATTCATGAGAGTATGCTCTGCTCAGCACATTAACTCAGAACAGCAGGAGCTGCCAGTAGGTAAAAGCAAAGATAAAATAAATTGCTTTAGAATAAAGAAGGTATAATCCGGCAATGACACGTTTTTTTAAAAGTTTGATTCTGCTAAATAACTTCCCGGTCAGTTTAGGGTAGTCTGTGTTTGATGCGCTGTGTGGCAATTTGAGTTTGGCTCCTGGGCCAGCATCTGTCCTGTGTCCCCCGCACGCATCAGACCTGATGCACAGAAGTGCAGGATTACACCAGGGCTGGCTTTCAGCTCCATTGACGGTGTGTCAGAAACAAGGCTGACCGTAGGGAGATGTTGGCTGTAGGACGGCAGTGCAGCTCACTGTGTAGACTGGAAAACAGATCTGCTGTCACTCCAAAATTCTTCCAACTGGGGATGTTGAAATCTATGTTCTGAATTCTTGGGTATTTCTACAGCCTGCCCCAAAATATAGTTTTCCATGGAGCTAACTGACAAATAGCACAAGGCAAACTAAAATTTCCTAAGAATGTACTGAATGGCCAATGTCAATGGAAAAATACTTTATACTTTGCCAGAGATATTTTGAGGCAGAAATAAAGAAAAAGAAGAAAAAATCCCAACCTCCCAACCAAATAATTTCCTATCCACTTATAGTTCCTTAGTGCTTCTCTCTGAAAAATTACAGGAATCAAACCAAACAGATATAATTAAACCCATATTAGTAATACAGGAGCACGCTGCCAGAGCACGCAGTGGTAGGTGTGCCAGCCAGCACACTGAATGGTGTGAAGCTGGGCTGGAAGGTTTCTGCTGGGTTGAGGACTTGCTTTTAAACTTTTTTATTGCAGTATTCTTGTGCTCAGGCATTGGTTTCTCCATTGAATGAATTACCCCCCCAAAAATCACGTTTTTTCCTCATCCATCTGCCTGGACATGTTTCTGGATATTTGTACTGTATCACCTGTGATCAGTACAAAATTTGCCCATCAAAAAGCCACATGAAATATTCAGCTTTATAGCTGAGAAAAATGTTTGTCATTTGTTGCGATCTAACCTGGAAGAAGGAATTTTTCCCTACAGAAACTGCATTTTAAAGTCTGTCAAAATATTTTGAAGGTGTTTGTGGAGGCCTTAGCCCAGGGCTGCCCTCAGCACTCACAGCAGGAGAAACGAGCTGCTCCTTAATTCCCTCCAGACAAGAGAGCTCTGGTTTGAGGAACAGAGGCTTGATTTTTTTTTTTTCTTTTTTCTTTTTCTCATTTTGGTCGTGGGGCTCACAATTCACCTTTCTGCTGGGAATTTTTGCAATGCACCGAGATACAGGAGGGTTCTGGGGTTTGCTTTTTGAAGGTTGAGGCACTTTGCTCTGGTTCACCAGGCAATGAAGCGGGGATGCGGGAAGCTCTCCCCAGCTAGAGAGAACCACAGCTCCTCTCTGTCTTCAGCAGGAGAGAAGACACTCAACGTTCCCTTCGTGGCCGTTTTCACGTTCAGCTCCTCTTCCTCTTGCTAGATGTTGCTTCTTCATATGCAAATTCTGGAAGTTAATCCCGCAGCCTAGACCAGCCAGCCATTACTGCAGGCACATATAGATTTTCCTTCTTGGGTCACATGCTGTTTTTCCTTGATAATTGTTTTAGATGCATCTGTATTTTCTTTAGGACCCAGACCAGAGCTATGTACTCTTCAGCAGACACTGGGGCTTATGCTGAGGTCTTCCACGTGTTGTTTTCATTAGCATCCTGGTTGTATCCTGGAGAAAAAAATATCCAGTGTTGGAAATACCATGTGGCCAACAGGATCATACATTTGTATTATACAACCCAGCAGCGGGGTTCCCTTTTTCTGGGAATTCTTTGTTCTGGAAAAGTAGCGCCAAGGCAGTGAGATTGATTTATGTCACCAACAGAAACCAAAAACCACTCATCGCAACATTTCACAAACAGACAACAGCTCCAAGGCCCTCGGTATGGAGGTGACTAATGCTGCCGCCCCCCAGCCCCACCGCTCCCTCCGGCTGCGACCAGCCGCGGGCGCGAAGGCTGGACACGCCGGGCTGCGCTCCACGGGGCGAGTTACCTGGTGGGGCTGGTTATCCTACCTGCGAGTCTCCCTTTTGGGATCACTGGTGTAGGAAGCGATCCAAGATGGTTTTAGGAAGCAGAGGAATACAGCAGAGCAACAGATGTGGCGGTTTGAAAGAAAATAATAATAAACCCCCCCCGCCTGCAACCTGGGAAGGTAAACCAAGGGGGCATACACTTAGGTTGTTCCTGCAGTCTGATGTCTGTGGTCCTTAGATGTGTGGTGTTGGCTACAGCTGGCCACAGCCTCCCGGGGTAGTTAAACCTTCAGTCTGGCCCACTGAAGCCTTTCTTACATTTTTACATTAATCCATTTGTCTTACTGCCAGGATGAGATACATTTTCCCCATCCTGATTTTCCTCATCTTGGCTGTTCAGCCTTCAGGTTCCTGCTGTTTTTATTCCCCTGTTAGCCCCTATTCTCTTTATTCCCCTGTTCCCCCCCTATATGGTGGGACTCAGGCAAGACTTTGGGGGGTTTCGCCTCTTACCATCTACCCCAATCCATATGCTTGGGAAAAAAACTTAGCAAGTCCAGTGTGTCTGGACACGTATCGTAGCAAACGGCTCTGCACCACGAGAGAGGATCATATCAAAGTTCACATCCCGGTCCAGGAGGCTCCTTCCCAACTTGCTGCTTGCGAATTAATGCATCATGTGTAGACGCTGAGCCCTACCTAATTCGATCAAGATGCGGCGTCTGCATCATGCATCTCTGCGAACACCACATGCGTTCGGTTTACTTGATGGACTCACATCTTAACTTCTAATATTAGGGATCCAAATATTCTAGGTGATCACAGAGCAGCAAGAAGAAGCTGTTTACCCGTGGGTTTCCGTTCCCTCTGCTGCGCGGCGTCTGTTGTGCGGCCAGGTCTGACATCCGCGCTCCCGAGAGCTTCGGCTCCGCAGATGAAAGGGGAGAGCAGGGCTGCCTGCAACCCCGCACCGGCCAGATCAAAGCCCAGCACACATCTGCTGGGGGGGTCAGCAGAGCCACCCCCCCCCCCCAGCCGGCAGCGGGGGCTGCCTGCGCTCAGCCGAGGGGCGAGCTCCGTCTGCCGCGACGGAAGGCAGCCGCAAAGCCAGCCGCACATTTCGGGCATCGGGAAGATATTCTTGAGATGAAAAACGTAAGGATTAAGTAACAGGTGTTGGCTGGGGAAGCGTCCTACAAGCAAAATTTTAGAACACAAAGAGGCACCTTTCCTCTGTCGGTACTTAGGTTTCAGTGTATTTTTTGAGATCTGAAATCCATGTAAACTTTTCTACTTGAAACACGACGGTAAAAGAACAGCACCTGAACAATCAATTCTGTTTGCTGTCCTCGTGCTGACACAGAGGTCAAGGAAGTGTCATAACATGATCTAAATCACTGGATGGCGTGACTTCCGCGACTAAAATAAGTATCATATAATGCCAGAAGTGGATGTAAGTTATTAACAATGCAGAGGTAGGAAATCCAGGGATCATGAGTTAAGTGACTGTATTAAACATTTTATTCGAGGTTCAGATGTCACGTGGAAGAACACAGAGGCTTGAAATGAGATCCAGACCATCTGATGACACCAGTTTGCACATTGCTGGTAGTAAAGCTGGAACCACACTGATTTGCAGCAACAGGGAACCTGGCACTTACAGATGTAGTTGCAGGAAAGGAAAATAGCTGTTGCAAGATGTGCGTATTCAGCACTTCTGGTCAGAACAGTGTGAAAAGAACAGATTTCTTCTCACATGCCAGCCTGAAAAGAACTAAGTGGCTTTTGCAAAATGCTCACTGAGAAGCCTGCAGAGAGAAATGCAGCTCAAGAGGACGCAACAGAGGAAAATCATGACTCAGTAAAGGTAAACGGATAGTAAAAGGAAGGTGTAGCTGAGTAGCATTCACAACTAATGGGAGTGGCAATGTGTGTGCCAGAGGCTTTTCTTCACTTCTGAAGCAGCAAAAGGATAGTTTTAGCATTCTCTGAACACTAATCGAAAATGCATTAGTGGCTGAAAGCAACATTAGCTCTTGGTCTTGAGAAATTTCGTCTGCCACAAACATAATTGTAATAAAAACTGAACCACTGAAAGAAATGTTAGAACATTTAAAAATCATAAAGCCTCCCCTCTTTCCACTTTTCTTCTGTAATAAATTGAAGGCATGACAAATTTCACCCGAAGACACAAACATTAAGAAATCATTTGGCAAATGACTTTTTTCAAGCCTGGCATCTCTAGCCTGGGGAGAGCTTTGGAAAGGTCACGGGAATTTGTCCCATGGACTGCCTCTCTTCAAGCCTAAGGGGGTAAATCTGTGGATCTGGGGCACCATGATGCCGGCCTGAGGAGGACAAGATGCCAGCTTGTAGGAAAGTTGCCTGTTCTTTGCGAGGTGAACTGTGCCACCTTCTCACCTTTATCACGTGCATAGATAGCTTTGCTCAAGGAGGCACCTGAGCATGTGTTTAAGGTTCATTTCACAAAGGAGTGTAAGTCCTTTCCTAGAGATGCTTTCCTGAACATCTGCCAGAAGCGATGACATAAGTTGTTACACTGACTCGGGTAGAGACATGAGCACACCACGAGCTCCAGGAGGCCTGATACTGCCAGCAAGTCTGGACCCTCAGGCTCTTGTGCTCTGAGGAAGGACAGACTCTGCCCAGCAGGTCAGAAGGAGCCAGCAGGTTTTGCACGCTGCCTTCTCAGCGTACAAGCCACAGATCACAGCATCAGCCTTGGCAAATTCCCCTTCAGCAGGAGAAATTGGGATATGCAGAACAGACAAAACCGAAGACGTTCAAACCTCACGTTTGGCACGCTACGTGCAGATCGTGGAGCTCATCTTTAGGCGTCTGAGTTTATAAAAACCCGTTATGTCTGTGTGTACAAGAATTTCTTCTGAGAAGCAGAAGGTCCCTCCTGTTTCAGCCCATATGATCTGTGTCAGAGGGATCTGTGCAGCTCCTGCATCTTTGTGCCTCTACATTGTTTCTCTCTCACAATAAAGTAGGGGATGCAGTGATATACATATTTTTATCTTTACTTTACAGGTGCCAAGCTAAGGACCCAAGAGTGCTGTGTTTCAGACAAGATCAAGTGTTGCAGTGCAAGAAATCACATACCCAGCCCTAAGACATTGCTCATTGCCCCCTTCTTGTTGCTGGCTCTTTGTTGTTGCCAGACATTAAAACGCTGCTGTGTTTCTACCCTGTTCAGAATTGGTATCCCTCAGCCAGAATCCTAAAGGCATGTGGAGTTCCCTGTGTTAAGTGAATTTTTTATGGGCAAAGTGTTAAGAAAAAGTATTATGTGTTCAGCCACCAGAAAGAATATTATATGCCCATAAGGAAAAAGAACGTCCGTTTCAAAGAAACATTTACCAAACTATGTATCATCCATAAAACCACACATTCTCTGTGGGACAAGGGTGGAACTGTAATCCCCCTGCGAGTGACAAGTGTGGCCTTCCCATGGCATGCAAAAACAAGCCCAAGTTTCCTAAAAGCCATCTGTTTTGCCATTTATGACTTAATGTGAGCTAGAAAAAGTGTTGCAATAAGCTGTTTTCATCCCTGTAGACAGCTCCTTGCTCTACCGCATGCCGTGGGAGGACGATCCCTGCCAGGCTGAGGCTGGAAGCTGGGGGGGTGGCACCAGGGCTGGCACCGCTGGTCAGCAAGGAAAGAAGCAAGGTGGTAAACCTTCCCGTAACCACCGAGCTTTGGGACTCTTTCTCATTTGCCCCCCAGGCCAGAGCTGTAAGTCTCAGCATGACACACTGGGTGGAACCTACCGAAATCTCCTCCCCAGCAGACAAGGTGCAAGGGGGATCCAGTCCAGTCCAGATGCGACGTGGACTTTGAAGCCTCATTGCTTAGAAGGACCTCTCTTGTTGCCCGAACAGAACAACACCAAGCAAAACCAGTGAGTTTTCATCTGGGCAGAAAGCCTCTGGTCCCCATTGCAGGCAGAAGGGAAGTGTTACAGTCCCATGAGACATTGTAGAAAACAGGTAGCACCTTTCAGGTCCAAAGATTCCTTTTATTTTTGGTTGAGCAAGATGGAATCAAGTGTCTGTGCAACCAAAGAGTGAAATGACGTTTGAGCAAAAGCTAGTTTTAGATCCATTCACACTAAAGAAAGGATTTAAGTTCAGCAAAGGTCTTCTTCTGGCTCTCTAACAGCACTGATTTCCACTCAGGGGGAACAAATACGTCTTTGCTCACGTAAGAAGAATCATGGCTCAGTCTTTTCTTGAGCGACTTTTCTGCAAATTAGCCAGAGGGAGAGAGCTAAAGCTTGTGATGGAAATAGCTCTCATCAAGAAAAAGTGCTCGAGGGGCTTAGAAATGTGGTTTTATTAACTTTCCATCAATGTTCGGTGCAGGATAAATGTCCATTTAAGAGCATTAGCGATGCGTTCCCTCAGAAGAGACATTTGCAGGACCTCACCCTTCCCAATCTTCTCACCAGCTGCTCAACTCACTTTGAAAGGGTGAGAGAACGAGCAGTTGGAAGGGCTTTGAAAGGGTGGAAGCGGAGGCAACGCGCACAAAAGCTGTCGAAGGCTGCATTTTGGCTCCTTTTGCACAGAGTCTGCAGCAGCCAATGCTCGGAGGAGGAAAAGGAACAGCAGTTGGAGGGACTGTGAAACGTCCCAGCGATGAGCAGGTACTTGCTTGACATTTCAAATTATTTGTTTTGAGAAGGAAGTGAACGTCTTCCTCAGACTGTCTGCTCCTGTGGCAGCAGGAGACTTGTTGGTACACCAGGGATGCAGCATCCCACAAACGGGAGTGCAGATTTTGGCACAGCACAGCACGGAGATGGCTCCCATCTGCAGTAACAAGAGCCAGGTGTGATGAAAAAATGGTTTTAGCAGACTAAGCTGAACACTGCTTGGTTAGAGCATGTGTTGAAGCTCACTGAGAGTCTTTCTGAACACTGGTAGATAGGAAGAGTCTGTCCATTTGTTATGCATTTAATTTAATAATTTCCTGGCTGAAGAAACGTCAAAAAGGGACTTGAGACCCTCTTGGGGCTTTTGGGTGCTGTAACCAACCTCAACATTCAGGATCGTCAGCCTGAAGACTGTGACATCAGTCTGTAAAATTTACATTTAGTCAATGATGAATGCTCCCCACTCTAGCCAGCCAAGAGGACCTGATGATGCCCCAGGGGCAAGGGTGAGACCTCTCCTCGCAGCATCTTCTGGAGCAGGATCTGGAAGACAACGTCAGTGCACCTGATGGCCTCCCATCCCACAGGCAGTTGTGGCAGGAGGAGGTCTTTTCTTGGCACTGACTCCGTATCCCCACCTCCTCTCAACAGCAGAGGTTTTGTTTTCCTAGATGTCCATCTTTGTTAAATTTCCAGAGCATCCAGCAGACAGTAAGGAAGGTTTCTGGTTCCTAACACCAGAGCACAGAGAAATATGGGAACATGCTGTGCCAAGCCATGAAATCTTTTAAGATCCTTTCAGAGATTGCAAAAAATTAGAGCAGGAGAAGTGCATGTCCCTGAGCCCCCCTGTGGTGGGAGCACCAGGGCTGTGGGGAGAGGATGTGGTCCACACAGGGACCACAGTGCAGAGGGAAGGGAGGGATGTAACCCACCCAAAGTCCCTTCTGCCCTGGTAAAACACCCTGCTTTTGAAATATTTTTTCTGACTTTCACACCCTTTCATCTGCTTATTTTTAATAGCTAACATTTTCTGAACCTAAATGTCATCTCAGCTGTATTCCCAGAGCTTCATTCATTCTGGTCCCATAACCGTTCTTTTATGTTTATAGCATATATTTTGAATTAGCTAAATTAGATTTCGCTCTGTTGTCGGTCGCTGTCAGTCATGATGCTTTTGACTTTCAGTTGCAAAATGTGTGCAGGTTCGAGAGGCAGCACAGTAAGCCGATATTTGAAGCATGAATTAGACTTTTAATAGACAAAAAAAAATGCTAGGAAGATGGGACTTATAAATGAGTTTAGACATGTGGCCATAATTACTACATGCATTTGATTTCTGTATACATATATAGGGATTTTTAGGAGGCTGGTTGCTATGGTAACTTCTTTACTGCATGGTCCATATGTTGCTTCTGAAATTCTTTTTCCTTAATGGAAAATTACACCCATGGACATGGATGGCATTTGTAAATCTTCTAAAAAAGCAACAATTTTCCTTTTCTTCCTAAATGTCATCAGCTGTGCAATGGAAGCCTTTGAAGTTCGATTCTCCCCCTTGTCAGTTCACCAAGTAAGAGACGTGAACTGCATCCAAACCTTCCCATCTCTGCCTCCAAACCTTTGCCTTGCCGGAAGCCTGCCTTCTAGTAAATGCCCTGACTTTTTCATGAGATAAGGTCAGAAAAAAATGTGTGTTAAAAAATAGCTGTCCCTCCAGGTGACAGCTGAAAGTGTAGGGAGATTAGGAGGAGAGAAGAGCTTGGATGCCCATCCTAATGTGAACTCAGTTCTCCGGATGTGAATGAATTTGGATTTCCTGTCCCCAAATCAGACCAGATGACTAAATGGTTGGTTGGTTGGGGTTTTTTTTCCGCTTTTCCTAGGGAAAAAAAATAATGTCGCATTTTGCAGATTGCAAAAGGCCTTTCACGAATATACACATCAACACTGCAACTGTAGCACTGGAAGGCTATTGGTTTCAACAGTGCTTTCACCAGGAGGTTTCATACCTCTCTGTTGGGACCAGGGCTTGCAAGCTCTGGTCCATCCCCCCAGCAGAGCGGAGGAACTACGGTTCTGACTCTGAACCATTCCCAGACCACCTCCGTCCCCCCGTTTGCCAAAGCAAATGACCTGCAGTGCTGGCTCAGCTGTGAGGATGCCGGGATGCGTGGCTCCTTGGAGCAGGCAGGTTGGCCGCAGCTCTCCGGCGTGGTGGTTACATCACTGCTGTTGATTTAGGAGGGCCAATTTTCCCACGTTCTGCCTGAAAAAGAGTGAAAGGAAAATAGTATTTCTGAATGCAGAATGAAAACGGGTTCTAAAAATTGCCGTGGAGCAGAATGATTGTCTTCCATGTAGCTCTGTATGTCACTGTTGTACAAAACCCAACGAAAAGCTGGAAAGCAGAATAAGCTCAGCTCCAGGTGCATGCACAGCTGGGAACACGGTGTGCTTTCGGCTGCTGCACCATGCCCTGCTCTCAGGGTGGACAGGACAGAAAATTAGAGTCACCCATAGGCACGCTGGTACTTTCTGATGTGAATTTTGTTGGCTTTGAAGCTTTAAACAGTTCTTTTAAGGTAGTGGCATTTCTCTGTTCATCTACTGGGGTCAGGGGGAAAAAACCCAAACCCAGCCACCTGCACTGTTGCAATCAATTGCTTTGCCTGGTCTGTTTTTGGAGTTTAAGGCAAGGGATTAGAAATCCACAATGGAATACCCCAGCACTGGGGCTGATGGAGCAATTCCCTGAGCTGAGAGCCAGGCTGGACTGTCTGGCGTGTCCACGTTCATACTGCACCTCAGCATTTCATCGCTGCCACCAGCCATGAGTACATGCACATCTGTAAAATATGGATTTCAGTGAGGCTGGATTAGGGGTGGATTTAACTCTGTGTATCTGAAGTTTACCAAAAACCTAGAGCCATTTAAATGTATTTTTAACCTTATTTTTTCCCAGAAATTCTTATTAATGGCTGTGGCTTGGAAGAAACTGCCTTTATATACCTAAAGAGCCTGTGAATGTTGGCTTTTCAGAAACCTTTCTCGGTGCCTTACACAGCTGCACTTCTGTTTTACATTGGAAAGGTTTGACACCTTAGCAGTATAAAGTTATAGGTTTTATCCCTAAAACTTCCCAAATGCAGTTTCCATTATTAACACGATTGTGACAGCTATAGTTTGTTTATATTGCTTCACCTGGGGCACATAAACTTAAAGGACTGAAAATACCTCCATGCAATAAAAGAATTTTATATAATTGCTACCTCTTGCTGTAAGGGACAGCTGGCCTTTGAAAGTTGGGAACTCATTTACGTCATTGAAGTAAAATGTAAGCCTGGGGTTTAAATGACTGTAATTTATGTTTCTGAAGCTCAAAACACAAATATGGCTGTCCAAGGGGCAAATACCTTTCCAAACAAACTAATACTCATAATTCAACTTGGAGGGTATGTATGTCTCCTTATAGGAGGCTGTCCGGCATTGCTGTTTTCTTTCGATACTTATTCTCTTATCATCTCTGCTTGTTATCCCCAATGTTACAATTTCTATGGACAGCTTCCTAATTCAGCTCTTTGAAATATTTCCTAACCTGCTGTGCCACGTCCTTGTGCAGTCACAGGGGACACGTCCCAAAGCTGCCCCCCCGTCACTGGGGGCTCTGACCGATGCAGCCCACCACGTAGATGTGGCAGTGGCTGTGTCGTCAAAGCATCTCTCATCACTAAGAATGGCTAATTTCTTGTGGCTGGGCAAAAATCAGCATCCTGTGAGCAGGGTAGCTAGAAATCACCCTGCAGTTCTTGCGCTCAGCATTTTCTTGCCACTGTCTCTAAGCATTTGTCTGAACACCATTTATATACTTTAGGTTTAGGGCCCAGTTCCAAACAGCTGTTGCTTGTTTAGCTTTTTTAATTTTTTTTTTTTTTTTTTTTTTTTTTTTAATTTATAACACTAAAAATCTCCCTGGAATGGGCTGACACCAAAAATGTTTGTTCTAGCCCTTGGATGAAAGCACCCACCCATGGTCCGTGCTTTTA